>NC_065444.1:86588709-86909189 GCF_917563875.1 Diabrotica virgifera virgifera | reverse complement strand
GTAATAAAAACTGGAGGTTTCCATTTAAGATTTTAAATTCACAAACCCTCACATCCAAGGAGCACATCCGACAAGGCACTGGCTTAGAGCGCCAAATTTGTTTGGGCGCGGAACGGGCGGATTTTGTTCGCATTGCCTAGCTCCGAGTACATACTGGCACAGATAACCCCACATTAAAAATGTAAAGAATATAATAGCGATGAGTTAACATACCACTTTTAAACATAACCGTGAGAATATGTACAGTGTGTCAATTTGAAAAGTTGCCAACCCCTATAATTTGGTCCCTATAGAAAATCTAAAAATATGCAAAAACACGTCAAATTCATTTGTGAGGGGGACATTTTGTAGACCAGTTTTCAACTAAATTACATCAACCCTATAGCGGGGGCGGACACAACCCCCAAAATCTTTAATGGAAAAGGGGGTTGTGATACCCCATTTTGAAGGTCATTAAATTACCTTTTCAAAAATACCACATGCCTTATATTTCTTTCAGTACTTTTGGAAAAATCTTGGACTCAATACTCTAAAAAATTTTGGAGTTCTGAACTCTATACTTATATCTTTACGGTTTTACTTGATTTTTCCAAAAATACTTCAAAAAAACACTCTAAATACTTCAACGCCCCAAAAAAAAATTCAATTTAGAGTTCAATACTCCAAAAAAATTTTTGGAGTTCTGAACTCGTTATTTAATTATTAAAATTAATTAAAAAAAAAATTAAAATTACTGAAAAGAAATATAATGTATGTGGTATTTTTGAAAAGGTAATCGAACGACCTTTAAAATGAGGTATCACTCAACCCCCCTTTCCATTAAAGATTTTGGAGGTTGTGTCCGCCCCCGCTAGAGGGTTAGTGTAATTTAGTTGAAAACTGGTCTATAAAATGTCCCCCTCACAAATAAATTTGACGTGTTTCTGTATATTTTTTGATTTTCTATAGAGACCAAATTATAGGGATGGCAACTTTTTAAATTGACACCCTATATATTATTTACTAATTCTATTACTTTCTTTACGTTGTACCTATAGACAGAGTCACAGCGCAGGTAAGATGAATCCCGATCGCTTTGCTATTTTTCGCCTATTATCTGTCCCATTATTCATCGCCCCCGCCAACCGCCCATCCAATCCCTCATTATTTTTTTGGTCTACTTCAAGAACTGTACAATTGTTTCGCAAGTTCAACACATCGATGGGAGCTTCATTTGAACCACAAATGCTCTGTGGTGCTTCAAAGCCTATCTAAAACACGTTGATCAGCGAGAAACGATGTTTGTAGAGCTCTGAATGAAAATTGACCGGCAATTACAGAAACTTTGAAACTAATAGAGAATGACAGGAAGGAAAAACCTTCATGACGAAGTGATGCATCTGCTCTAAGATTAAGCCTTGAATCACTAGAGACAGCATTTTTGTCCATATTTTGGTGTTCCGTTTGAGAACGATTCCAAAATCTCAGTACTAAGCTCCAGTATGAAACTACAACTTTAAGTAAAGTAAAAGGATATTACCAGTCGTTGGCTGGTTTTTTGTTAGAGCTAAGGAATGATTTTTGGCGATTAGAAACCTTGGCAAAAGAAAAGTCTGGTTTAAGGTAGCAATATATTTTATGTGTTTTTTAAGAAAACTGTAAGCACTCTATGTGTATTATTTTAAGTTATGTGATCACTATTAACTATTATTATTAAAACTTGGAAAAAATTTATTACTGTAATTTTGTATTTATTAATTTCAATTATTATCCTTCTCTTTTATAACCATAAAATATTGTTAATAGTGCAAAAGGAGTTTTTATAAGAAGTGCGGTATAAGTTTTTATTAAAATAATCAGCAGCGAAAGCCAAAAGTTGGTTGGTTATGAGGGGGTTGGGGGGGGAGAGAGATTAAGGCGTGAGGCGCCAGAAATATAAATGTCTAGTCGGGTTCAACATGTAAATCCGCCCCTGGTCATTCGATAGATTTTTGAAATTGATTGAAGACGTATTTTTCAATTTTTCGATCCGATGTTTATTTCGCGAAATATTTTATCGTTCCGCCACTTTCGAGACACCATGTACAAAAGTCAAGGTTTCTGTTCCTCTTTATTTCAGGGATTAAGGAAAAAATTTGTGGGTGAGTTAAAAATTTTCAATTGGTAGTATCGGTATGAGATACTAAAATGGAATCAGGAATTTGATTTGTAGGTACAGACATGTAGACAAGTCGGCAAAACTAAAAAAATGTTGACTCCTAATGGTGGTTACTTCTTCTTATTTTCCTATCTTCTTAATAAATAATTCTGTCTGTTTCTGTTTTCGTGAATTGTTTGTGCCTTTAAGTTATATCGTCATTACATTTCAGTGGTTGCTCACACTTCTTCCAACCAACAGCGATTTGTCTCTTGATATCTGGACTGTCCTATCATCTGTCTTCTTCTTAAAGTGCTCTCTTCACAATGGAGGTTTGCTACTACAACTGCAAATTATTTTCTGTCTTTAGCTGTTCTTATTAGCTGTTCAAAATTTATCCCTGTCTATTGTAAGATGTTGCTTAGCTACGATAGTCATTTCCTCCCTAGTCCTCTCTTTCCGTCGATTCCTATCAATATTAGTTAAGCATTTTGCCTGTCCGGAACAAGAATGACGTAACTGCAAATTTTGTCAATTCCTATTTTTTTTATGTAATTAAATTTTAAAATACTGTGTACAGATGATACAAAAGCGACAGAATTGTCACTATGTACTGAGCCACTACAGAGTAGTTGCGTCGTTATTGAAATACGCACCATTTTAGACCTTGTTTCATAAGAATAATGACGCAACTGTCAATAGGGTTGAAGATGGGGGGACTAAATTAAGGTAATGAGATTCGGACCAATAGAGATGAAAATAAAAGCGATCGCTGTAAGAATAAACGTCACACTTGTAACGGGTAGTTCTTTTAAGGACGACAGACTCAGTAAAACACAAGTTAAAAATAAAGCAAATATATTAAAGATAATTATATACAGTTTAAAACAAATAAAATAAAATATAATTCCATCCTCTGCAAAGGAAAAACAATATTAAACTTTATTACAGCCATCCGATGATATCAGAAACATTAAAATAATACGATAAACCACATATACAATAACAATATTGCTACGTTAAATCAACATAGCCTGGAGACCGCATTTCACTACAATGCAGTCACTCGCTCCTCGCTACTACCACCTACTGCGATAACGATCGTGGCAAGACTCCACGTCACTACGGTGGCGTCTACCTAGGCATAGTTCCACCTCACAAACGGTGCATCTTTGCCAAGCCAGCCAAAGCTCGCTCAATACGCGAGCATCAGCTGTTGAGCCATAGTTAGTTCAATACACTACCCATGACCACAGCACACCCCCACATAGCAATGCAAGTTCCGTGTTAACGAGTGAAACGACGATTGTCGCATAAGCCAGTGGTAGGGCGCGTAAGTATACGCCATATGGCGGTAAATTCAAAAGGGCTGTAAAATTAACTTGGATTTAGAACTCATTTTAATGTAAAGGAAAATCAATATAACCTTAAAATAACAAAATAAAACAAAATCCTTATCCTATACGATAATACTTATTATATCGTTGATTGATAAAAGTATATCTGTATGTATTTATCAATCAAAATTCGTATACTATTTGGATTTTCTTGTGTTATTTTGAGGTTGTATTTATTTTCCATTACATTAAAATGTCAAAGAGGTTAAAAAATTAAAGAATAAAACATAAAATACAATCTTTATTTATAAAAATGTTTATATGTATGTTTATAAAATATGTTTGATATCAATAATTATCAATGTAAAAACTTAAACACAACTACCTTATTACACATATAACCTATTTACACAATATTATTATTTATTCATCAGTTTAAACCACACCAAAATTGTATTCATTTGGAATAAAACACAACTGCTGTAATTCACTTTACACTTTTTGTTGCTGGATGCACTATTTTGTACTATTTATGAAAAAATAAAACAAATAAATATGACGTCGTATTTTTCTCAAGGAAATGAAAACTGACAAAGAAAGTGACATAATACAAAACGAACGACGTGCAGAAACCTGCAGAAATGAGACTAGTGGTGCCATCCCGTGCAAGGGCGCAAACTAGCAAACGTGCGTTGACCTTGAATATACCTGTTGCATTGCTATGTGGGGTCTGCTGTGCCCATGACTGATTTTCGTTTTCCTATTCTCCTAGCTCGCCTTAAATATGCTCTCGATGCCCTCTCCTTCGGTTTTCCCCAGCGGTGCTATGAAGAGGAATGCGCAAACACGGACACTCCATCGGTCGTCTCTGGTAATAGCAGCTCATCGCTTGCCGAGGTATCATATCGTTACACACTAAATATTTAAAAATCGTTTTTTGTACAGAAAAATTTGTACATAAAAATGAAGACTGACGCAACTGTAGACAGGGTTGAAAATAGGGGGATTAAATTAAGATAATGAAATTCGAACCAATAGGGATAAAACTAAAAACCATTATTGTAAGAATAAATGCCATATCGATGCTCCTGAACGGTTGCACTTTATTTAATCACCATTTTAAATATTTAAAAATTTTTAGATGAATAATGACGCAACTGTAGATAGGGTTGAAAATAAGGCGATTCAATTAAGATAATGAAATTCTGAACCAATAGGGATAAAAATACAAGCCATCATTGTAAGGACAAACGCCATACTGATGCTCTTGGACGATTACTCCTCAGTTTTAATCCCTATTTTAAATATTTAAAAATCGTTATTTTTTTGTTCTCCTGAGAAATTTGGCGTTTTTCAGTTACGTCATTCTTGTTCCGGACCGGCGAGATTAGTAATTATTTATTCTCAGTATAATGTGGCATAGGCATGATATTTTTCTAACCTTCACTGTGTTGAAAAGTTCTCGTTCCTTGTCTATTCTATGCAGCACTTCTTTGTTTGAGGTCCATGATATTTTGAGGATTCTCCGGAATCTGCTATTTTACTTATATGGTTGTTACATTCTCTCTTACTATTCAATATGTACTCGTGTATCTTTTTCACCTGGTGCGTATCTGCAGACTGCAGATGGTAATTTATTTATTTCCCATCTTATAATTTATACCCCTCTTCAAGGATTTCATTATTTTATCTATTAGGATAATAAAGAGTAGAGAGCGTAAGGAGTGTACCTGGCTTATACCTGTGCTGTAGAGATGTTAAAAAAGTATCTATTCTTTACAAAGTACTCGTTACTTTCGAATACCGAAAGTAACGATTAATATACTGTTATATTCCTATTTGACATAAGAAATAAAAGTCTATAGTTATGTTTAAAATTCAAATAAAAATAAAGGTTTTCGTTTTTCTCGACCGCGGGCATGTAAATTTGGAACACCCTCTATAAAACAAATTATGTATAGGTAGTTTTTAAGAAAGTGTTTCGGAGAAGTGTTTACGAACCCTAGGAACAATACGACTCAAGTAAACAATTAGAGTGATGTTTAAAAAGAAAGTGTTCGTGGAAAGGTGTGAATAACCACCGATAATTCATATTCTAGCAAATAAGATAATAAGTTATTAAATTTGTAAAGAGGGTTAATGTGGAAAGTAAAATTGAAATGGGGAATATTATTTTTTCTTGAAATCCATTAAGATATTTAGAAAAAGAAAAGTTTGTGTTGGTAAATACGGATAATTGAAAGTTGCTTTGGATTGTTTGATTTTTGAATGCTGGAAGGGGTATTTGGAAGGAGGAGAATGAATGAGCAATAAGGAGACAGTATGCTTTGAGCGATCGAGAGGCGAAGTCCAGAGTTTTCGAGAAGAATGTACAAAAAAGTGAAACGCCGGGTTGGTTAGTTTTGTCTTTAAAAAAATAAAAAGTAAGATATCGTGGAGCAAGTGATAGACCGAGTCGAGATAGTATATAACTCCTTGAGTCTAGAGTATCCCGGTTTTTGTTGAAGTATTTGAAAAAGGTAGAACACGGCATCAGGAGAAGGTAGGAACGAGGGCTGTACGAGGCTTAGTTTTCAAAGCACCAGAGGCATTACTGGGACTTGGACGAGTCTTTGGATCGCAACCCAAGCCAATAGGAAACGTTTTGTGTGAAGACATTGTCAAATCATCAGTAAAGGTCAGTCTATTTTGTTATGACATGAATGTATGGTTTGTGCATTAAATAACACATTGAAAATTGAGCTACACAATCACTATTAAAAAAAATTTTCATCAAACCCTAAATCAATTTGTTACTGATAAATCATAATAGTTCATTATAAATAAAATAAATTTCGAGACAAAAAGAAATAAGATTCCCATTTTTGTAACTGTTGTATTAAATAAAGATAGAAAGATAAGATATAAGAAATATTAAGCAGTTATTGCCATTTAGATAAAATAAACGATTTTTATAATTTCTAATTGAAATCCGTATATGTGTATTATTTTACTCTCTTTTATCTATCCCGATTAGTAATCCACTGCGAAATACTTTGAAGCCACGAAAGTAAGTAATTGATATTATAATTAAGCCCTGAGATTGACACTATATTGGTATTTGATCTGTTTGATTAATGAGATAATTATTGATTAATTAATTAAGATAAATTACATCTGAGAACATCATTAGATTTCAAAAATAAGATCACAACAATACAGAGAGGCAAATCGTTACTTTGATTACTCTGATTACTTCGTTACTTCGTACCAATCGTATCAGAGCGAGTAACGACTATTGTATCTACAACCAGTACACTTGATTACTTTCTACCAATCGTATCCCAGCGAGTAACGGACGGAACCAGTATTTTACGAGTGCTATCGAATATCGTTATTGGTATGAAGCGTTTTAAGGATGTGAGGGTGAGGAGAAGATAGAAGATGAAACAGGGAAAAAGGGAGGTATAATGGTATACGTAAAATATGTAATGTATCTCTTAACAAAGATCGAACGCGAGATCCCTATATTTTTATCTAGATCTATACCTATACAAATTACCTACCTACTGAGAAATACGATTCTCGATATAATTACCAGTACTCAAATACAAAAGTGACAAAAGTAATCATAGTAATCAAATCATTTTTATACCTTAAACAGATCGGTACTGACCCAATTGAAGCCGGCAATGGGATAAGACTGGGGGATTCCTTGAGTCCTTTATTGTTCAACCTGATCATGGACGAAATAATAAGAAAAGTAAAAAACTAAAAAAGGATACCAAATGGAAGAAAAACAACTTAAAATAATCTGCTATGCGGACGATGCAATACTAATCTCACAAAGTGAAGATGATTTACAACGTATGCTGCACCAGTTCAACATAATCACCAGAAAATTTAAAATGTCAATTTCCTCAAAAAAGACAAAATGCATGGTTATAACAGCAGATCCAATAAGATGTAAATAGAACAGGATGGAGTTTAAATACCTAGGAATCACACTATCTAGCTACGGAAGGCTCGAAACAGAAGTGGAAGATCAAGCGAATAGAGCAAACAGAGCCGCAGGTTGCCTGAATGACACAATATGGGGAAATAGAAATATCGGAAAAGAAATGAAAGGTAGAATTTACAAAACAGTCATCCGACCAATAATGACATACGCGGCAGAAACACGACCCGACACAGAGAGGAAAAAATGTGGCTCAAAACAGCGGAGATGAAAACCCTTCAAAAAATCGTTGGTAAGACTCTATGGGACAGAGCTAGAAGTACAGATATACGACGGAGATGCAAGGTGGATAACATTAAAAACTGGGTAAGAAACAGAAGAATAGAATGGAATGACCACCTAAGCCGAATGACAACAAATAGGGTAGTCAGGACAGCGAGAGACGGTTCCCCAATAGGAAGACGATCAGTGGGAAGACAACGAAAACGATGGAACGACAACTTACTAAAGGCACATTGAAAAAACATTCAGAGTCATGTCTATACAAAAAGAAGAAGAACAAGAAACAGATCGGTGAAAGTCGTTGTTATATCGGAATACCTATAAAAAAATACATATCTACTGAGAAATACGATTTTCGATATGATTACTGGTACTAAAATACAAAAATAACAAAAGTAATCATAGTAATCAAAGTATCGAATACTGTAAATGATTACTTTATACAGAAGTAACGATTTGTAACGAATACTCGAAAGTAACTATAATCAACATCGCTACTGTGCTGGTGTCTATTTCCTTTGTCAGCTATCCAGCTATTGTTGCCGGTATTTTTTTCCTCGTATATAGGGTGAGGCAGATAATTGGCCTATTAGAAATATTTAGAGAACTAAAGACAACAGAATCATGAAAATTGGAATGAAGGGGTTTTGAAGGGTGATCTATTTAATGAAAATATTTTCATCAATTTGCCACTTCCGGTTATACCGGAAGTTGCTTAAAACTTCGTTTTTGTAAATGGGACACCCTGTATATTTTTACATTTTTAGATTCTACTCGATGTCTTTTTTCTTAAAATATGCGGTTTTGTAATGTTATACAGGGTAGTTTAAAATCTGATTACGTTTATTTATTAATTTCGTAGCAACTTTCACACCCTGTAGAATTGTAGTAGTTGGATATCAAAAACCCTATTTATGTCAAAATGATTTTTAATGTAGTCTACTATTGTTAAAAATTATTAGTATAGCTAAATGTTAAATTTTAGTATACAGGGTTGGTCGAAACTCGGAATGAGGATTTTCTGAATGTTCTTAAACGGAACACCCTGTATTTTAGTATTGCAATGGAAAGACATTTTATGGTACTTTTTTATTTCTTAAGCATTCCCTATACCTAAATGCTTTAATTTGTGCTTAATTGTTAATCGCGCCAAGAATGTTAACTACGTAGGTATTTTGATAGCTCAACCACCATTGACAATTTTAAAGATCAGTCTAGATTAATAATTATTTATTTCCGAAAAATTATTTGCGATTGAATATTTTCACGGCCAACCTAATAAAATTTCACGTCCCTTTTGTTGAAATTAATGTTTGGTTTTAATCACCAATAACTCACAAATTAAAGCAGTCAGGTATAGGGAATGCTTAAGAAATAAAAAAGTAGCATAATAATAAAATATAGAGTGTTCCATTTAAGAAAACTCAGAAAATACTCTTTCCGAGTTTCGACCAACCCTGTATAGTACAATTCAACATTTAGCTATACTCACAATTTTTAACAATAGTAGACTATATTAAAAATCATTTAAACATAAATAGAGTTTTTGATGTCAAACTACTATAATTCTACAGGGTGTGAATTTTGCTAGGAAATTAAGAAAAAAACGTAATTATCTTTTAAACTACCCTGTATAACATTACAAAACCTCATATTTTAAGAAAGAAGACATCCAGGAGAATCCAAAAATGTAAAAATATACAGGATGTTCCATTTAAAAAAACGAAGTTATAAGCCACTTCCGATATAACCGGAAGTAGCAAATCGATGAAAATATTTTCACTAAAGAGATCACTCTTCAAAACCCCTTCGATCCAATTTTCATAATTCTGTTTCCTTTAGTTCTCGAGGTATTTATAGGACTTTTATCTGCCTCACCCTGTATACCTTTGTTGCTTTTAATGTTAATGATATATTTATGTTTGGAAAAGGTGAATAACATCCTGTCTTACTCTGTTAGCGCTATTTTAAGTAATGCCGGTGAAATAGTCTAAAAACCGGTAAGTGTTTATATAAAAATGTAAATTTTGTTTATCTTGTGAGAATACACACCATCAATTATTAATAAGTTGGCCCGCTGGAGTTGGATGGCAGTCGCTAAAGACGTTCCTGATTCATGAGCCGTCAAGTGTTTTCCGGGATTAGTTTATTGTGATAGTGCTTCAAAAGACATAGCTCATTATTAAGTTTAATTATTTTCAAAAGCAAGTTTATATTTTATCTTTTTTGATCTGTAAGATCTCGTATTAACCAAATGTCATGTAAATTTCATTGCAATTTGTACTTATTTTACAACTGGCCAACATTCTGTAGGAAAAGGATACCTATTTAAAATGAGTTATATAAAACAAGTTGCTATTAAAAATTCGTCTTCTTCTTCTTCTTCTTTATGTATAGACATGACTTTGCCTGTTTTTTTAATGTGCCTTTAGATTGTCGTTCCATCTTTTCGTGGTCTTCCCACTGATCGTCTTCCTATTGGGGAACCGTCTCTCGCTGTCCTTACTACTCTATTTGGTGTGATTCGGCTTATGTGGTCATTCCATTCTATTCTTCTGTTTCTTACTCAGTTAATGATAGAATCCTACCATCTTCCCATAGAATCTTACCATCGATTTTTCGAAGGGTTTTCATCTCCGCTATCAAGAATTAAGAATATATTTTGTTCAATTGAACCTCTAGGATTATCAGAATCATGTTGTTTTCGGCCATTTTACAACATTAAAATGTGAAAATATTGATTTATCCATATATCCATATATGTGTGTCCGTTCGTAAACATAAATCATTCGTTATTAGAATAAACATTATAATGACAAATGAGGTGTCAAATAAATAGGTGCTTATAACCCAAAGATAATATTAAAAGTGAAAAATTTGACCTCAGATTTTCGCTTTCAGAGTTGCAATCAAAACTAATGTTTTAAAGTCGCCAAAATAATACAAGCGATATTTTATTCGACGCGCCTTAGAAAGACGAGAAAAAATCTATACTTCCGGTTTTTATATCACTTCCGGTTAAAAAGGTGTAACTGGAAGTGCCACACTTGTAGAATTAGTATGTACATAGGTAGTGCAGGTTTAACCTAACTTCGGGCCCTGGGCGCCAGAGGTTTTTAGGGGCCCCCTTCATTGCTATTCGTTGATAGTTTTTTAACAGAAAACACATGCATTAACTATAAAGATCTATTGTAAAATCCATGAAATATTTTTTTAAATAAGCAAGAAGAATAGCAAACGTAAAAAATATTCACTAGTAATACCACTAGAGGTCAAATTATTTCCGGAAATTTTTTTGAGATCATGAATATTTTGAAAATTTCCCGAGTCGCAGACGAGGGAAATTTTCTAAAAATATTCATGATAAAAAAAAATTTCCGGATATTAATTTGACTTCGCGTGGTATTCGGTAAGAAAATTCCACACCAAATTTGCATTTGAAAATCCAAAGCTGCATGAACAGATTAATAGCGCGCCATAGCTTTGTCAGCAATTATTTAGGCTTTCAAATTCGTAATTTCTACTCATTGTAGTTGCATGGGAATACCATTTCAAGATAGAAAATAGTATATTCTTCAATTTTACATAAGTTTTGAGTAACTACAAGTGATAGAAAATTATTTTTTGGCGTTTTATTTTAAATTATGTAAACAAATAAAAACCAGTCTGTCAAAAATGTTCTGTTATTGTAAACGTCAAAAAATTTCCACTATAATTCGCTGTTGGGTACCCCACGAGCAAAAAATTTCCGATAAAATACCTCCGTTGCCATGATGATCTGTCAAAATAACGTATTTTGATTGGTTCAAAATTACAGGTGTGGAATTTTCCAAATAATACATTTAAAAACATAAATAATATAAAACAGAAAGTTCCACAAAACAACACATGACAAACAAAAAAACATATTCTAAAAAATACATAAAGCCAAAAATTAGATCACTTTTTTTTGACTTGGCATTCGCAAACTGCCATATAATATTATCACAATTCAGTTTCTCCAGCTCTTTATTCTCTATATACAATACTGCCCTACTAACCGCAAAGGGGGTAACTACATTAGACCTCAAACTGAGAAAACGACGTTTAAACTTCAAACCTCATTTATTTTGGTTTTTAATTAGATAACTCCTTCAAACTTTTTTTATTGTGTTTCTTATTTTTTCTTTAGCTGAATGTATTGTTTTAATAGTAAAATTTATTATTTTACATTAATTATACCAGATACTGCCAAAAGACATCGCACACATCTTATGGAAAATATAATGTCACTCAAATTCAATAAAATTTATATAAATATATTCGTTTCAATTTAACGATCAATTCTTATCATTGCGCCAACTCTTAATTTTCAATAATAAGAGCAGAAATTGATATAAATCAATCTGAAATCAAATGGGTAGGTACATAAGTTAGGGAGAGAAAAAATATTTTAAAATACCCAAATTATAGTTAGTTCATAGATCTTCTCGAGCTCTTAAGCATCTTATTATAATAGTTTCACTAATCCGCTTAGGCCCAGCGGGGTTTAAGCTGTTTTGAATAGCACCCACAGCAATAGTGATTATAACTGACACGTTTATAGACTCCAAAAATGTGATTTCGATAAACTTTAATTGCAATTTGCGCCGTAATTAATCATAATTAAGAGTTGGCGCAATGATAAGAATTGACAGTTAATTTAAAACGAATCTATTCGTATAAATTTTATTGAATTTAAGTGACATTATATTTTCCATAAGATGTGTGCGATGTCCTTTACAACGAAAAATACTAACAATGCTAAGTAAAGATGTTTTAGTTGTAACTGCAATGTACTACGCCAAATAAGTGGTATCTGCGTAGTTACGTCCAAAGTTCTTAAGTAAAAGCAGATACCACCAATAAAACTTAGTGTTTACACTGGATCAGAGGCGTGCGGTCCATGGAATCGGGGGAAGCGCCGCTTCCCTATTTATTCGTCGATATAAGAAAATATATTATTAATTAATATTTATTAATAAAATTTTTTCCCTAATCCAAATAATCTACACATTACCTAGCCAATAGGCATTGAAAAATATTAAAAATTAATCGCGTACGAACGAACTCAATATGCAAACAATTCAACTATTTGGTCCACTCCTGGCAGAAGCGCATCTCAACATCGCCGCTTGTGATGCAGTTGTCCCTTTTAAAATTGGTCAGGGTTCAATGACCGCACCCACTAGTCGCGCGAATTTTGGTATGCCATGGAAGCGCTCGTCGTATCGCCTTCCCGAAAGTGAGATGCTCCGACTGTTACTGCTGCTAAGGGGTGCTTAGGTATTACATACATTCGCTTAAAGAATATTTCGATTTAAATTTTTTGCAGAGATATTTCCTTTTACTGATCTTTTATTTGACATTTTACAGAAATCAAATGGTATTGCATTTTGTATAAGACAAATTGATGACTTTATTAATACGATAATTAAAAAAACGAGAGCAGTTTAAAAATATTTGGGATAAAACTGAACATATGGGGTTTGAACATGAAAGAAAAATAATGAAGATTGATAATTTCGAAGACAGAGAGACAGAGAAAACAGAGGAAACAAAAAGACCTTTTGATAATATTCTACAACAAATGAATTCTAGCTTTCAAAATTTTAACGGTTTAAAATTTGTAGAATTATATATAATCTTAATATTTCTAATTATAATTCATAAAAATTTCCCACAGAGGAATTTATGTCATTACGATTAAATAATGAAAATTTTTTGATATCCCAGCTTTGCATTCTCAGTTAAGTATCATTTATGAAACAACTGACATGAATGATAAAGAAATACCCAGAAATCTGGGATTTCTTTATAACTACTGGTTTAAACAAGTCGCTGTGTGAAGTGGTCAAGTTGTGTGAATTAGTACTACTAACTATCCCAGCCACAAGTGCATCAGTTGAACGAAGTTTTGCATTATTAAGATGCATTAAAAGTTTCAAATTAAGAGTTTAAAAGAAATTCAACAAGCGAAGACAGACTTTGAAAGTTAGCCCTATTATCCATTAAAAAAGACTGCATTCAACAATTATCAGAAGTTGATAGGAGAATAGACCTCGAGTATAAATAAGTATCATTTTA
Source organism: Diabrotica virgifera virgifera (assembly GCF_917563875.1). Lineage (NCBI taxonomy): Eukaryota > Metazoa > Arthropoda > Insecta > Coleoptera > Chrysomelidae > Diabrotica > Diabrotica virgifera. The sequence goes on along the minus strand of NC_065444.1, from coordinate 86,895,412 downwards.
GTGAAAGTTGTGTGTTGTGGAAAATGCCTCGGAGTATATATATATATATATATATATATATATATATATTTAATATGATTCTTCTTTAGAAAATATATATAAATATATATATATATATATATATATATATATATATATATATATATATATATATATATATATATATATATATTTAATATGATTCTTCTTTAGAAAACCAAGCCCGGCGCGAGGACTTAAGGCCCGAGCTAGCAATACAGATCAATGATAGGTCACTAGTCACTAAAAATAGCGGGAATAGAGTGCCTCACGCATTCACGCGTCACGGATTTAGTGTGTGAGTCCTTGTACGCAGGACGTCTCACATAATTAAGTACTTTGCTGATAGAGAGCCCCTGCGCATCAGAGTGTTATCAGGTGGAAAGTTGCTCGACCCTCGACCCTTAAGAAAATATTTTTATATCCTTATTGAATCGCTTCCCCTTTCGAAAAAGTCACCGCACGCCACTGCACTGGATACTACCAATGATAAAATAATATAGGTAAATTAGAGATTACTAGGATATAAATTTATTAACTGAAACTTCCAATGATTAATAAAAGGTATTTTAAGTAGTTATGCTCAAATGAACAAGTAAAAGATACTTCTAAGACCATTAACACTTAGTAATCTATCTAATAATAGATATTTAAATTTGATCAGTTCAAAGTTCTGATGATTTTTTTTAATTTGGTTTATGTATTCCCAATATTGTTCTGAAGCTATTTCTGTGTGGCATTTATGTAATTTATTATTCTAAATGGGAACTAAGCCATAATTTATACTGAAAAAACTGATTCTATTGACGTTTCGAAGGCCACATCGGATGTCGTTTTCAAAACACAAAATATTACTAAATTAAACAAAAATGTTGTTGCTTAGTAAAAAAATTCTTTTAATAATTTAATTTAATCTGACTCATTCATATCGATAATTCAGGCATATAATATATAATATTATTATACATTTTAAAGTAGAAGACGTTAAAATGATATTACAAACATTTATGCGACGCGTTCCTGGGACGACTATATTGAAAGATAGTTCATTCGATTACATGAAATCAACTTTAACTCAAGAATATTCGTCACAAAAAATTCATAGCATGCGATTTGTCTTTAAAAAGACAACCACAGGCAATGGTGACAGTAAAATTCTCACGTTAGTGATTCCATAGTAGATCACGAGGAAAAACTGGGAAAAAACCTCATGATACTCTCCCGACATTGTAGTATTTGGTCTTACTTTCAGTTTACTCTCAAAACTAACACCAAAATTTTGATTTTGTATGTACCTATGTTATTTTAAATTACAAATATTATTAATAATACTAAAATATAAAATATGTACTATCCTCGATATGTTATTGACTTATAATGGTGGTATTTTCTTTCTATTGACTTCCTCTTTTATTATAGGTAACCTCATCCTACTGCATTCTATTGAGGAATTTGCGACACAGGTGGTTTCATTTAGCAAAATTAGAGTCGCTTCTTTGATTTTTCTCTTTTTACTATCTGATTCTTTCAGGACTATACTTAAATCTTTCCACTGAACTCTATGTTCACTGTCCCATGCGTGTTGACATATTTGAGATCTATCAATTCTCTATTTTTAATATAAGACTGATGTTCGCTTATTCTAACGTTTAAAGATCTTGATGTTTCACCTAAGTAAAATTTTTCGCATTCACAAGGTATTTTATAGATACAATTCGTTGTTCTTTCTTGTTCATAATTAGGTTAGTTTTGGTTTTTTTGGTTTTTGGAAAGCCAGGTTTTTTCCTTAAAAAACCAGTTGATTTAAACCATGGTTTAAACCAATGTTTTAAGCATGTTGGTTTAAACCTGCCAACCCTGGTTTTAGATAAAATAGATCTCAATGTGTTTGTTGTCTTGAATGTTTCTGACACTCCTCAAGAACAAAAATTGGAACAAAAAATAGGTAACATCTATTTACAATTTGTAGTTCCTACCAACGTACTAGAGGCAAAAGGTGGTAAACAGTACTTACCCTCCGGGCCCGAGCCCCTGGGCGCCCGCCCCAAGCACCCAGTGGATAAACCGGCACTGTACATAGGTATGATATATCAATTGACGCGTATTGAAAAGTTGAGCTTGAACATTTAGTTCCGGTTTTGATGTCATTTCCTGTTAAAAAGTTATGACCTGAAGTTTGACTCAAATTGAAAAAATTGAATCAAATTTGTAAAATTAATTGAAAAAAATTTACTTGGAGAGTTTAATGCCTGGTTGTACCAACAGATTTTAAGCTTAAGACGTGCCTTAAGCTCAGTTTACGAAACATACGCATTGCACCTTTGGGTCTTAGATCAATTTTCAGCTTGTCACAATGGATTTCCACGTGGATTGCATAGATAAGAATCGAAAAGTATGTTGCAACGTAAGTGAGACTTAAAGCGGCCTTATTAATAAGCTGACCTGGGCTAAGCTGGAGCTTAAGATTTGTTGGTGCAATCAGGTATGAATATAGACTTGTGGTTTGACAGTCACGTTGGATGAAAACCTAGGACAAACGAAGTCCAGTTGCCTGTCTGTTCCTATTTATTTAAGTAATTAAGAAAAAAGTTTGTGGGTGAGTTAAAAATTTTTAATTGATAGTATGGGTGTGACATACTACAATGGAATCAGGAATTTTATTTGCAGGTGCAGATATATGGAGAAGTCAGCAAAACTAAAAACATGTTGGTTCCTAATGATGGTCCCTTCTTCTTTTTCTATCTTCTTATTAAATAAATCTGCCTGTTTCTGTTTTCTTGGATTGTGCCTTCAAGTTATATTGTCATTCAATCTCGGAGATTGCTCACACTTCTTCTGTCGGGACGGACGGTTATTAGTCCGTTTGGTGAGGTCGTTCCCGTATGAAACATTTACTGAATCGGTTTCTTTGCGGATTCCTCTTCAAAAATGTCTGCTTTATACACACACGAAGGGTGCTGGGCCAAATTTTTGGGCAGAAATTGTTTTTTAAACAAATTCAAAAGATTACCCTTTTTGCCCCGGAAAATATTCCTTTGGTCATTATAAACAAAAAAGGTGTATTTTTATTTTTCTCAAATATTGATAGTTTTCGAGTTATAAGCGATTTAAAATCAAAAAATGTGAAAATACGCATTTTTGGGACTTGAAAACGCATATGTAAGTTATTATTTTTGAGGTGCCAAGTATACAAATTGACGTTAAAACATTTAATTTCTTCTTCTTCTTCTTTCTCATAATCCTCAGTGCCCTTCAGGGCGTCGGATGTCGGGTTCCGCCTTTTATCCATTTCTTCCAATCACTTCTATTGGTGGCCAGGTTCTTCATATCCGTCATACTCATGTGTCTCCTTTCACCTATATCCTGAATCTGGTCCATCCATGTCTTCCTCGGCCTTCCCTTTTTTCTTTTGTTTCCCATTTTGGCTTCATGTACCTTCTTTGTAAGTATTTTTTGCTCCATTCGTTGTATGTGTCCAAACCAGCTTAATTGTTTGTTTTCGATCTTGTTCATTATCGTGTCTTGTTCCAGCTCTCTTCTGATATCTTCATTTCTGAATCGATCAAACTTCGTAACTCCGGCTATTCTTCTCATGTATTTCATCTCGGTCGCGTTTATCATTGATTGCACAATCCAGGTTTCCGCCCCATATGTTATTATCGGATTTACTATGCTGTTATATACCCTGAGTTTAGTTTTGTTGTTTATTTCTGACTTTCCAAAAATTGTATCATTTAAAGAGTAATACACGTTACAACAAGAGTAATACAACATTTAATTTCAAAATTCTAAAGAGTAATTGGGGCTTATTTCAATTAAGACCGTTGTTTTTAAATTATTGTGAATTATGCGCGTACATTCTACTCTTAAGCCGCCACGCCGCGTAGCACTATATGTTGCGTCTATGTCGCACTATATGATTGGCGTATTTAATTAGTACACTGGCAATAAATAAATGAATAAATAAATAAATTATTAGAAAAATTATGTTAATAAATAATTATAAAATTTTCATCAATGTCAAGTATTTGTTGGGAATTTTCGCATAAGTATTTATAATAATATGTAAGTGAGACAGAGACCCACCAAATAGTGCGACATGCGCTTTAAATATAAGAAGCAACACTTTCTATTTTAATTCGTATCCGTAAGTTTTATTTCCATTTCAATCAGGTTTATATACCTATATATTTTCAAGGCCCTGATACCTGGTATGTAAGCATGTAAGGTTATCCATATTGAACACTTTCTTTTATAATTTTTTACTGAATACAGCATAATACTCGTATTATTTGGTCCAAATACGTTTTTTATCATCTTTAAGATTTCAGAAAGCTGTCATCTCGTCCTGTATTTTTTACATTATTCCCTTTGTGTCATACCTTTCGTACAAACAAGTTTTATATTTTTCTTATAACTTTCTATTTTGTCGCGTAAAATAGGTTAAAAACGTCTTCAGGGAAGTGCAGTTACCCACACACGTTTCTTCAAAAGTAAAACGTTAATATTTATATCTCAACAATTGCCTTGATTCCTTAATAGACTGAAGGTAGTCCTATTAAGAACTTCCTCAATTTATTAATTCGGCTTGCGACAGTATTTTTCGTTGGTATTTATGCAATTGCGAAACATTTTGATAAATTGTACTCTCATTACGTTTTATATGAAAGAAAGACGTAATGTTACAATTTAAGGAAGAATTATTTGTGATTTTTCTTTAAAAATGTATTTAAAAAAATGTTTGCAGAATATTTTCTTTATTTTATAGTATTTAAATAATACAATTTTTGGAAAGTCAGGAATAGACAACAAAACTAAAAAGGATTCGAAAAAAATTAATGCATTTAAGGCACATTGGCGTGAAATTTTGCGTCTATCTCTTAAAAAAGAAGACTAAGGAGATCAAACGTCGAACAAAATTTGCATGAACAGGCATTTAAAATGTTTAGTATACAACAGCATAGTGAATCTGATAATGACATATGGGGCGGAAACATGGATCGTGCAAAAGAAACATGAATCAATGATAAATGTTAACGAGATAAAATACATGAGAAGAATAAAATTTTATGTAATTGAATGAACTATCTTTTAGTAAAGTCGTCCCAGGAACGCAACTCATAAATACTGGCGATATCATTTTAAAGTCTTCTACTTTAAAATGTATAATATACGTCTAAATTGCCAATATAAATGAGTCAGATTAAATAAATTATTAGAAGAATTTTTTTACTTAGCAACAACATTTTTGTTTATTTTAGTAGTATTTTGTATTTTGACAACGAAACCCGATTTGGGCTTCGAAACGTTAATAAAATCATTTTTTTTGGTAAAATTGTGGCTTATTTCCTATTGAAAATAGTTGATTATAAAAATCTTCTTCTTCTTCTTCCTCTTTATAAGCAATTCTGCTTGTTCATTGGCGGATTGATACCTCTATGGAAGGTTGTCGCTCCATCTTTTGCGCGGTCGGCCGATACTTCTTCTGCCGATTGGTGATTTATCTCGTGCTATTTTGACCACACGTGTCTCCCCCATTCTGGTTATATGGTTGTTCCATTCTTTTTTTCTATTTAGTGTCCATTCGTTTATACACTGTACGTTACATTGTCTTCTAATATCTTCGTTCCTCTTTCGATCTCTCAGTGTATTTCCTGTAATTCTTCTCAGTACTCTCATCTCTGCCGTTTCCAGTAGTCTTTGTGTTGTGGCTGTATCGGGTCTTGTTTCTGATGCATATGTCATTATTGGTCTTACACTGGCTTTATAAATTCTTGACTTCATCTCAGGGTTAATATGTCGGTTTCGCCATATAGTGTTATTAAGGCATCCTGCCAATCTATTTGCTTTTTGTACTTGATTTCTCACTTCTTTGTCTAGGTCTCCGTAACTTGACAATGTAATTCCAAGGTATTTTACTTCCATTACTTGTTCAATACTGATACCATCAATTTCTATTTTGCATCTGATTGGTTCTTTACTGATTACTAAAGTTTTAGTTTTTTGAGATGAAATTGTCATATTGAATTCTTTTGCTCTTATGTTAAATCTGTGGACTAATCTTTGCAGACTATCTTCATCTTGGGCTATCAATATTGCGTCGTCTGCGTAGCAGAGTATTTTTACTTCTTTGTTTCCCATTCTATATCCTCTTCCTTTGTTGACGTTTTTGATGATTTCATCCATGATTAAATTGAAAAGCAGAGGACTCAATGAGTCTCCCTGTCTTATTCCGCTGCCTATATCTACAGGTTCTGTAAGTTGTCCATCTATTCTGACTTCCATCTTGTTATTTTGGTAGATGTTCTCAATAGTTTTTATGATATCTAGAGGGATTTCTCTATTATACAGAAGGTGGATTACATCCCTGAGTCTTACTCTGTCAAATGCTTTCTTTAAGTCAATCAGACATAGAAATGCTGGTCTATTATACTCTAGTGATTTCTCAGTAATTTGCTTTATTACGAATATTGCATCTGTACACGATCTTCCAGTACGAAAACCCTGTTGTTCATCTGCTAAACTTATCCTCTGATTCATTACGTCTTGTAAGATTTTAGTTGTAAGTTTTAGGGTAGTATTTAACAAGTTGATACCTCTGTAGTTCTCTGGCTGCTTTTTATCTCCTTTTTTGAATAGTAGGATTAGTTCGCTCGTTCTCCATTCTTCCGGTATTTTACCGTGTTTTATGATTTTGTTAATTAATGTTGTTAATTGTTCTGTCATTGCTGCTCCACAATATTTCACTAGTTCGTTTGGTATTCCATCCTTACCTGCAGCTTTTCTGTTCTTCAGCTTTTCGAGTGTTTTTCGTACTTCCTGTGCACTTATATTAACATCTTCATCTGTAGTAATTTCTGGTGTTTCCGGTTCTAGCATTATTTGTTCTTCTGCATAAAGCTTTTTTAGATAGTCAATCCATGTATCCTTTTCTATGTGTTTTGGTTCTATTAGTTCCTTTACCTCCATTCTTTGACCTCTTATAAAGCGCCATATTTCCTTTTGGAGACCATAGAAATCATGTTCCATTTCTTTCGAAAAACGTTCCCAGTGATCGTTTTTTATTCTTCTTACTACTGAATGTGTTTCGTTTCTTATGTTCTTATAATTATCGTATGCCTCTTGTGTTTTAGTTGACATGTATTTTAGGTAGGCTTTTTTCTTCTCTTTACATTTTTCCTTCACTTCTGTACAAAACCATGGAGTTCTTCGTCTTGGAAGCGATTTATTTTTATTAATGTTTCTTTCACCAAGAACTTCCTTGGCTGAGGCTAAGATATTAGACTTAATTTTTGCCCAGCTTTCTTCGACTCCGTCACTTTCTGTGATATACATGTTATAAAAATGCCACAAGGAAATAGCTTCAGAACAACAATGAGAATAATAGCTGGAGTTACGAAGTTTGATAGATTCGGAAATGAAGATATAAGGAGAGAGCTGGAACAAGAACCGATAATGGGGAAGATCGGAAACAAACTTCAGAAATAACATACCTTAGCAGTGGCCTTGGGTACCAGGTGGTCCGGAGATGGGTTTTGGTGGCGTATTTATATTCAGTTATCCCAAAAACTGCCTAGTAATCGATTTGAATGCATGCAAAGCCGAATTTAAAACTTCAGAAGATTACGTGCCTCAGCAGGACTGTGGGCATTAAGTGGTCCTGGGGTCAGTTCTGATGGCATATTTGTGTTCAGTGCCCCTAAAAAGTCTTCGTGTAATCTGCTTGTATCAAATTAGTGTAGAAATCCCTGGAAACTCCAGAAGATGACGTGACCCTAGACACCGGGTACTCCAGGTGTCTTATGGCGTATTCGTTTTCAGCAAACCCAAAAACCGCCCGAGATTGGCTATAATAATCTATTTGCAATCCCTGATTAATAATCTTGAAGCGCCTAGGCAACCCAAGCTATGAGGCCCCTTAAGAAACCTAGGCTTTTTCCGTTTTTAATAATTTTCACCATTTTTAACCATGTCATTTCGCCCTTAGACCATGAAGACTGATAGACACGCCTTGTACCGAATCGTTGAAGCAAAGACCTTCAGCGAAAGTGACGTCACAATACGGCAAGAACTCGTTTGGATTCTTAGCAAAGCACTAATAAAATTACCCAATTTTAGATTAATTTTAGTATAACTTCAATATTTTGTAAAAAATATTGAAGAAAAATCATTTAGCAAAGTAATTAATAAATATTTTTGACTTAAAGTAAATTATTTTGTAAAAATAAATGTTTTATTTGAAGGTATATCATTGGTACCTATATCTCTTCTTGTTTAATAATCAAAAATAAATTTAAAGGAGAGTAATTTTCTTTTGGGTGCAAGTTTCAGGTTAGGTGAAAAAATATATAGGGAATCTATTAATTAATGACCACAAAACAAAATAGCTTTTGTTAACTTGCTTCTAACTTTTATTACATTATTTGGTTTGTTTCAAAATCATGATCAAACATATTATGTTCTTTGTATTCGTTAAACACAGAACCATGCACGTTTAAGATCAATTTTGTCATTAATTTAGAATCGTTCAATTTTTTTGAATTGTACCTACATAATTCTAATTTCGCTTTCAGCAATTTTGCAAATATGAATGACGTCTTTAGAAGGTTGAATTAAAATTTTTTTGATAATATGCTATAATTTTTGTGTCTTATGAATGGACATTGTAAATTATCACATTCAATTGCACACAAACATAATATTATGTCACAATCTAATGTTTTATTAACTTTATTAACTACAATCCCAGCGATATAGCCAACAACATCACAAACATAAGATGGCTGTTTTTGAAAAACTTTAATTATTTACAGTATATGGTTACTAGTTATTATTTCCCTATTATTTTCATCAGTATGATCAACAGTTTCATTTTCACAGTATTTGTTGTGCTCATTACTAAAAATGTGGAAGGTGCCTGTTCTATACAATTAGCCTGGGTAGATGATGTAACACTTGTGTGCATTAAGAGTCTTTTATATGCATCTTTAAATTGTTTTGCCGTTGGGTTGTTGTTGTAACCTCCATGACTCCTATAATAGAACTAGAGAAAACTTCTAAGTGATCCTGAGAAAGTTTATAGGCCGAAAGACGAAAGATACTTCAGACCTCCATGCATATTATCCTTCACGTAATTTTTCCAAATTCGCATTAGTGACTTTAAATTAATGATCATACCAATAAAACCCGTTTTTCTTTGGCTTAGATGCAGTGGTTCACCAGTGTTGGAATATTTGAGTGAATTAAGATACTTTATAAATTCTTAAGTTTTTTGAAAAATCGCGTGTTTATTATGCTGCTGTAAACTGGATTTTAGGTGTTTTCCCCTTTTTTTTTGTCGTTGCGTACAATTAAATGCTCTGCAAGATCACACCATAATTAAAAAATTAGTGTATTGAAATTTTTTAAATTGGAACACTTCAAAAACTTTACAACGCCTATTATAAGCACTTCTAATCTCTAATACGGCAAACGTTTTCTGCCGTAAACTGACGTCACGCACAGCTGTGTGAATCGTTTTATGTTGGCTTCACTCTTCGAGACGAGAGAATAGCATTGCGGCGTGTCTATCAGTTTTTATGGTCTAAGATTTCGCCTGTTGCGAAATAACCCAGCATGACTCTGTAGCAGAAATAGTTTTCCCTACAAGTCTTGAACTGTGCTTTAAAACATTTGAACTGCTTTAGTTCATCTTTAAGTTCAGATTCAATGTCATAGGATAGTTTTCATGTACTTTTACCCAACACACTGAACAACACCCAAAATACAAAAGACCAAATACTGAGTTTACTGACCCGTACACTGTCAACCGACGACTTTGCTCAGTAATTAGCTTATCGAACATTGGTAGATACGTTTCAATTTTTAACTTTTGTCCACACTGTAAAAAAACTTTTATTGAAATTAGCATCATCGAAATGTATTTTTCTTACTGGTTTTCCTTTACTCGCGTCGGAATATTCAGAGTATTGTAGATCGCAGGTCTTCTGCTCGTAGTAAGCAAAACTATGTCTTTGGGATTAAGAACTCCAAAAGTGAATTTAGAAGTTGAACTGCAGTTTGAAGTTCAATCTCTTCTCTTCTCTCTGTAATGATTTACTGACAGCGTAGACGCGTTCTAAAATTGTTGCCCAAAACTCATTCATTATGAATGTTTCTTTTTTTACATTTCTTTCAACAAACACTTAGCCTCATGAACTGTTTTAACTTTCTGATTAGAGTCTTCAGCAAAAGTATGAACAGCAGATTCAAATCGTTGTAACCTTTAGACAAAGGCCTTGTTGCATGTGCCCTTGCAGACCATCTTGTCCTGCTTATTCTTTTGAGTACTAGATCGTGGCGAATGAGATCGCTTATAATCGCAGATATTTATAGTGGAGTTTCATTTAAGCATTTGATCATAACTTCCCAACGGTGACTAGAGGCTGAAAAAAGTTGTACCTACACGGTCTGAACAAACCCAAAATACGATATTCTGTTTGAGGGAGAATACGTTAGCCAATCTCTTTGAATTTTTGTTCCACTGATATATTTTCGAAAAACCATAGATTTTGAAAAAAATATTGTAATGCCTTCAAAATTTCTTTTTGATGCTGAAAAACTTTCATCATAATTTTTACATTCTGAAGACCTTTCCCGATACAAAATCTCCGTACTTCTTCAGTTATTGTATTCCGTAATCCCAGTGGCGGTTCTAGACCAAAAAACTGGGGGGCAAGTCACAATAGATTTTGAGTGACCGGTTTACTAAAGTGATCATAGTACAAAAGTCCTGTAAAAACTGGGGGGCACCTGCCCCCCATATCCCGGGCTAAAACCGCCACTTCGTAATCCTATGTCGTTTTCCGAATTTAGGACCCAATTATTTATCTTTAACTTCAATTTCTAAGTTAGTTTCGGTTGCTGGTTCTCTAACTTCTTGAACTGGAATAGAACTGTCGTTACATGTTTTTTTTTTCTTCTTCAGTTGCGGAAGCTACTGTATGTTTCACTCAGTTATTTCTGTTTCGTCATGTGCATTTTTATTGGTTGCAGCTTCACTAGCTGAATTTAAGTAAGTTTTGGTTCTGTTTTCGATCTTGCTTAAGGGTCTTTTCTTTCTCCTGCTTTCTCTTGCGTTTTTCTGCTCCACTCTCGAATCGTCTTTCTTATTTTCATCTGTAGTACTGTTCCTATTGGCATTAGCGATTTATTCTCACAATATGGACTTTATATGTGAACAAAAATATGCATTGTAATGTAGTTTTATACGTCCACCATCACTCTTATGGTCTTGCTCGATATTTGAATTTTTCAACATTTATAGTTTTTATTTAATTCTAATTATTATTTTTTCGTTTTGGGCCCTGCGAGGCCCCCTTTGGGACCGAGGTCCCTAGGCAACTGCCCACTTTGCCTGTTGGTTAATCTGGCACTGTCTGTTTGCATCAATTTAATGCTGAAAACCCTCGAAACTCTAGAAGATGACGTGTCGTCACAGTGACAAACGGGGTTCGGTTCTGATGGAGTAAGTAATCTATTTGCATCAATTTAGTGACCCTTCAACCTCCACATGACGTGCCTTAGCAGTGACACTGGGCACCAGGTGCTCCGGAGGTCGGTTCTGATGTCGTAGTCGTATTCAGCGACCCCAAAAGCTGTCGAGTATCAAATTCCGGCTCTTGATATGATTAATTTGACATGTTTATGTACTTTTGGATGCATTTTATGAACTTTAAAATGCAATTATGCATTTCCACCCATTTATCTATACCTAGTAGACTTTTTTCCTGACATCCTAAACACAATGCAAAAAGTTGTAAGTCTCTCGGGGCAGTATTTAAAAATCAATTTATTCTGGTGTTTGTAGTGCTAAATGCCCTGGTCTACTATTAGAATGAACAGCGGTACTAAATATTTCTTTATAAACATCATCAAGTGTTTTAATAATATACAAATTAGGTGGGTTGTGGGTTGCAATTTGAAGATTTAGTTTAAGCGAAAACCAGTTTATTCGTAAAATAATAAATTTTTTGTAATTACAAATTAGTGATTAAAAAGCCACATCTAAGCATCGAGTCAAATTTTGATAAAGAGTCTGATTATACTCCTGTAGTAGCAACTGTACATTCAGGAATTAAGGAAAGAGCCTCTGCCCAAGTTGCACAATTACAAAACCAACTGACAAGCCTTCAGACAAATGGTTGAAGCAAATATTGAACTAAACGTATCATTAAAATTACCAGAATAACTAGAAAAACGAATCCAAAACTTCATAACAACGATTCAAGAAGCTGCATGGAAAACAACTCCTCCACCAACACAAACAAAACAAAAAATTAATTGTCCAATAAATGTCATTGTAAAAAGAAAAATTCATTGAAAAAAGGCATCTGAGTAGAACTTGGAAGAAAACTAGACATCCAGATGATAAGTTAAGGCTCAATAGAGCAGCACGGCAATTGAAGGAACTACTAAAACAACTAAAAATCACAGCGTTCAAGAATACCTAGAAAATTTAACGCCGTCAGATGCCAGCGGTTATGCGCTATGGAAGGCTACTAAACAATTAAAACAACAACATCGTCACATCCCACCAATTAGAAAATTCAAAGGAACGTGGGCCAGAACAAGCAATGAAAAGGCAGAAACTTTCGGCGAAAACCTAGAAGAAGTTTTCTAGAGAAGACACACTACACGTATCACCCAAAGATGTATCACACGTAACACATAGTCAACAATAATCACAGGTGAGGTAACAAAAAAAAAGCACCTGGCTACAACTTAATCACAGATCACAGGTGAGATAATAATCGAAGCAATAAAGCACTGAACCTCGGGAAAAATAGGACAAGAGGGATCTTAATAATTATTTTTGCATTATATTTGTGAACAGGATAGGAAACTTTGTGACCCAGAGCTATGTGATATAATATTGAAAAACTGCATAAAAAAAGCATTTTTAAAGTGCATCTCAAACAGACAATAAAAAAATTCGGAACTCGTCAATATTATCGGCGTTCAATTTTGTTACTCGGGGGTTTTTGGGGTCGCTGAAATCGAATATGACGTCAAAACTTATCTCCGGAGTACCTGTTGCCCAGGGTACCTACTGTGTACCTCGTCTTGTGGAGTTTTCGGCAAGTTCATTAAAAAATTAGTCAAAAATCATTACATGGGAGTTTTTGGGGTCGCTAATGACGGATATGACATCGAAAGTAATTTCCGGAGTACCTGGTGCCCAGGGTACCTAGTGTTTACCTCGTCTTGTGGAGTTTTCGGCAAAAAAAATATTACAAAATTAGTCAAAAATAATTACTCGGGAGTTTTTGGGGTCGCTAACGACAAATATGACATCGGAAGCTATCTACGGAACACCTGGTGCCCAGGGTACCTACTTCTTATGGAGTTTTCGGCAAATTCATTAAAAAATTAGCCAAAAATCATTACTTGGGGGTTTCTGGGTCGCTGATGACGAATATGACATCGGAAGTGATCTACGGAGTACTTGGTACCCAGGGTACCTACTTTTTATCTCATTTTCTGGAGTTTTTGGCAAATTCATTAAAAAATTGGTCAAAATTCATTAATCAGGTGTTTTTGGGGTCTCTGACGACGAATGTGACATCGGAAGTGATCTACGGTGTACCTGGTGCCCAGGGTACCTTCTGTTTATCTCGTGACTAATGATTTTTGCATAATTTTTTAGTGAATTTGCCGAAAACTCCATAACACGAGGTAAACAGTAGGTGCCCTGGGTACCAGGTAGTCCGTAGATCACTTCCGATGTCATATTCGTCGTCAGCGACACAAAAACCCACCTAGTAATGATTTTTGGCTAATTTTTTATTGAATTTACCGAAAACTCCATAAGAAGTAGGTACCCTGGGCACCAGATATTCCGAAGACCGCTTCCGATGTCATATTCGTCGTTAGCGACCCCAAAAATCCCCGAGTAATTATTGTTGACTAATTTTTTAATAAATTTTTTGCCGAAAACTCCACAAGAGAGGTAAACAGTATGTACCCTGAGCACCAGGTACTCCAAAAATCACTTCCGATGCCATATTCTTCGTTAGCGGCCCCCAAAAACCCCCCGAGTAATGATTTTTGAATAATTTTTAATGAATTTGCCGAAAACTTCATAAGACGAGGTAAACAATAGGTACGCTGGGCACCAGGTACTCCGGAGATCACTTTTGACGTCATATTCGTTTTCAGAGACCCCAAAAACCCCTGAGTAACAAAACTGAAGTTATTTTCGCCGATAATTGACGAGTTCTGAATTTTATTTTGTCTTATAAAATCCTTTATAAAAGGTATATTTGTTAAAATGGTATTTGGTATTTTTTTCGTCTGTTTGAGATGCACTTTAAGAATGCATTTTTTGTATGCAATTTTTCAATATGATATCATGGCTCTGGGTCACAAAGTTTCCTGGAGCATTCACGAATCGAATGCAACAAGAATTATTAAGATCCGTCTTGTCCTTTTTTTCGGAGGTAAGGCCGACTTTAGCGCTTTATTGCTTCGTCTATAAATAAAAATCTACCTCCCAAAGCATTTAAAATGCTAACTCAAGTGTGTAATACGGTATTAATGCTAAAACACTTTCTAATCCAATGGAAAATTGCGGAAATTATCCTTATACAAAAACCAGGAAAACCTCCAAATGAATCCACTTCATATCGACCAACTAGTTTAATGCCAGTAATGTCTAAGATCATGGAAAAAATAATAGTATGGTATAACTGGACCCAAACCCAGACATCCAAAGTGAAAGTTATCCTTACAGAAGAGTAAAGAATGTTGTTACAATAGCTAAGTTAATATGTGTATACATATACATACAGTAATTTAATATTAACCCTATAGAGATGTGTGGTGCTGGTCACAATCTCTTCATGTCATTATTTCACAGCTGAAATATAAAATGTGCCAATTATACAGGGTGTCCCGAAAAGATTGGTCATAAATTATATCACATATTCTGGGGTCAAAAATAGTTCGATTGAACCTAACTTACCTTAGTACAAATGTGCTCATAAAAAAAGTTACAGCCCTTTAAAATTACAAAATGAAAATCGATTTTTTTAATATATATCGAAAACTATTAGAGATTTTTATTTAACAATGGACATGTATTATTCTTGTGGCAGGAAGATCTTAAAACAAAATTATAGTGAAGTTTGTCCACCCCATAAAAATTTTATGGGGGTTTTGTTCCCTTAAACCCCCCAAACTTTTGTGTATGTCACAATTAACTCATTTTTGTGATACCATTAGTTAAACAGAACGCTTTAAAACTTTTTTGCCTCGTAGTATTTTTTCGATAATCCAGTTTTATCGAGATGCGGCTTCTTTTTTAATATATTTACATAAAAATTTTATGGGGGTTTTGTTCTTTTAAAGCCCCCAAACGTTTGTGTACGTTCTAATTAAACTATTATTGTGGTACCATTAGTTAAACACAGTGTTTTTAAAACTTTTTTGCCTCTTAGTCTTTTTTTGGCAAGTCACCTTTTATCGAGACGTGGCTTCTTTTTCAAAATATACCTAAAAATGCAAATTATAAATAAATTTTCAGATTATTAACAGGTCTCTATAATCGTACTTAACCATATACAGATATGTGGTGGATTCGACAAATATTCAAAATATGTCGATAAACACTGGCTTATCGAAAAAGTAATAGGAGGCAAAAAAGTTTTAAAAACATTGTGTTTAACTAATGATGCCACAATAATAATTTAATTGGAACGTACACAAAAGTTTGGGGGGGATTAAAGGAACAAAACCCCCATAAAATTTTTATGGGGTGCACAAATTTCACTTTAATTTTTTTATAAGATCTCGCTGCCATAAGAATACCACATGTCCATTTTCAATAAAAAATCTCTAAGAGTTTTCGATAAACGAAAAAAAATCAATTTTTATTTTGTAACTTCAAGGGGCTGTAACTTTTTTTGTGTGTACTATTGTATATAGGTAAGTGAGGTTCAATCAACTTATTTTTGCCCCCAGAATCTGTGGTATAATTTAAGACCAATCTTTTCGGGACACCCTATATATTATAATATAACAGATTGCCTAATAAACATTAAATATAAAAAAGCCACATGCGTATTTGTTAACAAATAAATGTAAATAACTATCGATAATATGCGAATTTAATAAACTTTGTACAATTGCTTTTATAGGCTTTTAAGTATATTAGTTAAACAACTCTATTAATTAAAACTTTTTTGTTTCCCATTGCGTTAACTGCATACTCCGAGTCTAAAATTATCGCCTAATCGAAAGCAGGTCACCAGAGTTTGTTTTCGTTGTGATTGTTCGGGAAGCGGGTAAGTGATGCTCGTATCTTTATTTTCTAAATGGAATACGTTTCCTGGTGTACCTTACATTGTTATTGGAAGAATTTTTATGTTTGTAACACAGTGAAACTGTAGCTATGATGCAGCTTTTAGTAACTCACAGCACCATTATAAATTAAAAAGGTCTTATAGAGATTCTGAAACGAAATACACAAGATAATATTATTAATGAAATATTTAACAAATACAAATTTAACCCAATTTTATTCTCTCCTCAAATTAAAATCTCTGACTCGATAAAAACAATATCAATTTTTAGAATTCCAAGATTTTTTTCCTCAGCTCGGTATCTCGCGCAAAGTTTATATAATACAGCTAGGTACTCGTTCCAGACAGAAATTGGAATCTATTCGGACACAAGGAGTTTGTACTTCTCGACTTGATCTCGTTTTCGTCTCACACGAATCTGCTTCCACGGTCACCAATTTAACACACTTTACACAAAAATACTACTTTCAAACTGGACTGATTGCTTTGGATGGTAATTACACAATGAATTCCTTTTTCTCTCATCAATTTGAAACTCACCACTCTATTCTCCTTCCATCGGTATCCTAGCCAATCACAAGTATTCTCCACACATCATATTCCTACTCTTTTTCTTAAGAACAAATAATATTTTATACTCTTTCTTGTCAATTTCCAGGAGATATTAAAATTAATTTTATTTACAATCTAGAAAAACCCTCTATTCTGAACTAAACAGCAATGTTTACTATCCGTTTCTTTCTGGGAAACCATTTAGAAAACACTGTCAATGGAATACAATGTATACCGAGGTGTACATTAACTTTCTAAACAACCGTTTGTAGTCCGTTCTCTTGAAATGTATAAATTGTTCGTAGAAACTTTACCACTAAAATTTTTCTTTTCCGCGAAACACTTCTTACTACTAAATTATTTTATTTACAAAATTTGACCATGTACAGGGTCATGAAAATTTACGGTCTCGTGGTCTTTGACATAAATTAATTTTTTAAATTCTCCACATAAAAATTATTTAACAACATTTAGTCTTACTTTCATTGACTATGATCCCCGTCTTCTCTGAGTCCTTATCGAACCTGACAAAAGTCTTCTTCATCCTAACTAAAATAAGTTTGAATATATATAAACAAATTCATATCAATCATCTTTGAAAATAATTATACAGTGCATTTGTAAAGTGTGGAAACGGTCTATTATCTCATGACTTAATTATTTTCAAAGTTAAAGCTCTGACAGGTCGATTTTTATTTTTAAATTATGAATTTTTGACGTATAGTACATAATAGTAACGTCATCGATTTGGGCGTAATGACGTCATCGATGATTTTTTTAAATAGGAATAGGGGTCGTGTTGTAGCTCATTTGAAAGGCGATTCAATTATCTATTCAGTAATATAAACATTAACATCATTATTTATACGGGGTGGCCAAAAAATAATTTTTAAATTAAAATAATTGACGCAAAAAGAAGAATGTATGTAATTTATTTAACTCCAAATACATTTTACTGATGCCACATATAATAAAAAGTATGTTTATTTCATAAATAAACATTGCTTTTCGCTTAAATTAAATGTCAAACAGCCACACACCTGCCTCTTGACAGTTTGAACATTTAATTTAAGCGAAAAGCAATATTTATTTGTTAAATAAACATTTTTTTCTCTTTTCTGTCAGCAGTAAAATGTATTTTGAGTTAAATATTTTACATGTGATCTTTTTGTACCGCATATAATTTAATTAAAATATTATTTTCTTGGCCACCCGGTATAAATAATGATGTTAATGTT
This sequence comes from Diabrotica virgifera virgifera, assembly GCF_917563875.1. Classification (NCBI taxonomy): domain Eukaryota; kingdom Metazoa; phylum Arthropoda; class Insecta; order Coleoptera; family Chrysomelidae; genus Diabrotica; species Diabrotica virgifera. The sequence continues at coordinate 86,877,261 of NC_065444.1, read as the reverse complement.
TATATTACTGAATAGATAATTGAATTCACCTTTTAAATGAGATACCACACGACCCCTATTCCCATTTAAAAAAATCATCTATGACGTCATCACGCCCAAATCGATGACGTCACTATTATGGGATATACGTCAAAAAATCATAATTTAAAAATAAAAATCGACCTGTCAGTACTCTGAAAATAATTTATCACGAGATAATAGAAGACCGTTTCCACGCTTTATGAATGCACTGTATATAAAATACCAACTAAATCCATATAATTTATAGAATTTGACGTTTCCATCTATAATTTACCAGAAATATACATTTATGCTCATGTGCCACAATGTTATCTACAAATTTATCTGTTCGGCTATTAGTTTTTATGAGGAAAAACCATTTAAATCTATCAATATAACAACTACGTTACATTCAGCATTAATAGAATACCACAAGAATTCGATATTCAATAAATTACTTACTATTATTCGTTGAAATTCTCTTCTATTATAGTAGAAAATTCCATTACGAAAATAAAATATTTTATAAATTCAGAAACCAGAAATAAAATTTGAAATGGTAAAAGTTTGTGCGACGATTTAAATTTAATATTAAAATAAAATAAATATTAATTCGATATTAAATTGTGAATAAAATTATCAGATATTACGGAAAAAAGAGGATTCCTCTTTGTTAGAGGATTCGATCGTAGGGTCGTTCAATAAATGTAATATGTTTGTATTCTTCTATGTATTTATGACTTATTAATACCAATCGATATAACACAAAGGTAAATAAATATATAAAATTAACATACATTTTAATAAAAATTCCTCATAATAGTAGGGGAGGAAAGTATGCTTAATTTGCAGTAAATCGAGCGTTATATGGAACTATTGGGTTGTGAAGATTAGGTCCTATAACCAAAAAAAGTTAAGTAAAGTTTTCCATTTAAGTAGGGACTTACCATTTTTTAATTTAATTTTCCATTTCTAGCAATCGCTTTTCCGATTATAGCGCCATCTTTCCATAATTCGAAAAAGTTTCTCAAATGAAAGTTACTTATTTCTACGAAAGGAATTCAAATCTGAAATAAAACATGGGGGCTTCTATTTAATATTTTAAAGTAACCCCCACTTTTTGGCGACATTTGCGAGATTTTTCAAAAATATTGAATACGTGTACTATGCTGTTTTTCAATCTCATATTTATTTCACGAAATATAGCGGGGTTTCTATTTCAAATTTAAAATTTACCCCCACCCTTCTCCGTAAATTGTATCAAGTGATGTAAAATGTACAAATTTTAAATATTTTTTTAAACTCTCTTATTTTAAAGAAGAATACATATTCTTGTTATAAATTAATAAATGAAATATTGAAAAAATTTAAAAGATTAATTAGTTTGCATTCTCTCCAGCATAATTTGACCCTTTCCTTTTTTCTTTGTCTCTTGTAATGCACACATGTGTATATTTTTTCTACAAGCTCTTTTGTGATTTCCTGCGCTTTTGTGTTTAGACACTTCACATTCCAAGTACCGATGTGAAGTATGTTCCTCATTTTCATAAATTCGTGCTCCTCTTTCTCGCGTTGGTCGTCGTAATAAAATCATTCCTGTTCCGAGTTTGTTTCTATGAGCTGTATGGTTTTAAAGTTTATCAGTAGGGTGCTAACCTGGCTGTAGACCCCATCCCCCTTATCCGGGCTTGGGACAGGCAACAGTTCTGTCGAGCTACTTGATCCACCAAAAAAACTGCAGGCGGAGACAAGAATTTATAAAGCCAGTGTAAGACCAATAATGACATATGCATCAGCAACAAGACCCGATACAGCCTCAACACAACGACTACTGGAAACGGCAGAGATGAGAGAACTGAGAAGAATCACGGGAAATACGCTGAGAGATCGAAAGAGAAGCGAAGATATTAGAAGACAATGTAACGTACAGTGTATAAACGAATGGACACTAAATAGAAAAAAAGAATGGAACAACCACATAACCAGAATGGGGGAGACACGTGTGGTCAAAATAGCACGAGATAAATCACCAATCGGCAGAAGAAGTATCGACCGACCGCGCAAAAGATGGAGTGACAACCTTCCATAGAGGTATCAATTCCCCAATGAATAAGAATTATATTGGATGGCCATACCTACTTATTCCTCTAAGTGCGATATCACATTATGCGTTTTTACCGGATGCGGTGGAAACGCATCCGTTTCCAACGCAACCGGATCGACCTGTCACACTATGCATTGTCTGATGCAGTTTGTAAGCGCGTAACGATGTCTTAAAACGCATCTGTTTCCAACGCAACCGGACCGACCTGTCCTATGCGTTTTGACTGGATGCGGTGGAAACGCATCCGGTCAAAACGCATAATGTGGCATCGCACAAAAGTCTCACACAATAGTTTGAACAGAGGGTACGCTTTGGCCACACGGGCGATTCTTTACGGCGCGATAATTTACGGCGCCCATTGGTTTGCCTACCTCCTCCACCAATTTTAGATGAAATCATTTCATATGTTTCATATGTAGACTACCTCCTCCACCTCATGGTGGAGGAGGTAGTCAAACCAAGGGGCGCCGTAAATTATCGCGCCGTAAAAAATCGCCCGTGTAACCGAAGCCTTATAGTTGTAAATTGAGATTAATCTGTGTATTTAAGCTAAAATCAGGGTTCAATTTCATTCCGAAATTTATTTTAAGATCTCCTAAAATGTTCATTTGTCCAAAGTTTTTAGTTGACTATACTGTTTAAATGATATACATTTTTAACTCTATATAAATACGCTTATCTTAGGAGGAACTTTGTAAATACTTTAACTAAGACATGCCATTTAATGAATAATAAGGACACAATTGACTAAATATTCCCAATTGTCATGCTATTGTAGTACAACTAGATAATTCTTTTCGCAACCTTCGGTTGAATTCATGGTTGAATTCTTTTTATTGGTATAAAATTGGTATATACTTTTCCGTAATTTTTTTCTTAAGAACTCAATATTTTGTAGTTTGCTACGTTGGAGGTATTCCAAAAAAAAGTTAGGTATAAAAAACTGATAATATCCTATAGTCGTATTAGTATGGTATAGTTAGACCCAAACCCAGACATCCAAAGTGAAAGTTATCTTCCAACACAAAATTGTTCTATATGGTCCACATAATGTTCAGAAAAAAGTCAGACCATTTTGAGCGTCGGGTTTGGGGGGAGAGGGGGGAGAAATCTGCAAATTCGTAGTTTTTTACGTTTTTCGTCAATATTTCTAAAACTAAGCGGTTTAGCATGAACAACCCTCTACACAAAATTATTCTACATTAAATTTGAAATAAAAAAGGCTCTATGCATAACCCTTCTAAAATGAACGGTTCCAAAGTTACGGAAGTAGTATAGTACAATTGGTTGGTCCAAAAAAAGGCCTAACCCAGACATTTAAAGTAAAAGTTTTCCTTCAACACCAAATTATTTTATATGGTCCACATATTGTTCAGTAAAAAGTTACACCATTTTGAGCGTCCGGTTTGGGAGGGAGATCGGGGAGAAGTCGGTAAATTAGTAGTTTTTTTAAGTTTTTCGTCAATATTTCTAAAACTATGCTTTAGCGTAAGGAATATTCTATAGAAAAATATTCAACATAAAATTTAAAACAAAAAAGGTTCTATACATAATTGTTATAGAATCGACGGTTCCAGAGTTACGGAGGGTGGAGGTTTTCGATACTTTTTATATTTACTAATTTCTCCCCCTCTCCCCCCCAAACCCGACGCTCAAAATGGTGTGACTTTTTTCTGAACATTATGTGGACCATATAGAACAATTTGGTGTTGGAGGATAACTTTCACTTTGGATGTCTGGGTTTTTGGTATAGTTATATCATAAATATTGCCCAAAAAATATAAAAAGTATCAAAAACCTCGACATTTCACCCTCCGTAACTCTGGAACCGTTGATTTTATAACAATTATGTATAGAACATTTTTTGTTTTAAATTTCATGTAGAACATTTTTGTATATAACATTGTTTACGCTAAAGCATACTTTTAGAAATATTGACGAAAAACGTAAAAAAACTACTAATATACCGGCTTCTCTCCCATCTCCCTCCCAAACCGGACGCTCAAAATGGTGTAACTTTTTACTGAACAATATGTGGACCATATAGAACATTTTGGTGTTGGAGGAAAACTTTTACTTTGGATGTTTGGGTTAGGCCTTTTTTTGGACCAGTTATACTATACTACCTCCGTAACTTTGGAACCATTCATTTTAGAAAGATTATGCATAGGGCCTTTTTTATTTCAAATTTAATGTAGAACAATTTTGTATAGAAGATTGTTCATGCTAAACTGCAAAGTTTTAGAAATATTGGCAAAAAACTTAAAAAACTACGAATTTACCGACTTCTTCCCCCTATCCCCCAAAACTCGACCCTCAAAATGGTGTGACTTTTTTCTGGACATTGTGTGGACCATATAGAACAATGTGGTGTTGAAGGATAACTTTCACTTTGGATGTCTGGGTTATGCCATCTTTTGGATCAACTATACTATACTATATATACGGAAATCCGTATCTGGTATATACAGAAAAACGAGGTTTTGGGACGAGGAAAAGAACAAATTGGTAGAGGCAGCAAATAAGAGCGATTACACAACAAACAATTGACAAATAAAGAATGCACTAATGAATTACACGGAGACAAATCATGATAACGAAAATGACAAAGAGTATTTATATTAGGAAAAAGATAAGGGGAATAGAAGCAAACATTTGAGGTTTGGAACATGGAACATACAAGGAATGAATGAAAAAGGTGCAATAAAAACACTGGAAATAGAGGCAAAGAAATACAAACTGGACGTTTTAGCACTTCAAAAGACCCATATAAAAGAAACTAGAAATACGAAGCTGACAGATTATATTGTTTACAAGTGGAGGAGAAACAAGGATATATTATGGAGTTGGCTTTCTCGTAAAAAAAGAATTGAAGGGAAATATCGTGAAGTTTGATCCTATATCTGATAAAACGTGCTGCCTAGGAATAAAGGATAAAAGTAACATCTCACTAAAAAGGGTACATGCACCAACAGAAGAGAAGACGGAAGACAAATCAAATCGATCATGTAGTTATACATGATAAAGCACATCATACAGCCATAAAAAATGTAAGATCCTGTAGAGGGGCCGATATGGACTTGGATCACTTTCTAGTCAGACTAGAAGTCAAGATAAAAGAAAGAGAAAAGAGAAAAAATAAAAAGAAAGGAACTAGAATTAAAAAATTTGATGTAGCAAAGCTGATGGGATCAATAGTGCAACAAAGTTCTGAGAAATAATTGCAACGGATATGCCAAGAAAGAGAAAATGATCAGGTAGAGGGTATAAACGACCAATGGAAACAATTAGAGGACACAATAAAAAAAGCTACTGAGCAAAGATTACCCAGAAAACCTAAACATGCTGGGATGAAGAATGCAGGGCAGAAACAAAAAAAAGAAATAAACTAAGAATGTTAGCATTACAAACAAAGCAACCTGATGCAAAAGTGGCATGTAAGGAGCAGCGAACAAAAGTGAAAAACACACAAAAGAAAAGAGTAAGTAATGAACAAAGAGTAAAAAAATAGAAGTCTACTATAAAAGAAAATAAATTAGAAACTTTTACAGAGAAGCTAAGGAAGGGAAAAAAGATATAATAACTATGTGTATATAAGGAAGGAAACTTATTAGGCGACGAAGAAAAAATGAAAGAGAGACGGAGAGAATATTTCTATAAATTGCTAAACGAAACCCCAGGGGAATAAGAATGGCAGACAATAGGAGAAGACGATATTGAAGTACAAGAACCGACAGAAGAAGAAGTAGAAACAATCTTAAGCAACCTGAAAACAATAAGAGCGCCGGACAGAATGGAATAGCAATTTAAAAGACTAAATATGCCGCCAGAGAGATCCAACGTAAATTGTATGAACTAATTGTGGACATATAGAGAGAGGAGCAGATGCCGAATTATTGGGAAAAAGCAACAATATTGCCGTTTTTAAAGGATGGCGATGAGGTAGAGTGTAAAAAACTATCGGGGAATATCACTGCTATAACATAGCGACAATCGTTAAAATCAGGCTGGAGATAGTAGTTAAACCAAAGATAGGGGAATGTCAAGCAGGGTTAAGGAAAGGCAGAGGAAGAACCGATCAGATATTCATAATGAAAGAGGTACTGACTAGCTGCTATGAATATAAAATCCCGGCAATACTATTATTCATAGATTTTAAAAAGGCGTACGACTCTGTCAAGATAGAAAAATTTTTTATTGAAGAATTTGAAATACCTACGAAGCTAAAGAAACTGGTGACGATGACATTGAAACATACGACCTGCAGCGTAAGAGTAAAACAAGAAAACTCAGACGATTTTGCAGTCAGATCAGGGCTTAGGCAAGGAGACCCACTATCAACGCTAATATTTAGGTAACATGATACTAGAAAAAATCATTAGGAATAGCAACTTAAAAGAAATGAGCACGTATTGTACAAGAGTCATTAATTAATGGGATATGCAGATGATGTAGCAATTGTAGCGACTAGTGAAAAGATACTGAAAGAGATAACAGAAAGATTAATAAATGAAGCATAAAAGCTGGGTCTACAAATAAATCAAAAGAAAAGCAAGGTTATGAAAGTAGGAACAGAAAGGGGGGATGGGATAAAGTTCAAGGTGAGCACACAATTAGGAGAGTTTGAGTTTGAGGAAATACGACGAATTTGTATATCTAGAATCAGGGATAACAAACAAGTGTAAAAAAATGAAAGAAATTGATGCCAGATTTAATAAAGCCAATCGATCTACGGGAGCCATGAATTATTTACTAAGATCAAAGCAACTGTCATGGAATACGAAATTCAGGATTTGTAAGACTATAATAAGACCAACAGCGATATATGGATGTGAGACATGGATACTCAACCAAACAACAAAAGAAACAGTAAGAAGATGGGAAAGGAAAATACTCAGAAGAATATTAGGAGGGAAGAGAACAGAGGAAGGGTATATATGAAGGACAAATAAGGAGATTTATAATATTTACAAAGAACCACAAATAGATAGTGTAATAAAATCAAGAAGTTTGCAGTGGCTGGGCCATATAGAAAAAATGAACGATGACAGAGTGGTCAAGAAAACAACATGGAAAGTACCAAATTATAAAATAAAGAAAGAAAGATCACGACAGCGATGGAGAGAGGGGGTAATAGAATACCTAAAAGAAAAAGGAATAAGAGACTGGAAGAAGTTGACAAGTAACAGAAAGCTATAGAAAAGAACAACAAAGCTCTGGGCCTAAAAGACCTGTAAAAAAGCTAAATACATAATATCCTATAGTCTATAGTTCAAATTCAATTGTCAAGGCAGACATTTTGTATTTCGCAGATACCTGATGGCAAGCGGCTATATAATATACCTATCAATTTGTTTATTAGCCCTTATTTTCCAATAATGTCAACGAAAACTTTTCGTTTATGAATTCGCAAAGTCTGTGTGTTATTGCGTCGCCGCTCCTGTAATACCTAGAGCCAATTTACCGATGGAGTCTTATGTAGTTTTGTCCTCTGAATTCAAATCTGAAAACAGCATTTCGATATATCTAACCATCCTCGAGATAACCAACCTCAAAATTTAAAATGTGACGTCACAATCCTTTTATTAAAAAAAAAGACTAAGTTTTCACTCTAATGGCATATAAAACAACATAATGTTACTCTATATCCCACCAGACTGAAAATAATGGGAACCTTCTCTGGTTACACCTTCGAGGCTTCTACAATTTACAAGCCATACGCATGCTGAGACTAAGGAAGATAAAGGGATTTTAAAATTTATAATTCACGTCCCATCTGCTCAGCGCGGTAAAGTTTCAACGAGAATGGTTTCCTTCGTACTCCCATCAGAGTAAATATGTAAATCAAAAATGAATAGTCATTTTCAATTTCGTTGCAAAACAAAAATACAGCCGCATCATATTCTAGTCTAATCAGAGAGTGCAGCAAGCACATCTACCGGTTTCGAAACTTATTAGTCTCGCATCAGGAGGCACATATGCTGCTCTCTCTGATCCAACAAAAACAAACCCCGGCGTGCAGTCACGGATTGTAACGAACGAAATGGCATAGATGCCCTAGCGGCAACTGCTAGCAAAAGACTAAGTTTTCACTATAATGGCATATAAAACAACATAATGTTACTCTATATCCCACCAGACTGAAAACAATGGGAACCTTCTCTGGTTACACCTCCGAGGCTTCTACAATTTTCAAGCCATACGGATGCTAAGACTAAGGAAAATGAGGGAATTTTACAATTTACAATTCACGTCCCATCTGCTCAGCGCGGTAAAGTTTCAACGAGAATGGTTTCCTTTGTACTCCAATCAGAGTAAACATATAAATCAAAAATGAATAGCCATTTTCAATTTTGTTGCAAAACGAAAATACAGCCGCATCATATTCTAGTCCAATCAGAGAGCGCAGCAAGCACCTCTACCGGTTTCGAAACTTATTAGTCTCTCGTCAGGACGCACATAAAAGAATTGTAAAATTACCTCATTTTCCTTAGTTTCAGCATCCGTATGGCTTGCAAATTGTAGAAGCCTCGGAGGTGTAACCAGCGAAGGTTCCCATTGTTTTCAGGCTGGTGGGATATAGAGTAACATTATGTTGTTTTGTATGCCATTAGAGTGAAAATTTAGTCTTTTGCTAGCAGTTGCCGCTAGGGCATCTATGCCATTTCGTTCGTTGCAATCCGTGACTACACGCCGGGGTTTGTTTTGGTTGGATCAGAGAGAGCAGCATATGTGCCTCCTGATGAAAGACTAATAAGTTTTGAAACCGGTATAGGTGCTTGCTGCAATCTCTGATTGGACTAGTATATGATGCGGCTGTATTTTTGTTTTGCAACGAAATTGAAAATGGCTATTCATTTTTGATTTACATGTTTACTCTGATTGGACTACTAAGGAGACCATTCTCGTTGGAACTTTACCGCGCTGAGCAGATGGGACGTGAATTATAAATTGTAAAATTTCCTCATCTTCCTTAGTCTCAGCATCCGTATGGCTTGCGCAAATTGTAGAAGCCTCGGAGGTGTCACCAGAGAAGGTTCCCACTGTTTTCAGTCTGGTGGGATATAGAATAACATTATGTTGTTTTATATGCCATTAGAGTGAAAACTTAGTCTTTTGCTAGCAGTTGCCGCTAGGGCATCTATGCCATTTCGTTCGTTGCAGTCCGTGACTGCACGCCGGGGTTTGTTTTGGTTGGATCAGAGAGAGCAGCATATGTGCCTCCTGATGGGAGACTAATAAGTTTCGAAACCGGTAGAGGTGCTTGCTACACTCTCTGATTGGACTAGAATATGATGCGGTTGTATTTTCGTTTTGCAAGGAAATTGAAAATGGCTATTCATTTTTGATTTACATGTTTACTCTGATTGAAGTACGAAGGAAACCATTCTCGTTAAAACTTTACCGCGCTGAGCAGATGGGACGTGAATTATAAATTGTAAAATTCCGTCATCTTCCTTAGTCTCAGCATCCGTATGGCTTGTAAATTGTAGAAGCCTCGGAGCTGTAACCAGAGAAGGTTCCCATGGTTTTCAGTCTGGTGGGATATAGAGTAACATTATGTTGTTTTATATGCCATTACAGTGAAAACTTAGTCTTTTGCTAGCAGTTGCCTCTAGGGCATCTATGCCATTTCGTTCGTTGCAATCCGTGACTGCACGCCGGGGTTTGTTTTGGTTGGATCAGAGAGAGCAGCATATGTGCCTCCTGATGAGAGACTAATAAGTTTCGAAACCGGTAGAGGTGCCTGCTGCACTCTCTGATTGGACTAGAATATGATGCGGCTGTATTTTCGTTTTGCAACGAAATTGAAAATGGCTATTCATTTTTGATTTACATGTTTACTCTGATTGGAGTACAAAGGAAACCATTTTCGTTGAAACTTTACCGCGCTGAGCAGATGGGACGTGAATTATAAATTGTAAAATTCCCTCATCTTTCTTAGTCTCAGCATCCGTATGGCTTGCGCAAATTGTAGAAGCCTCGGAGGTGTAACCAGAGAAGGTTCCCATTGTTTTCAGTCTGGTGGGATATAGAGTAACATTATGTTGTGTTATATGCCATTAGAGTGAAAACTTAGTCTTTTACTAGCAGTTGCCGCTAGGGCATCTATGCCATTTCGTTCGTTGCAATCCGTGACTGCACGCCAGGGTTTGTTTTGGTTGGATCAGAGAGAGCAGCATATGTGCATCCTGATGAGAGACTAATAGGTTTCGAAACAGGTAGAGGTGCTTGCTGCACTCTCTGATTGGACTAGAATATGATGGCTAGAAAATGGCTATTCACTTTTTCCTTTTATTTTCTTCCGACACACTAAACGTCATCTGAAATCGTTGCTATTAGTAAGTAGGCTAGTTTTAATCTGAATTTGTTAAGAAAAGCATAGGATATTTGGTATTTACATTTAAGTTTGACACTTCGTGAATGTCGAACTAAATTTTAAATTAGCTATTAATAAAATATAAATGACATTTTATAGTGAATTTAATTATTATATAAAATAAATAAGATGTTTAAAAATACAATTTGAGTATATTTTGAAAGCAATAATGTAGTAACAACAAAAGTTTGTACGAGGATACGGCCTCCCCTTTAATGATAAATAGACTGTTCCATTTTTAGGCGAGCGGTAGCAACTCCTAAAATTACGTTATACCGACCACGAAAATCAACTTTAAAATGAATGACCAATTTTGGTGTTTCTTTATATTTTCGATACCGCTGAATCAGAATATGAGGTTTATTTTTATCTAGACTTGGTGGTACCTACATGTTAAAAAATAAAAATTTTTGCAAACATGCGAAAAATCAATTTTAATGATTTTTCGACTTTACCTCGCTGTATCTGTGGTCACTGTAAATATTTTCCTTTAAAAATTTTACTGTGTCATCTTTGAAGTATTTAAATAACAATGTGCTTTCTTCAAACTGTTTAAACAGATTAAAAGAGGAGTTGTTAATTTTTAAACATTTTGTCGTCAGATTTCGTTCGTTTCATGTTTACTTAAAAAAGTTGAGTGACAAACTTTTTAGTTTAAAATTTTTACCAACACAGGAATAAAATATAATTCATGACGAAGTTTTTTGGAAAATATCAAGTCAAAGTAAGCAATAAAAAAAATTACGTGACTTTATAGACGAGTGGCACTCTTAAAATAACTCTTATTTCTCAAGATAGTGACCACAGTGTGGTGAATGACTAATTTTCTTCTAACCTAAGGTTTTGATGGTGCTGATAACGAAAATAAGGTTTATTTTAAATCAAAATTTTCATTTATAACTCTTGCATTTTTAATTTGACGAAAAAAAGTTATTCTTCATAAAAAGCTCTTCATGGTCTAAGATTTATGATGCAACCATCACATACAAAATTTTATTAATTTTATACGAGGTATATAAAAAATATGAATTTTGAGTAAAGTATCTTTATAGTTCACAACATTTAAATTAGAATGATATAATTGCAAATTAAAACATAATTTTTAATTCTAAACAGCTTTTCGTAATAGTAATTTTCCATATTATTAATTTAATACGTAAATAAACAAAGTTTTCGTTATTATAAAATCTCGCATTTTCAGCTTGTTTAAAAATGGACACGCCCTCATTGAACCACACTCCTCTCTCGTCTTGGGTCTCTCCAGAGTCTATCATTCTTATGCGATACCCTGAAAATCCTATTTACTTTCGTCTATTACTAAGTATAGGTAATGGATTTTAACAAGAGCTATGACCTTCAAAATTTCACGTAAACTTGTGTACTGAATGGGCATGACTCATAGTCTTTGACTCTTGTCAAAATCCAATACCATACAACTTGTATGGTACAGCAGCGTGGCAAAGCCAAATGGAATAAATTCATTATTTTTAGTCCAGGGCGCATCTGTTTTGAGATGGACGTTGAGAGGTGACTCAAATTTTTTTGCAGAAATTGCTTGAAAATAACTCAAATAATAATATTTAAGTTATCCTCCCACTCAAAATGGTCCGGAACATGGTTTAAATAATTAAAATGTCAAAATATGAAGGAAAAATTCGATTTTTTTATTGGTTTTTTGATTATAACTTTAAAACTATTCATTTCTGAGGAAAGTCGTACTGACATAAAAGTTGCGTAACTAAATTTTCTACAATATAAAATTGGTTAAAAATTTTAAAAATAGTCACCCTTGTTGCAAAATAGCAATAATTGCGAAAAAAACATACAAAACCAACTATTCGCATTTTACGTTTTTTAACCACTTGTGCTACATTTAGGCCTTCATATTTTACCCAGAAAAACTTTATTATATAGTAAAACAACACTGTAAATTTAATTAAGATCGGTTTGATAGATTCTGCAAAATAAATTTTGCAATCCAGGTTTCGCAAAAAAAATTCATTTTTTTAAATGTTGCAGGACTGAAAATAAAGCAGATAGCAAGTTGAATTTTTTTTGCTTATAGAAGTGTATTGTACGTACCTTTCATTTGCAATTTGAAAAATTAAAATCGATTAATTACCACGGCGTCAGGAAATTTTTTAAATAAACATTAATTTTTGGTGCTACGCGCAGGACAGCGGTGTTCGATTCACACAAGTTGATTTCCACCAAAATTTCTTCCAATCTATCTAATATATTATTTTCTTACTCTATATTTTGTTGTATTTTAATATTTTAACTCCACAAAAATCAAACTAATTTTATTATTGTTTATGAAATATTGTTTAAACAATTGCATATGTTTAAAAATAATAAACTTTTATTCTCTAAGTTAAAATATATGAACAAAGAAAGTTTTTGCTAAAAAAAAGTGTTATTCAAAGGATAGAATATGTGTTTTTATTTTGCAATAAACAAATTTATTTATTTATATCGAAATGTAATAAAAATTAAAATGTATCAATCATTATCAAAGGTCATTGGAAAGCCCAATCAGAGTAAACTATCCGCTGTCCTACGCGTAGCACCAATAATTAATGTTTATTTAAAAAAATTTCTGACGCCGTGGTAGTTAATCGATTTTAGTTTTGCAAATTGCAAATAAAAGGTACAGTACACTTCTATGAGCAAAAAAAATTTCAACTTGCTATCTGCTTTATCTTCAGTCCTGTAAAATTTAAAAAAAATAATTTTTTTTGCGAAAGCTGAATTTCAAAATTTATTTTGCAAAATCTATTGAACCGATCTTAATGAAATTTACAGTATTGTTTTATCGTCTCATAAAGTTTTTCTAGGTGAAATATGAAGGTCCTAAGTGTAGCATGAATGGTTGAAAAATGCGAATACTTGTTTTTGTATAGTTTTTTTTTTCGCAATTATTGCTATTTTGCAACAAGGGTAACTATTTTTTAAATTCATAACCAATTCTATATTGTAGGAAATTCAATTACGCAACTTTGATGTCGGTGCATCTTTTCTCGGAAATGGTTTTCTCCTTCTAAGGTTATAATCAAAAAATGAAGAAAAAAAATCGAATTTTTCCTTCATTTTTTGACATTTTGATTATTTAAACAATGTTCCGGACCTTTTTGAGAGGGAGGATAACTCAAATATTATTACTTGAGTTATTTTCAAGCAATTTTTGCAAAAAAATTTTGAGTCACCGCTCAACGTCCAAATGTACTAATATTTTTACAGATGCGCCCTGGTCTATTTCTGATTGAGCGATTTTGGAACGAAGTCCTCAAACAGGTCGACTTTTATTTTTTAATTATGACATATACTAGTGACTTCATCAAGGTCTTAGTCAAATGGAATTATTTCACAGTAGTCATAAAATATTTATTTGCAAAATTTTTAACTGTTACTCTGTTACCAATGGTAACAGTGGTTACATGGACTCTTCGCCAGTGATGTCAGTGTTTCTGCTCCCTAAGAGAGCACTGGAAGTACGCACTGGTTATAAATGCTTTTCTTTTTAGCTTTATTGGGATGTTTTCCTTCAACACGTCTCTTAGTTTGCCATACACTGCTCATCCTAAAGCTATTTTTCTAGATAATTCGCATGCTTGTTGTCTACCTATTTGTATTTCGTGGCCCAGATAGATGTATTTGTCACCTGTTATATTATTATGTCTAGACATCTAGAATATAAAAATGTAATTACTAAATTGGTCAACGGTATATTCCATCGAATATTTAACTGGCCATACATACCTACGTCGCAAAATAAACTAATTATTGGTGTGTCTAAAATAACAACATTGTAAATAATGCGAAAAATTAGGAAAAACTCATCTTTATACATGAGAAAAAAATCAATTTTGATATAATGTATTGGCTCATTGTGATACTTAATGGATTTTATTAATTCATACATATTGTTTTAGATAATAATAATTACAGCAATAAAATATGTTGACACACGCCGAAGGCTTAAAAAGCTAACAAGTATTTTAAATTATAATATTTACATTTTGTTTAATCATATAATTATATAGATTAGTTGGATAATGAATGGGGAGCCCTAGCAGGGATTTTTGCAGTTACTCGAGCGAGTCATAAAATCACATGGAGAGCAACCTTGTACCCTGTGTATGTACGTCTACCATATATCGTACCTCCTCTCAAACAGTGTCATAACTCAAAAAAGCAAAATATTGAAAAAATGACGTTTAAAATTTGTGCTAGAACTTTTCCGGGTTTAATTCAAAAACTGTTAAAATTAGAATAGTAACTGTTTTAGTGAGTTACAAAGATTTTAAAGCTCTACAAAATAGTGTATTAATTACGCTAAAAATATTAATTTTTTTTGAGTTGTGACACTATACAGATAAAATAACGAAAATTTTACGAAATATTATTTATCAAAAGTGACGTTTGCAGTACGGAATATAATATCATTTTTATTATCTGGTTAACATACTATTTTTAATTATGTTACTTTAAATACAAATATCAACATTAAACGAAAAATAATGCAAAAATAAACATAAATAAGTGATAAATGTGTCACTTTTCTTGAGCACATACGAAGATTGTTTTGAATAGAATAATCACATAAGCTGTCTTAACTCGACAAACGACGCTTTATACACATCTGAGATGGACAAATTATGTCTTGAACAAGTCAATATGTGACACTTTTTATGTTCGGTTCACAGTCGATTTTGGTTAATCATATAATGACTCTAGTGTCAACTAATGACAATTACTTGAACTATAAACGTAACGCTTTTTGAGATAAGATTTTGTACTTTTATTAAACTATTGGTGCAATAAAACAGATTTAATTTTTTTCAAGTTGTGACACTATTTGAGCGGAGATGCGATAATACAGGGGAGTTCGTTAACCCATTTACGGTCAAAAGTACGTAAACGTAACCTTTATTGTTAATTTTTTTTGCCCTGAGGAAATTTTTTTTAATGTTTTCTTTTTGTATAAATAACATCTCAATAGATTGGGGCATATAGTATCATTATTCTTTTAACAAAAATATTACTTTTTAAATATTTTAAGATTATTAAAATTTTACATAATTTAATGATTTATGCACATCTTCATACACATTTTTTTTTCCGAAACTAATTATAAACGTAATTTATATTTTCTATGCTGTATTTATAAATTATATGTTGAACTTTTTATTATTCTAAAACTTATTCACACATTCTTAAAAATAAAGCCTATAATTGCATATTTATACGATGGGTGCGTATAGGCACCTTTGGCCGAAACCATACTATATTTTTTTCGTTAGACGTCATTACGCTTCAATTACTATTTAAAGAATTTCTATGTGCTGTAAACGTTATATTTGTTTTCTTTTTGACTTGAATTAGTTTGACACTTTCCTTATGTTTATTGGTTTTACATTCCATGGCTCTGTTAGAAGACGACTCAGATTGTAAAAATGCTGACTCGCTTGATATGGTTTATGTGCCATGAGAAACAGATGAAGTTTCCGATGTAGAAGACATTGATGATAATATTGTTGGTGAAGGAGGAATGAAGACACATATTACAGGTACATATGAAATGCAAGTGAATGGGAATTCTGACGATTTAGTGGAGTCACTGAAGGTTTTCACCTCCGCTTTCGTTGAACCTTTATTGATTTTCATGAAAATTGGTGAGAAATTAGAAGATACTTCAAGGAACAAAGGTGATGTGATGCCAACTTGCGCTTTTACCCTGGGGGTGGATGCCACCCCTTCTCGGGGGTGAAATTTTTTTTATTAAAAATAATACCAGGAATCGATAGAGGGGCAACTTCTAAACAAAATTTGTTACATAAAGTTATTAACATAAATCAATACTTTTTGAGTTATTAAATATCAAAGATTTTATTTTTTCTTAAAAAAAATGCATGTTTTAAAGCTGTTTTTCACGTACTAATCATAAAGCATTAAATCATTAACTATAAGCTTTTGTAAAAAAGCTAGAATTACCCAAATTAGAGATAATAAAAAATTTAATTTACTCCTTACTTAAAGAACTAAACTTATGTTATTTCAAAGTAAGTTATGGGTAACTGAATGTATATTTTTTTCGACGAGTACTCAAATCTAAGTATTTAAGCTTACATAACGGAAAAACGATGCATTTGGTAGAATATACTTGTAAAACACTTCGAATTACCTATCAAATGAGCTCCAGTAGAAGTTAATAGCATCAAAATTAAGCAAGTTATGATGAAAATAAGAGAGCCCTTTCGACTTTTTTAGGAAAAAGTGAAAAATAAAACATATGCCATTTCCACAAAAATTAAAATTTGTACGAATCCTCACAAGAATTTTTTTAGGTTAACATAGTTAATGATTTCAACAATTTTGACCGGTTTATAATGCATATTTTTGAAAAAGAAGAAATAATTTAAAAAAATCAGAATTTTTAAAGATATCGTACTTTTCATTTTCTTTTGATAATAACTCCAAAAATACTCAATATACGTAAAAAATGACATAATAACTAAATTTTAGTTTTTTCAGTTCCAAATACTTTACCCATTATTTCCATGGAATAAAAAATAACCGAGATAGAAACGTTTAAAATTTCAATTTTGCTGAGAGAACCATGTAACCGGGGCCATTAAACCTTTTACTTTTAAAAAAGTAAGAGGTTTAAAAGACTAGCTTTGACGTTTCTTAATAGCTCTTAGAATCAGCTTTTAACTGGTTTTTAGGCGAACCTGATATCTTAAAAATTAACGGAGTTATTTACAAAAAAACACTAACATTTTTAGGAAAAATTTTTAAAAGATAGATTTTGAAACATTTTTGGGGCATAAATTTTAATGCTATCAACTTGTTCGAGGGCTTATAAAATCGAGGCGTCGTAGTGCTGTGTGTGTTGTATTTTTCTTTTAAAATGACCAGTTCGTTTATATTTTAAGTACTTTCAACTTATTTCATCCATACTAACTGTACTTCCACTTTTTACAACACACTACACCACTGTTTCGCTCTAAAACAAATGGCCGACCATTTTGGACATGAAAGAACAGAGGATGAGTTTAGTTTTATTGTTTTTTACAAGAAGCATAGTTTAGTCTGTACGATAACCAAATTGATTCACTTAAGAGCGTTTGGTTTTAATATAGCCTACTAATTGCTTTTAAGAAAGCAACTTCAAATAAAATTTAAAAAATAGTTTAAAGGAATATGTTTTACTGACATAATAGTCTTGAGATCAAGTAGTTTTAATAATAGGTTTTTTTGGTCATATTAGGAAAATCTTTAAAACTGCAATAAAACTGAAAGGTAACAAGCTAGAATCTAATAAAACCAAACAGTCCGGAAGTTCTTCATGTTTAAATCATTCAAAGACGAGATGCTAAAAATGTTAAAAGATCAAATTCCTGATGTCCCAAGACCTTCGTGCAGCTCGCCTGAATTGTCATTTGCGAAAGTAGTTCAGAAAGCTCCTATTGTGCTAATTACACCCAAAGATCCAAAACAATCTTCTTCTTCTACCAAATCCGAGTTAATCCGTAAAATTATTTATTTAGCGTATGGCTTAAGTATATCACAGAATATAGTTAGATTTATGCATTATACAATGCATCACAAACAGATGTCCAATTTTTTTATATATTCGATTGACCCTTCGGTTGCCATTACAAAGTCTATAGGGTCGCCTGTGTATGCTCTGCGTGGGCAGTCCTGAACAATGTGACTGATCGTCTGTCTTGCAGCGCCGCAGTCACAAGAAGGCGAGGGGAGTTTACCCCATCTGTGGAGGGAGTCGGCGCATCTTCCACAGTTTGTTCGAATTCGATTAAGGGCTGCCCAAATCTTACGGGGACGTTCAAATTCGCCAGGTTTCCCTATGATGTCCGGTAGACTATGGTAATGCGGATCTGTCCTACTTTCCCAATCTTCTCTCCATCGGGTATTTAAGTCAAAGTTGGATTGCTGCAGCGCTTGAGCAGATTGTAGAGGGGGTAACCTGGATCGGAGACGGTTTCCAAGAATATCGGGGATGTCGTTGTGGACTAGAAGCTGGCGACTGTCCATTATTTTGTTATATTCTTTAACCAATGCATGTTCGCGGCGTAGGTTGGGTGGTGCTATATTACTAAGGGTAGGTAGCCACATTGTAGGGGTGGGCTTAATTGTGCCTGTTATCATACGCATAGTACGGTTTAGTTGGGTGTCGACCAGGTGGGTATGCCTGCTATTTAGCCACACTGGAGCACAGTATTCTGCCACCGGATATATCAGGCCAAGAGCAGAGGATCTTAATGTTGATGCTGTGGACCC
The DNA here is from genome assembly GCF_917563875.1 of Diabrotica virgifera virgifera. Taxonomy (NCBI): domain Eukaryota; kingdom Metazoa; phylum Arthropoda; class Insecta; order Coleoptera; family Chrysomelidae; genus Diabrotica; species Diabrotica virgifera. The sequence goes on along the minus strand of NC_065444.1, from coordinate 86,858,470 downwards.
CCATGTAGTGCCGCAGAGTTTCTGTATTATATTGTTGCGTGTTTTCAATTTTGCTGCTGTTTTCGTCAGGTGTTCTCTGAATGTGAGCGTTCTGTCTAGAGTAACCCCAAGGTATTTCGGGTATTTATTGTGTTTTAACAGCTTGTTATTAAAATCCGTATTAAATCCGTAAAAATGATCCTATTAAAGAAAACATCCAGGTTACACAAGTAAAAGAAATCAACAAAGGCGGTATAGCGATCCGTTGTGGTAACGATTCGAAATTTCAAGATTTAATGAACTCTACAATGAACAATAAATATAATATTAAAGTAATTTCTCCTCTTAATCCTCGTGTACGTATTGTCGGTATTTCTGAAAATTTAGATAAAGTTATCCTGTTAAATATGCTTAAAGAGCAAAATCATAGCGTGCTATCAAGTGACTGCGTTTGTGATGTAATATCGGTCAGTCCCTTAAAGAAAAATCAAAGTGTATTTCAAGCTATACTTCAAGTAGATCTGGCTACCTATCATCGTCTTTTAAATTATGAGCATGTTGTTGTGGGTTATGATTATTGTAGAGTATATGATGCTGTGGAGGTTAGGCGATGTTTCAAATGCTGCGGTTTTCATCACTTCGCAAATAATTGTCAAGCAAATCAAGTAGTCTGTCCAAAATGTTCTTTAAGTCATCAAGTCTCTGAATGTAAGTCTACTGCTTTAAAATGTATAAACTGTGTTAATTATAACAAACGTGATGGAGTTCAGACGATTAATACTGACCATGCAACATGGGATAAATCCTCATGTCATGTATTCAAGCATACGCTGGACTCATTTAAGGCTAATATACTTGACATTAAATAGCAACCACAGAAACAATTTATTAAGCCCCAGGTGAAGAATAATGGAAGCCCAAAACTAAATATTGAAGTATATTACCAAAACTGTCGCAGTTTGCTAGGTCGGACTCAATTGGTTTACACTAACCACGGCTCCGTTCCTGGTACCCATAAAATTTGTGCGTTCACTGAAACTTGGTTAAATTCTAGTGTGTATGATTCGGAACTTTTTGATCCTGAATTGTTTACTGTGATTCGTTCATATCGGGACTTTTTAGCCACTGGGACAACTAGAGGTGGAGGTGTACTATTAGCAGTTAATAAAGCATTAAATGTTATTCCTATTGATGTCTACTCTATATGTGCTGCTATTGCTGAAGTCAAATTAATTGATGTAGTCATAAGCAAAGTTGTATCAAAGAAAATAATTTTTTATCTCGTGTTAGTATATATACCTCCGCAAACACCTCTAGCTGAACTAGAATTATTCCTAGAGTGTTTAGAAACAGTTGAATGCCTTTTTAACGAAACAGTATTAGTCTTGGGTGATTTTAATATACCGGAATATACTCAAGGCATTACTACCGGTAAATCAGTGGCCGTGCAGAATGTTGCAAATTTCTTTAATCTATCGCAATATAATCATGTAGTTAATCATAATGAACGAATCCTAGATTTGGTATTTTCTAATATATTTTGTAACGTATATCAGGCAATTGACTATGTTGTTCCCATGGATAACCATCATCCACCGCTCATCATTGATTTTAGTATTAAAAAAGAATTTAATGAAATCAAAATCGACAGTAAGCAGAATTTTAACTTTAAGAGAGCCAACTTTATAGAACTTTATAATAAACTCTATTTATCTGACTGGTCTTTTCTTTCCACTGATCTTGGTTAAAAGAAGCAAACTAAACGTTATCCGTTTTGGTTCAATGGTGATCTGATTAATCTTCTGAATACTAAAAATAGAGCTTGGAACGCGTACAAAAAATCTCGTAATATTCAAAATTACACTGAATTCAAGAGAATTCGTTCAGAATTCAAATACTTTAATCAAATAATATACAAGCGTTATGTGTCTCAACTAGAACTCAATCTTAAACAAGATCCTCGTAGCTTTTGGTCGTTCATAAACTCCAAGAAAACAAATTGTTCTATTCCTGAAACTATGTCGTATAATAATATAAAGCTAGAGACTTCACAGGATATTGCCTCATCATTTGCCGATTTCTTCTCAAAGTCATACACCGATATTTCTCCTCCCGACCATATCACTCCCAAATTAAATACATATATTGCCGAACAATTGCACATTCCCGCTTTTACAAAATCTGAAATTGAACAGGCCATAAGGAAGATTAAGCCGAACATGACGATGGGACCAGACAATATTCCTGCATTTCTCATAAAAGATTGTGCCCACGTATTTTCAACTCCTCTGTGTACTTTATTTAACTGCATATTATCCAGTTCGGTCTTTCCCACACAATGGAAAGTTTCTAAAATTGTCCCTGTGTTTAAGAAAGAAAATCGAACTTCTATCCAAAACTATAGGCCTATTGCTATCATATCCAACTTTAGTAAAATTTTCGAGATATGTATAAATAAACACCTTTACACCCACATTTCACCATTCATAGTTCCCCAACAGCACGGATTTATCAGTGGTAAATCTACTTTAACAAATCTTGTTAATATCACTCAATTCCTGTGTGAAGCATTAGACAGAAATGCTCAAGTCGACGTCATATACACTGACTTTTCCAAAGCTTTTGACCGCTTAAGTCATAAAATTCTACTGAATAAGCTCAGTTCTATTTCAATCACACCTACGCTGTTACAATTATTTAACTCTTATTTTACAGATCGATGGCAATATACACAAATTAGAGGTTTGAAATCAACCCCTTTTCCTCAGTTATCCGGAGTACCTCAAGGTTCAATTGTAGGGCCGCTACTGTTTGTGATATTCGTTAATGATATTGTTGATGACCTAGATGTTCATTCACTAATTTATGCGAACGATTTAAAATTATTTTTTGAAATTAAGTCACCCTCCGATTGCATTAGACTTCAAGAAAATTTAAATAAAATCAGTATATGGTGTGACACTAATTGTTTGCAGCTAAATAGTCTAAATGTAATGTTATGTCTTTTTCTAGAAGCCCTTCTCCAACACACTACGATTACCATATACATAATACTTCCATTTGTCGCCCCAGCTCTGTTAAGGACCTGGGGGTCATATTTGACTGCAGACTATCATTTGTTCCACACATCACTAATATCGTTGCGGGTGCGTTTAGTACTCTAGGTTTCATTTTACGAAATGCGAAAGAACTTACCGATATTGACACTTGCAAATTTTTATATTCATCTCTTGTTCTCCCCAAACTCGATTATGCATCGATAGTTTGGTCTCCAATTTATCAAAATCACACAACTGTTTTGGAGTCAGTACAGAGGCGGTTTTTAAAAAGTATGCACTTTAAATCCACTGGCATTTATCCTGCTAGGGGATTTTCTGAAGAGCTACTTCTCGATAAATTTAAGATGCAAAGTCTTCAGCGTCGTAGAATAACTCAATCTTTATGCTTTTTATTTAAAATTATTAACAATCAAGTAAATACTCCTGAGTTATTGCAACTTCTTAATCTCCACGTACCACGTGTTGCTTCTCGTACTTCACAAACGTTTTATGTTAACAGAGCCAGATCAAATATTTTGGTGCAGTCACCTCTAGTACAAATGCAAGCTCACTACAATGCGAACTCTGATCTCTTTGACATCTTCAATTCTAATTTACGCATTCATTAAGAATACTGCTAACGATATTAGGTTGCAACCAGTCACTTTTTAGCATCTTGCTGTTATATTATATATTTATTCTGTATTTTTGTATTTAATTGTTTTACATACTATGTATTTTCTGTTTTTCTTTAATTACTTTATAAGTTTTTGTTCGTCGTTGTTCGTATGTGAGTGTGTTTTTCTCATTTTGAGTTTTTTCACACACTTACATATAAACGGCGTTTATGTAGTCTATGTATTTTATACTGTTTTGTTGTTATGTTTATGATCTGTAAACGGTAAATTTACTAATACGCTTAATACACTAACCCAGATTGTAATTGGTCCAGTACTGTTATTTGGGTACTAAATAAATAAATAAATAAATAAATAAAACTGATTATGGTTTGTTTTTACACCAAGAGGAGTAATTCAAATTTACAGCGCCGTAATGCTTGTTTGTAATTGGTTCAACCTCAGGAAAGTTTACTCCACTGTTACGAAATGTTGACACTAATGACGTTTAGGAAATTTTGACATTGGCATTTCTTACGGTCAGTTAAGTTATATCAGCGATTATTTGTGCTTTGTGCGTTATTCCTTTAATTTTTAGATTTTTAGTGTGCTTTTTTATAAAAAACAGTTGTGTTTAGAACTTTTTGCGACGTATCAGTATATTATAATATTTTTATGGATTACCGTCGAATGCCGATATGATCAACCGAAAAAGAAGATGTATCTGCTGATATTTCTAGTGACTATCTTGGGTGCGAATCTGTCTTTTTAGTTTACTCATCTTGGTTTAAAAACAAACTATAGTTTTAAATTGAACTGAGAATTAACCATTTTAAACTACAATAAGACAAATTATCTATTAAGCCTAATTAGTTTTATTTGATACTTTTATTAGATACTTTGAAACTCGTGACAAATGCTTAACAGTTTTAAAGTTCCAGCAGTATATCTACAAGGTAACTTTAAAACCATTATCTTCTTATTTACCACAATAAAACCTTTACAAACCTTAAATAAAACTAAAATGTTTTTATTGTGCTACTTGGGTAGTTACGTTATGATCTACTTACTTCCAAATTTTGGATCACTATCTCAATCACGAACGTAACAAAAAATCCCTTATAATTTTTGTATTCACCCCTACCCCCACCCCTTTGTCGGCCATGCAGATTTCCGCCCCTAAAGATTTTACTTAGTTACGTCATGGTCTACTTTTTCCCAAATTTTGGTGCACTATTCGCCATCATTAAAGACACAAAAACCCCTTATAGTACCCTCGTCCCCCGCTCTGATTTCCACCCCTGGAGATTTTACTTAGTTATGTCATGGTCTACTTATTCCCAAATTTTGGTGCACTATTCTCCATCATTAAAGACACAAAAACCCCTTATAATTTATATATTTACCCCTGCCCCCACCCCTTTGTCGGCCACGCAGCGTTTCGCCCCTGGAGATTTTACTTAGTTAAATCATGACCTACTTATTCGCAAATTTTGGTGCACTATCTCGATCATGAGCGCCAGAAAGAAATAATAAAAACCGCGACTTTGACCCCTTATAACTACCCTCGTCCCCCACTCTGGTTTCCGCCCGTTGGGGAAGTCATGTACACAACTAATTCAACATATCCCCGTATAATTTTTCCATATTACTTATCACGCACAAAATCCGCTTCTACCTCTCCGACTACTAGGACATGTCAACTTTTAAATTCAAATAGGCACTGTTTAAACATAAATTTAAATATACAGACATACATTTTCTAATCTAAATATCAATATATTGGGTTTTTGTATTTAATGTTTTGACGTTTATAAATAATTTCAAAATTTCACCTTGTATTATTCATAATACATTTTTTATACATTATACATTTTTTAATATGGGGTTGTTAAGGAGCTTTTGAGAGTATAAAAATATCAGGGTGATTCATTAAAACTAAAGATCATGAACTACTCTATACGTGCGTCAATCACCCTGTATATTTAAATTTATGTTTATAAAGTGGCCATTTGAATTTAAAAGTTAACGTGTCCCAGTATTTTTATAATTTTCTAAAATAAAGACACAAACAAGTTTATTCCATACGTGGTTTCCATACTTTCCATACTAAACCATGATTGGAAACCATATGGAAACCATGGTTTCCATACTAAAATTTCAAAATTTCATCTTATGTTATTCAGAATACACTCTATATGATATATATTCTGTAGTTCGTTGTAATCAATTTGTTAAGCAGTTTTTAAAAATATAAAAATATACAGGGTGCTCCCTTAAAAGTAAAGCTTACGGAGTTTGCTAGAGTTGCATGAATCACCCTGTAATTTAAACTTATGTTTAAAAAATGCACATTTATAGAACTCAACGGGTCTCAGCGTTTTATATCTTTTTTTTAAGTGCCTATCCGTTCCGGATGTTGGCGATCATCATGGCTATCTTGACTTTGTTTACCGCAGCGCGGAGCAGTTCAGTGGTAGTCGTGTTATACCACTTTCGTAAATTTTGAAGCCAGGAAATGCGTCTTCTTCCCGGTCCTCTTTTACCATTTACCTTCCCTTGGAGAATCAGTTGGAAAAGGCCGTAACGTAGCGTTTTTTATAATTTTTTGAAACAATGACAGAAATAATTTGATTCCATAAGTGCATTTCACATTGTATAAAAAGCTGAACTAATAAAGTGTTTACCCAGTGCAAGTTTCACTTACACAAGGTATCTTAATAAAAATACATTTGGAAATGCTTTGTGGGTATTTCAGATATAAAACAAACGTGCCTCATGGCAGGATATTATTTTATTTTAATGGCCGAGAATTCATTATCAGTACGGACAAATTGATAATTATTCTATTAACATACTGGTATCGCATAAATTATTTTACTAATCTTAAAACACTTTTATGAATCCAATATCCATGTACTCGTTTAGGTTTTTCGTAAATAGGAATAATGTTTAACTCAAGACACTGCTATTCTGATCCAAGTAAGTAATTATCAATCAAATTTTCTTTCCCCACTGTATTTTAAGACCTCATTATTATAGGGATATGAGGTCCTGGAGCTTGTCTGTTTTTAATTTAAATAAGTTGTACATAGTTTATTTCTTTGATGACTTTCCAGCTTTTTATCATCATCAAAATGACCAATGTTCTGTTTCTATCTTGTTTAAATTTTTATATACAATAATGGGTTTTTAAATTTTACAAACTTTTTTTGCGTTCGATTTAGGTCGTATTCCTAGCCTTTAGTAAGTCATGTTCTACACTATTTTCTAATACTTCTTATTTAAGAATTACTTTCGTTGGCTTTGATAGTTTTGTTGCGTTCAGGTTAATTTTACTGGTCCTAGATGTTTTTTTACAGAATCTGTTATTAAATTGTATTGTCTCTATATTGTGTTTCTTGTGAATCTTCTGAGTATTTTCATTTCTACTGTTTCCACCACTCTCCGTGTTTTGGCTCTGTCGGGTCTTGTTCACGATGGGTACATCATTATTGGTTTTATACTGGCCTTATCGATTCTTCAGTTCATACCACAGTTAAGGTACCAGTTACACCATATATTGTTATTAAGGAATCCTGCTAATCTATTTGCTTTTTGTACTTGATCTTTTACTTACTATTGTGTCCCTCCAGCAACACTTGTTGTAGTTATTCCTCAGTTTCCTGACCTTCCAACGAAACGCAAACAAAAACACATAAATAAGATAAACCCAAACTACACTTTTCCTATAACTAGTGTGTTTATTTTGTTGGATTTGTCTGTTAGGGGAGTGCAATTAGAACGAAAACATGCATTGTTTCGGAAAAATTCAAACAAGCTCATATTTTCCTAAAGCTTTTTTTGTTAGTTTATATACTTGTTAAAGTAAAAAGTTCTACTTTCAGATTTGGCCCCTAATTGTTAATTAATTGTTTAAACAATAACAATTTTTTTTGTATAAATAATTTTAAAAATATCATTAAATTCATCATTTTACTTTGATCAAATATGTTTCTATTTTGTTTTTGATTATATTCTTCATAAAATTCTTTGGATAGTCAAAAATCTAAAACTCAACTATCATTTATATCAAATTTTATAAATTTTATACGAGTTATGTTAAAAATATGAATTTCGTTAAAGAGTAAAGTACCTTTATATTCCAGAATATCAAAAAATGATATTGTGAAAAGTTGTTTGAAATTAAAAACTATGTTTAAATATACAATTACATCATTCTAATTGAAAAAAAAAATTTCAATTTTTTCTCAATTTACGGATACCTACTTATCATCATTTTATTACAATTATGATAACTATTTTATTATCACTTTTACGAAAAAAAGTTTTTCCTCATAAAATGCTCTCCCTGGTCTAAAATCTAATATACAACCATCAGATATCCAATTTTTTAAATTTTGTAAGAGGTATGTAAAAAATATTAATTTTTCAAGAGTTAAGTGCCTTTATTATTCACAATATTTTAATTAGAAGGATGTAATTGAACACTAAAACATATTTTTTAATTCGAAATAACTTTTCTTAATAACAATTTTCGATAGTGTGAAATGTAAGGACACTTTACTCTTGAGTGAAATTCATATTTTTTGACATACCTCGTTTCAAATTAATTAAATTTAATATTTGATGATTGCATCTTAGATTATATACGATTCAGAGTATTTTATAAGGAATACCTTTTTTTCGTAAAACTGATAATAGAAAAGGTATCAAAAGGTTGCAACTTACGCAGACATACTGTATAAGAGCTAAAAAATTTTTTTTTGCTGGACATTTATTATTGTTAACGCTTATTATTAAATGAATTTTAGATAAGTTTTACAGAAAAAAGTTTTGATCACTTTGTATAAACATTTTTTTAGCTGGTAATTTTTGGTTTTTTTATTACATTTTTGTTATCTTTCTTAATTTTCTCAAAAAGAAATAGTTTATTTCATTTCTAAAGTAAAATAATTTAGTGAATTCTAAAGACTACATCCTAAACTTTAAAAAGCACTTATAAAAGTGTAATAGATATGTTCAAACTTGAGTAATACCGTCTTAAAGTAGTGGTAATTCTATAAAACTACGAAGATTTCAAAAATTACATTTTTTGAGACGTCATATCATTTGAATTAAATTTTTGAGATGTTTTTTGAATGAAACATCATTTAGTAAGAAGCTTGAAATGTAAGTTGTGCAAAATTGAGAGTTCTATAGGAAACGTTGTATTAGTTACACATTTTTAAATCATTTTTAAACAAAATTCATGTAAGGCTCATTTTCCGCCCACACCGTACTTATGTCCAGATATTTTATTTCTTTCTATTATAACCATCAGATAGCTTAATTATTTTTCTTTAGTCCAATTTCTAAAATTTCATTTGACCGATCAGTTAAAGAATTACATTAAAATAACTCAATCGTGCACTTCGCCGTACGCTAGTTTACAGTGTGCCAATGTTTGTGAGAAGGGTGACATTAGCGTTATAAATAAAAAATTATAGAAGATACAGATAATTTTAGAAAATTCTTTGTATAGATAAGGTTTTTTTTGTAAAATTTTCTTAATTTTTTCAGTGGTCTCGTCAGTTTTTTTCTAAAGTTTATATTTTCGGAGTTATTTAAAAAAAAATCGAATTTCACAGTTCATTTATTTAATAAAAATGAAGCACCTACTTCTCGAGTAGAACTTTTTGATATGTTGTTTATTAAACATTTCTTAATGAAATTACAAAAAGTTCTATCTTGTTTGATTTTTTCTGAAGTGAAAATCTATATTTTTTAACCACCGAAACCCGAATTTTTTAAGTCCTTAGAGATCTCAAAAATCGAAATTCCGATGTACTCTGAAAATATGCTACTTAGCACATGCATCCTTAAGAATTATACTGCTAGATACCCTAACCATATATGTACAAGTGTACACGGATGCTTCAAAACAAACACATGGAGTAGGCTGTGCTTTTAATATACCAGCACTTAATGTTGAAAAAAAATTCAAACTTAATCTCATGACATCAATATTTTCCGCTGAAATTATAGCTATTATAAAAGCATGCCAATACGCTGACAACCATGATATAAAAAAATAAACATACTGTCTGACTCTTTATCAGTCCTAAAAAGTTTCTCTAGCCAACTAGATGCAAATTCTGTAAGCAGTAATCCATTTATAGTAGACTTAAAAAATACTAATATCTGACCTAACGAGCAGACAATTCAATATAATTTTTACTTGGGTTAAAGCGCACATTGGTCTCCAAAATAACGAAAAAGTAGATGAGTTAGCGAAAGACGGTAGTCTAAACGGCGAGGAAATTTCAAATGATATTGGACTACAAGAATGCATTTCGATAAGTAAATATAATTTAATAAATAGCTGGAAATTAAGATGGAAACAATATTGCGTAAACCACTCGACAAGTTACACACTGTTGCATCCAGAGATGCCAACGCAGTACTGGCACAAAAATCAAGATTTGTCGAGATATGATATAGTTACCATAAGCCGTTTAAAATTTGGACATGCCTGTTTCCCGTCTCACTTGTTCAAGATTGGTCTGATAGAGTCTGATTTATGTGAAATATGTAATATACCAAGCAATTTAAATCACATTTTTTTCGCATGTAACAAGTTTCACATACACAGAAAAAAATTATAAATTCAGCTGATGCAAGAAAACCTTTTCCCTCCTTACAATCTTATAAATTTATTGGCTCTAAATAAAATTTCAATTTTTAATATTCTTTTAGGTTTTCTCAAGTCGTGTAAATTAAAACTTTAGATTAGGATTAGCTTTGAATAACCTTTGTTTTTCTCCTGGTTGTTATAATATCCCTTGCTTCCGTGGTCTACCTATTCTGTGGTTAGTCACCCTGATCGATCCCTGGGTGTGAAAAGTGTTTTTCCTTTTCCCATCCTTGCTCGTTTTGGTTTCGTAATAATCTCGCTGCTTGTTAGGATTAGATAGTTTTTAGTTTAGGATTTGGTGCTGGCTAAATGGGCATAGCCCCCAAGGGCCAAAAAAAAAATCTATATGCACTCCCCTATGTCTGTGGTTGAAGTTTGATGTGAGACAATAAATATATTTTATCTACTCTATGTCATATTATGTATAAGTTTTTAGTTTGTGAAAACTGTCATTATAGATAGCAGTGCGTGAAGGGTTTAAAGTGTGCTTGAAGTAACAATGTATTTTTAATGGGATTTACTTTTTCGCTCTGTTTTTTGGCACACCTTCATATAATCAAATATCCTTAACTGTCGCGTTGTCATGGTGATGACATAATGAACAATAAATTACAACAAAAGTTTTGACAGTTTTGTGGTTTGAAAGAAGTTTTAAATGTCAAAGTTCTAAAAACTGTAGAATAGAAATGAATTCCAGTGACGAAAAGTTACAGTTTTTTTATTTGTTTATCATAGATAAAATATTGTATGAAACTGTGCGTGAAGTACTTCTTGCGAACTTACGCGATGTATAGCACTCGCGCCGCTGTCGCTTGTGCTCTAAACATCGCGAGCCTTCGCAAAAAGCATACTTCACGAACTGTTTCATAAATAACTATTTTATGGTTCAAAAATGTTTTTCTTTAATTTTGGACCGTGTTGGAGTGTGATGTCCACTATCACCCCCGTAGATCCGCCACTGTTCAGTAATTTTCTGAAGAATCGTTGTAACTGCAGCTATCCTAGTATTGTATAAGTGTGAAGCATGCACAAAAAACATGATAATTATGTTGCTCTAACAGCATATTTTCTATCGTTCTTCTTCAGTTTTCTGAGGACTTTTCGGAAGGTTTCTGAAGACCAAAATACGATGCATCTATTTTTGACCACGGATTCATACACAGCACGCAAATATGCATGAAACAATTGAGTCTGTGTTCTTTCAATAATAAATATTTTTGTTCATTTTACTGTGAATTAGTGCACTTGACGTACACTGAACACCTGAATCCAGTAACTTCAGAAGGCTGCAACTTCAAAGTAACAGTTTTTCAGACATAGATCCTCTGAACTTTTTTTATCTGCACATTGAGATCTATCATTGAAAATTTGACTGAGGACACTTTCCCATAAGGAGTGTTGCGGGGTCCTTTGATGTGTTATATCTAATTTAAGTTAATTTACGCCTCCAATACAGTGGAACCTCGATAACTCGGATTAATCGGGACCGCGACCGATCCGGGTTAGCCGGAGAGCATTGTAAAAATTAATAAAATACGGTATACTTATATAAGTATAGTTAAATGTAGATAAAGTCCGTTATAATTAAAATAACATGAAATATATATGCACAGTACACATCTAACTTACCTATTATAGTTGTATATTGTATAGAGTATAGAGTATAGAGTATAGTATAGCCAGTATAGATAGAATATTGTTCATTTCTAGGTAAAAAAAAACTCAGTCAGTTTCGGTTGTGTCAATTTCGTCTGCCATCGGAACGATGTTATGTTATTTAAGAACAGTGGCTCTTTCATTGTTTAAAATTTAAAAGACCATTGTTCTAAAAATAATTTTTTAAAAAACAATTGAAAATAAATAAAGGAATAAAAGGTGGCTGTTGTTTGCGATAGCCCGATAATGGATAATGAACGTCGCTCTGCCGCCGCTGCCGCCGTGTGCCATGAGTCATTTTTACCGTATATTTACCGTATTACACAAATACCCATTATCTCTCAAATATTATATATGGTCGAAGCCAAGTTTTATCAATGAAACTCGATATTTTTAAGACATTCCAGAAGCGGCTACAGATAAAATGTCTTAACAAAATACATACATTTTTATTGTTGAAATGTTTGTCTGATGAAAATCGGTCCGGGTTAGCCGGACTTCCGGGTTATCGGGGGCCGACTTATCGAGGTTCCACTGTAATGTCGAAGTGTATGTTATTTGGACAAGTATTTTTATGACTCTTTTGTCTTATGCGCGCACCACACTCTCGGCGAATTTACTTCGCCAAAGTTGACCGAAGTCCGAAGTACCTCACTACACACTCGTTCTACTTCGCGAGGAACACATTCAAGCGATGCGATACCGACTTTGATCTCTTTGACTCGGACGCGCGAGACCGACAGAGAACGGAAGTAGAACGAAGCGAGGCAAAGTTGCACAAGGTGGCCGTCTTACTACACTCTCGTACTTGTTTAACCTCGATCGACTTCGGCAAGAGTGTAGACGGCGTTTAATAATTGCTGCTTCAAGTTCAAATCTGCTTTATTTTTTAAACGCCGTCTACAGTCTCGCCGAAATCGATCGAAGTTCTGCAAGTTCTACAAGACCGTACCCAACATATTTGGAAAGATTTAACTTAAAAGATGATGCATATTGTGAATGTGGAGAACTAGGTACACCAGAACATGTAGTGTTACATTGTGAAAATACTATAGAAAATGAAGAACATAGAGAAATGAGAAGAAGATTAGAAAGAATTGAAATAAGAGATATATTACAAAATGAAGAATATTTTGAAATATTAAACAATCTCACACAAATAATATCTAAAAAACAACAAGAAATCTATAATAATAGAAGAAGACAACCAATAATCCAACCCTGATGAAGTTGAGTAAGATAAAGTTAAAATAAATAAAATAAAATATAAATTCAAAAATAGATATTTACAATTATAATAATAATAATTCAGTATAAAATAAATAAATAAAAATAATAATTCAATACAGAATTCATAAAAAAAAAAAAAAAAAAAAAAAAAAAAAACTACCAACTCTCTTCTGAAAATAGAGGAACTGTCTTTATAACTTAGAAGGGAGTTGATAGTACCAAAAATATTTTCAATTGTTTATTTAAATTTGTTTGTTATACGTAATTAATAGATTATGGCAAATTGTTAATTGTAAAAATAGATTTAATAGTTGACTAAAAAATGTAAAAATATAAAAAAAAATATATCTGTAATCCCATCAGGAAAAAACGACCTGGATTAGTCACTAGAGGCCAGGTCATATGTATAAATAATAAATAAATAAATAAAAAAAAAGTACAAGAGTGTAGACGGCCACTTCTTGTAACTTTGCCCCGCTTCGTTCTACTTCCGTTCTCTGTCGGTCTGGCGCGTCCGAGTCAAAGTGATGTTTGTCGGTATCGTACCGCTTGAATGTATTCCTCGCGAAGTAGAACGAGTGTGTAGAGAGGTACTTAGGACTTCGGTAAACTTTGGCGAAGTAACTTTGCCGAGAGTGTGGAGCTCGCATAAACATGTCTCTGATCTCAGTTTTGGTTTTATGCACATCCATCTCCATGCATATTTTGTTTTAAGTGTTTGTTCTTATCCAGAGATTTTAATCCTTTTACAGAGTCGTTTGTTAGAGTTCAGCGCTTTACAGATCTCTTTATCATTGTTGTTTAGAACATTTCACCGGTTGGTAAATTGACTTAATGAATGTCTCGTGTTCTTCAGAAGACGGGAACCAGCTTCTGTAGTGGTTGATTATGAAGACACTGATTATCTTTGTCGAAATGAAACAAGGTGTAAATCGGCCTTGAAATGAATAATAAATGGAAATATGTAGATGTTTTATTTTATAACACAAACACTGCTTACAAACACTGTACAATAATAACGGTTACGAATTTTAATACACAGCTTTGCTATGTCTTAGCGAACCGTGAGTAAATGTAGACCTTTTTTTGAGTTTTGAGTGTCAACCTTGTACGTAATTATGGTAGATTGAGAAATATGGATTGTTTTCCAAAATGGACGAACCGAGAGTAGCAAGAGAATTGTAAATTGAGACTACATTAGTATGTACACTGAGAATAAGGTACACTGAGTTGTATTAAACGCGACCGAGTAACTCTGTGACTGGTTGGTAACTAACTAAACTGATTAACTGAGGAGCATATGAAATCGGCTTCTTTAGACTTTTACAGCAAGGGAGAAGTCAATAATTAACTGTTGTGCGTGTCTAATTTAAATTTTAGAGTAAATAAAAACTTTTATAGCCGTCTGGTACCAAAAAGAGCTTTTAGTATTTTGGGGAAGATAAAAATGCAATAGCGAACTGAACTTGAGCTTGTAATCCCAGCTACAGCACGGCCAGTTTCACTTTGTATTTGAGATTTGGATGCGCACTGTTGCTGACGTTCAGTTTTTCGATATGTTTTGAATTTTATTTTGGTACCGCGCCGGTATTTTACATGGCCATATGTTACCAAAATAAAATTTAAAAAATTTGGAAACACCGACCGTCAACACCAGTTTGCATCCAAATCTCAAATCCAAAGTGAAACTGGTCGTACTGTATGTTAGTCCACATTATGGTGAATTTAGGCTATAAATTGTTTTTATAAAGGCTAAACACGTGTGAGAAAGAAGAAATAACTCAGGATCGAGATTATGAATTTTTCAGAGCGTCTTTGACCAAGTCAAAATGTTTGCGACAGTCAACGGAAATACAGAGAACTCCAATGGATTAGTAATTTAACGACTTTTCTCACATTCGAGTTAATTGGAAGCTGCAAAAGGGCAAATGTCCGAATACGTGTATAAAGTAGTAGTAGATGCGATACATTATATTAAGATCGTATAAGTAGAAATATACTGCTCTTCAAAAGTTAGGGATATAGAAAATTATGCTCATCTTCATAGTTAAATTTTTCATGAACAGATTAAGGGATTTCGCTAATTTTTTTTTATTATTATTTTAGATTTTTCTTTAGTATTTACAATGTTAAGCAATGTCAAACTTCTTTTTTGTACTTATAGCGGGTGGAATAAAATAAATGTTTTTTATGTTAACATTGTGACACCCTGTAGGGAGGATGAGGTACAAATGTTATTATACATCGAAATCGTATTTTAGTCTTATGTTTCGTGAACAGTTTGTTTTTTGAATATCTCTGATATCTTTAGAAACAAAGAAAATAAGTGGTTTTATTCTTTAACATATTATGTGTTTCAACTGAAACAAAAATAAATAAACAGTAAAAATAACAGTTAACAAAACTATAAAAACAGTAAGGCACATTAGTAAACAGTTATTATCGCACTCTTCGAGAGTTATTTGTCGACCAGGTAAGCGGTATGCACACGCAACATAAGAGAGACGATATTGTTTAATGGAGGCTCTGTGATGTTGTGAGGTGGGAGTTCCTTGAGAATAAGTACGGTTTTGGTGTCTACGTGAAGGTTCTTTAAAGAGCGAGAGGAACATTACACATATTTTTTCTTTAAACACTCTGTTCCGTTCGCACTATATTTATGTAGGAAATAATTTCATCTTAGTGGTCTGATAAGAGATGGTCGGTCTCCTCACATATCGCGTGTCGCCAGTTAAAACACATATTAGAGAGTAAAATCGTCTAGTTTCTTTGTTATTAAAGATAGCCGGGAAATTTAAAAAATTAAAAATTTGCAAAATATGAGACTACAACATAATATCGATGTATACCCACCTTTGTGCCTTTTCCTCCTTACAAGGTGTCTCAAACTTGTGTTTCGGTTAAAACACCTGTTAAACTACAAAACCGTCTGTTTTCCTTGTTTCTAAAGATATCAGGGATATTCAGAGAACAAAATATTCACAAAACATAAAAAATATTCTGATGTACCTCGTCCTTCCTACACGGTGTCTCAAACTTAACATAAGACAACAATTTCTTTTTTTCCACCCGGTATATATATATAGTGACTGTACAGTCACTATATATAATGCGAAAGCTTTCTAGATCCTATTTCTTGGGAGGATCAGTCCCTTTTGCTTATGTTATCTTCTTAACGATTTCTCTCCATTTTTCCTGTCTCTAGTTTTTCTCCGCTATTCTCCGATTCCTGAGTTTTTTAAGTCTTCTTCAACTTCTTGCAACCATTTTGATCTTGGTCTTCCTCTCTTCATTCTTCCTCCTGGATTCTATTCTATCATAGCATACGTCACTTCTTCATCTCCTGCGTGCCAGATGTGACCTAACCATCTAACTCTGCATTGCTTTATTTTGGTCAAGATATCTTCTTTCAGTACTTTTTTAATCTCTGCATTGGTCGGCTTCTATATTCATTTTCCTCTGTTCTGATTGGTCCCAGTATGGTTCTCATCTCTCTCTCCACTATTCTTAAGTTTTCTGCATCTTTTTTAGTCATCGTCATTGTTTCTGCTGCGTATAATAAAATATTGGTCTAATTATGGTGTTATACATTCTCATCTTGATTTTAATATTGTTCTGAAGCTATTTCCTTGTGGCATTTTTATAATGAACTATTTTAAATGGGAAATAAGCCACAATTTTACTAAAAAAATGAATTTATTAACGTTTCGACGCACAAGTCGGGTGTCGTTGTCAAAATACAAAATAATACTAAATAAACAAAAATGTTGCTGCTTAGTAAAAAATTCTTCTAATAATTTATTTAATCTGATTCATTTATATCGGCAATTCAGGAATATATTATACATTTTAAAGTAGAAGACTTTAAAATGATATTGCCAATATTGATGAGTTTATTGGTTTATTAGTTAATATTGGTTTTAATAGTCAATATTTTACTTTTAAGTATTGTTTTATTTGCAAAATATGCTTTATTCGCTGCTAATATTTTTTCCTGTATTTCTGGTATTCTTTCACCGGTTTTGCTTTTTGTCACTCCCAGGTATTTGAAATTTTCTACATCTTCAAACTCTGAATTTCCTATTTTGGTTTTTCCTTTTATTGCTGTTTTCCCTAGTCTTAATATTTTTGTCTTTTCTTCATTTAATCTGAGTCCCATTGTCTCCCCTTTCTCTCTTATTTCTTCTAGAATTTCTTTCATTATGTTTCTATTCGTTGCAATAATAATCATGTCGTCTGCGTAGGCGATTATTTGTCCACCTCTTGTTCTTAAGTTCCCTTTGTTTATATTTCGTAGTACATATTCTAAAGCTAGATTGAACAGTGTCGTGGATAAGGCATCTCCTTGTTTCACTCCTTTATTTATAATTAATTCATCTGTCTCGCCTCTTTGCGTCTGTATGCTAATTTTGGTAGTTCTCATTGTCATATTTATTAATTTTCTGAGTTTACGTGGGATTTATAATTTTCCAGGGCAATCATTAGTTCTTTTCTCGTAATCGAATCAAATGCCACCCGGTATAAGTACAAAAAGAGCTTGAGTAAATCTTTGCACAACTTTGTAAATACTAAAGAAACATATTAGCGGAATCCATTAATCCTTTCAGTCATCGTGTCCACACCGATGGACATCGATTTTCAAAGCATTCTCTTAAAACATCGATGGTTATTATCGCCCAAATCATTTTGTCCATGTGTGGGTACATGCATAAGAAAAGCATTGAATACATTGATAGCCATCTGTTAGTCGATTTGTGAAGCTATATAAAACGCAAAACAGGTTGCATTTAGCACGCTGTCGTGGTGGTGAAAACACCTGTTTGTTATTGGAACGATTTCTATTGAATAAACTTGTTTTTTCGTACAAATACCTGCTGATTTGGGTAAGTAAAGAGCATTAGTATAGTGTGTTTATATTATGTATCAAACTGTTGACTGAAAATATCTTATAAAGTGGTGTATATTTATATGTCCATGTAGATGGACAAAATGACTTAGGTATACTTATGCATATAAAAATTAGCAAGGTCGTGTTGTTTTAGATATCCATAAAATGGAAAGTTTACCGTCAACTAGTAAAGAAAAGAGATGGTCACGACCCTTGACTGAGGATGAACTTCTGGATTTACTCATGAAAGACGATGACTCAGAAATATTACGTTTGTCAGATGCTGATGACGCCAACAGTATTGCGGATCTAAATGACGTTTCCTCAGAATTTGGCGATGATATCCAAGATATTGAGGAAACTATTTTTGAAGGATTGATCCAAGAACAGAAGTCAACAGAAAGAGGTGAGTTAGAAAATCTAGAATATCCCAATGAAGTGACTACAGAACAACCAATGTCTGAGGACATGAAAACCAAAGAAAATTCCAACCAAACCACTGAAAAACAAACAACTGCAAAGGAGAGACTGCTAGAGTTTTGTAAAGAGTTCAAACTCACAAATAAGAAAGATGTTTGTTGGAAAAAAAATATTACCTATCTTACCAGGCCAGTACAGTGGTTTGTTCCAGAAGAAGTACAAGTTGATGAATTACCTGCTCCTATTGAATATTTTATGAAATACATACCTGATGCTCTGTTTGAGAAGATTTCAGAAATGGCTAACTTATATGCCGTACAAAAAAATATTGCTCAGTTTTCTCCATCAGATAAAGAAGAAATAAAGCGATTTGTAGGCATTCACATTATTATGGGAAATCTAAAATTCCCAAGAGCAAGACTGTATTGGTCCTAGCTTACAGGTATTTCAATTGTAAAAGATAATATGACATTCAATCGCTTCTCTAAGTTGCGCAATACCATTCACTTAGTAGATGTAACAGCAAGAGGTGACGAAACAGATCGCATGTGGAAAGTCCGAGAAATATATAATTCCATTAGAAATCGTTGTAGGGAACTTCAAACCGAAACAAATTTGTGCATTGACGAGCAAATTGTTCCATTCAAGGGATAGATCAATGTCAAGCAGTACCTCCCAAATAAACCGAAAAAATGGGGGATCAAATTATGGATATTGGCTGGACAATCTGGTACCATTTACGATTTCATCCTATATCAAGGTGCTGAAACGGAAATAAAAGAAAATTATGCACAGTTTGGACAAGGAGCTGGAACTGTGATGCAGCTAGTTGAGAGAATTGAAGAAACTCATCACGGTTTGTACTTTGATAATTTCTTTAGTTCTTATCACCTCTTTCAATGGTTGAACAATAAATCTATTATGGCTGTCGGAACAATTAGAATAAACCGATTTTTTGGACCAGAACTAACATCTGATAAAGATCTAAAAAAAATGGTAGAGGTAGTTTTGATGTAGCGGTTAGTGAAGATGGAATTGTGATTACAAAATGGTTCGACAATAAACCAGTTTTAGTGGCTTCAAATTTTGTTGCAGTGGGAAAAATGGATTTGTGCCAGAGATGGGATAAGACGTAGAAAGAGTATATAAATGTATCTAGACCGGAAGCCATATCGCTTTACAATTCCAACATGGGTGGTGTTGATAAGTTAGATTTTTTATTGAGCGTTTACAGATCCTACAGACGATCCAGAAAATGGACTGTACGTATGATAACACATGCTATAGATATGGCGATAGTAAATTCGTGGTTGGAATATAGAAAACAAGCTGAACTGCTAGGCGTACAACACAATAAAATCCTGGATTTGTGGGACTTTAGAATGAGTATTGGGCAACACCTCATTTTACATAAGGTTCCACCAAAGAGAGGCAGATCATCTGGTCAAGAAAATACTGGTACAACAAATAATAAAAAAACCAAAACTGAAGCAAGGCCATATATTGAATTACGGTTCGACAGCTATGGACATTTTCCGAAAATGGATGAAAAAAAAAGATAGTACACTTTGCAAAATGGAGAACTGTAAGGGAAAATCACATACATTTTGCGTGAAATGTAATGTTCACTTATGTTTTGTAAGCGGTCGTAACTGTTCTTTTAAATTTCATGTAAAATGATTAATTCGTTATTTACAAAGAATATTGTTTATTTCGTCATTCTAATGATATTCAAATAAATTTCTAAAATCTTCAGGTTTATTTTATTTTGCTTCATGTCATAATGTCCATCAACATGGACATGTCATATGCCAAGTGACATATGACATATCAAAAAAAAAATGATGTTAAAATTATCAACAAAAATAGTTTATTTTATATACCAAATATGAGAATTTTCCCATAGCTCAAAAAAAGTTGTGACTGAAAGGGTTAATCTGTTCAGGAAAAAATCAAATATGAAATGATCATAATTTTCTATATCCGTAACTTTTGACGAGCAGTTTATATTATCGATATTTTATAAGGTTGTAAATATGGCGGTTGTAAATATTTTAACATTTGTCATTGTTCAGTCCTGTGGCTTTTTTATAAAAGTTTTTTATATAATTATTAACGAAACGTTAATAAAATAATTTTTTTGGTAAAATTGTGGCTTATTTCCCTTTAAAAATAGTTTATTATAATTATTAATAAAACAAGTTATTGTCACCCTGTAGTATAATCACAGACGTGTTTCACCATCGTCATATAAACTACTACAATCGAAAAAAAATATTTAAAAGCTATGACAAGGTGCATCTGTCCTATTCGACAATTAGATCACAAAATATCGAAACACATACGACTTTTCTGCATCCAAGGCCCGATGCGTGTACCACCTTTTACGGTTTGCTGCCACATGTGCGTTTGCTTATGCGTCGAATTTATTCTTTGTCCTCAACACACAAAACATTAATATTCATTTTGATACTTAGCACAACACTCGATAAATGCCTTCAAGCTCTTAGAAGGTATTTTGTAACGTAGTGGGAAGTGTTAGATCATTCGAAAACGCGGTTCCTCATCCAAAATTCAAATATCGCGTATTTTTTTACCAGTTTGTGTTTCGCGTTCAATAAAAAAAATCGAGTTTTAAAATTTAATATTGTCGGAATTAAGTGTATAGAGTCAAAGACCTTTTAACGATAGGAATAATATTGTGTATTAGTCCAAGAAGATATCAAGATGATATTGTTGTTGTTTGTGATATAATACAGGGGCTTCTTATCTACAATATTTAAACTTACACAGTAAAAGTTAAAGGTAGTTTATTTTTTTATAAGTATTATTTAAAAATTGTAATATCTTAATTTATGGTATTATTTTGTAAAAATCTAGTTCTTTTGTGTTTATTTCTCTTTGTATTTAGTTCTTTTATATCTTTTTTTTAAAAACTCCAACATCGAAGTTAAAAACTCCTTAGTAGTAGGTATAATTTAATTAAAAATCTTAAAAAGCCAAATGGATTACATAAATGTGTTCAGAACGAATGTTTTCGGACTTATCAGTCCATATCATCAGTAGCGTTACCAGGTGTCCCGATTTGCGCGGGATGTCCCGATTTTCAGGGGTCTAAGGACGCGTACCGATTTGTACCTGATCGGGACACTAAATGTCCCGATTTTTACCCACGAAACCCAATTTTAGGATGTATTAGATTAGATTTATAGATGTATAGGAGCCAAATTTTGGTGGATAGCTAGGGTATACCATAATAAATAAAGTTTTGCAAGTCCCCATCGATCCCATGTGTGCAACAAAAGTTATTCGGGGTCAAAGATCAAAATTTGAGATTTTTTGAATATTTTTCGAAAACGGTAAGCTTTATCAAAAAAGAACCTTAAACCGAAGTTGTAGATCTTAAAATTATCTACAAAAATAGTCCTTGCTATTTTTTTCCTAAGAGTTGCCATTCCTGAGATATCGCGATTCTAAGAGTCACATTATAAATCACGATATGCACACGTTTCCACACCACCTGTCAGGTAGTGTACTCGGCGCGTTTTTTTACCGTGGTTTCCCCTGTGGACCTACTGTTTTGACAATTTTAGGATAATTTAAGGAAACAATACCGGTAAAGTTCTAGATATTACCTTATTATTGATATTGATTATTGATATTGCTATTGATTATTAGGTTAACTATTGTTTTGATTTCTTTAGATATTTTAATCAGATTCATATTCTTGAAAGTCTACTTCAACAGTCAAGTCTTCTTCGATTTCATCTTCTTCCTCTTCCTCTTGCTGGATGTTCAAAAATTGTTCAAATGTGACTGAGTCATTGGTCTCTTCATTAAAATCACAGGACTCTTCCTCTGTTGTACTAAACTGGACATTTGAGCAAGACTGAACTTGGCAACTGGTACACGCTAGAGAACACAGCAACCCGACTTTTTTACATCCACATGTGGCACTACAACCTTTTTTGCAATTGCAAAAAATAGTGTTAAGGAGTTTTTCTGGAGCAGGTGGGAGTAAGGTTTTAATCGGTTCCAGAGTATTATCTATTAATTTCCAACCCCAGTCTTCTGGATTCAGTTCATTGCCTAGCCATGTTTGCACTTGATAATATAAATATACTCGATACAAATGTCGAAAAGCAGATGCTGATGTTGGAGGAAGACATGATAGTTGTACTTGTTTCTTGTTTCACGTATTTTTTACAAAAGTTAAGTATCGGTATTTATCAAGAAAACTAATTTTTTTTGGAGCTCCATAAACCGCAAGAAGAAAGCAAATTCCTTCCGTAATTATTGTTTGCGGTGTGGAATCAAGTTCTGTAAAAACTTTACAGCAGTCAGTCAAATCTTTTTTTTTTTTCGAATAATTTAAGTACTGACGTTTTGCCCCTTCTGTACATTGCTGACGTAGTGTCGCAGACGGTTATCGCATGTAAAAATAAAATGTACTTTTGCATTGGGAGAAGCCGATAAACTTTTCGAAGAATATATCTCTGTTCGCTGTTGAGCCCTACCAGGTTTCAAAAAATAAATAACTTTATCTACTGGAGCCCTTGCAGTAAGCAGTACTGACAAATCAACATCTTCACCAACTACAATTGTTGTTTGTTGCCTTAAATTTTTCAATTGCTGTATTGCTGTCTCAATTATAAGGACATCTGCGTCATTTTTAGCTTGTTTCACTTCAATATTCGCAGCTGTTAATTTGTCAGTTAACATGGAAATGAAACGAGATTTATTATTAATGTTAGCGAAAAATTATTGTTGATTCGCTGAAACTGTTATATTTTCATCAAAGATAATCTCGGAACCCGATGATGTTTTTGTAGTTCGACGACGTTGTTCTGCAGCTTTAAAATTCTTTATCGAGTCACTGTAGCCGTCAAATACCACTGTCACTGTAAGCCCGTAATGTCTGCTAAATGGTAGACGCTTGTAATAAGTACTTATATTCACTTGAACTGAACCTTTAGCACTAAAAGAAACAGATAATATGAACAAAACCTACGGACAATACTGTAGCCATTGTTTACACTAGACAATCTGTTTTTTTTACAATGGTACCTAGAGCCAAATGTTTTTCAAGGCCACGTGGATAGAGGAAATTCAGTTTGGGACTGATTATCTTTTGAAGAAATATTTTCAGAATAGTATAGTATATTATATAAAAGAGACACAAATAGGCATTTATACTTGTCTTAAGTGCCACATTATGTATATACGTGGCTTATAATATGTGCATAATAAAATGTATAAAGCAGGTAACTTTTAAAATCGCGATATCTCAGGAATGGTAACTCTTAAGAAAAAAATTGCAAGGACTATTTTTATAGAGAATGTTAAGATCTACAACTTTGGTTTGATGTTTTTTTTTTGATAAAACTTACCGTTTTCCAGAATAATCCAAAAAATCTCAAATTTTGACCTTTGACCCCTAATAACTTTTGTTGCACACATGGGATCGATGGGGACTTTTAAAACTTTATTTGTTATGCTAAACTCTAGCTCTCCACCAAAATTTGGCTCTCCGGCAATTTTTGTTATTTGCCAACTATTTTGATGTCTAAGTTGACCGGATTAATGACTTGCAGTGAATTTTATAACTATGTTATAAAAACAAGGCACTCCTAAAAGCGGAAAAATCGAATGAAAAATGTAATTTTAATAAAAAATAAATACCTAATTTACTTAATCTACGATTTTGTTTTGTAATTTCGTCTGATTATTATTATTATGTAGAATTAAATACAGATTAGAGAAAAACCTTGTATCCAGTAAATGAACGGGAAATACGGCGATACCGTGTAATTTTCAGGATCAACTCCGAATTGCATGAAGGTTCTACTTACCATCTACTTCAAAGATGAACTTGTGCCGTTGGTTGCTTTTACTCGGTGGGTAACAGTCACCCCCTAGTCAGGGGTGAAAAACCGCGCGTTTAAAATAAGTCCGGAAGTAGATAAATTGACTAATTCTAAGTAATTTTAGTTCTAACGAATTTTTTAATTTAGTTAATACTTTTCGAGTTATTTACGATTGAAAATGTTTATTTTTGACAAAAAAATCACGTTTTCAGTGTAATTTTCACAAATAACTCAAAAAGTAAGTATTTGATCAACAAAAATATTCTTAGCAAAAACGTATGTAGCATAATATAAAAAAATGAAAAAAATTGTGAACTCGTAAAGTCTATAGACCCATCAAAAGCAAAGTTATAGCTCATGAAAAATACGTTCTTATTCGTCAAATTCCAAATAAAATATTTCAACGTGAAATAACCAAGAAATGAAGCACTTTTCGGGAAAAACCAATTAAAACTTTTTTAAAGTATTTAATAAAGCTTTATTTTTATTAGTAAAAGACGTGAAAAAAATAAGAAAAATCGTGCAATGTTTTAGTGTCAAGTATGCATCATTCCAATGCAGTGGTTAATGGAAAACCAGACATTATAAGAGTAAAAGATGGTTTTTGCTGGCTTTCGATTCAGAGGGATGCACCCCTGGACAGTTGTTTCTGCCTTACAGGCTTGCTCAACTGAGCTAGCGTGCACACCTCTGAAGCGAAAACGAGCCACCCTATATAATTAAGTGAAATTTCAAAGATCATTTGAAATCCACATTGGGACGCAATTCAGCGAAATCTCTTAAATGAACTGGAAAGCCTCAGATACAGAATCCACCATCATAATAAAAATTAAAATGGTA
This sequence comes from Diabrotica virgifera virgifera, assembly GCF_917563875.1. Taxonomy (NCBI): domain Eukaryota; kingdom Metazoa; phylum Arthropoda; class Insecta; order Coleoptera; family Chrysomelidae; genus Diabrotica; species Diabrotica virgifera. The sequence goes on along the minus strand of NC_065444.1, from coordinate 86,833,259 downwards.
AATAATTATTTAAATCTTGAATGGGTTGCATGTGAGAGTTCATTTTAAATGAAGTAAAAGTCAGACTTACTCTCAATCTTTATTATAACTTCCGACGACCGGTTTCGCTCTTTAAAATTTGTAGAGCATTTTCAGGTCAAAGGTAACAAGTTACAAAATGATTCGGATACAAGGTGCTACCAACTCAGTATTCATTATCATGATGTTTCTGTTAAAGTTATGTTAACGGGATATGGTGGAATAGACGGAGGATGCAGCAAAGGTAAACAAATTTATGGGATTTAGAAATTCTTGAGGGTGATGAGATAGTTAGTGTAAGTCAACCAACAAATCTGTGCCTGTTAAAATGTTTGTGTAGATCAAATTAGTGAATGACATATATACAATCTTAATGTGTGTTCATTTTTGATTTTAATGTGTATCCGAATCATTTTGTAACTTGTTACCTTTGACCTGAGGATGCTCTACAAATTTTAAAGAGCGAAACCGGTCGTCGGCAGTTATAATAAGATTGAGAGTAAGTCTGACTTTTACTTCATTCAATTATTTAAATCTGAATATTTTCTTGTTGGAAATTCTTTCTGGTATTTTTATGTTTTAAAAAAGTTTCTAGCATCAAAACAAAACGAGTTATGCTCAAAATCAAGTTGACTCTTCTTTTTTTTTGTAAAAAAAATCGTGAAAATATCCCTCTACCCCAAATGAAATTAATCGTTACCACTTTACAAACAATTTACTTTACTTATTCATTTTTTACATGATTGAAAGGGCCTGAACGAGTCACTAATCACGAGTGTATGCAAAATATGAACAGCCATATTTTAACCAATTTTTGTCTTACAGAAAAACAAAATGAATCTATCCTACTTTTTTATAACTTTATAATTATGCTATTTATAAAAGCAAAACCTACTTTTTACTCCTTGAGATTTTTAGTATCTCTAATAATTTTTTTAAGTTATTTTGAAAAAAGGGCATTTTCCAATATTTTAGGAAATTTTTTTAACATAAAACAATTTTTTTTTTAAACTAAGCACTTCCAACCGGTAAACCTTACAGATCGTATCAACCATACACACATAAAGTAAATGGTAAAGCGGTAACGATTAATTTTATTTACGGTGCTAAATAGGGGGAGATTTTCACGATTTTTTTTTAACAAAATAAGGGGCCAGCTTTATTTTTAGCGTAAATGGCTTAGTTTTAATGCTAGAGATTTTTATATAAAACAAAATTAAAGATTTTTTTAAACACTTTAAACAATTTTAATAGGTTTTGCCCGAAAATTGGTTAATATTTTGGTTATTTCAAGTAGAAAAATTTGATTTGGAATTTGACGAATAAGAAAGTATTTTTAATGATCTATAACTTTGCTTTTACTGGTTTTATAGACTTTCTGAACATACAATTTTTCGCTTTTCTAAAAGCTACATTTTTGCTAAGAATATTTTTTTGATAAAATTACTCGAAAAGTATTGACTTAGTTTAAAAACTATATAGAACAAAAGTTTTTTAGAGTTAGTCAGTTGATCTATTTTGGGACTTACTTTAAACGCGCGTTTTTTCACCCCCGATAAGGGGTAACTCTATATAACTGTCACCCCCAAGTAAGTAAAAGCAACCAACGGTACAAGTTAAACTTTAAAGTAGACAGTAAGTAGAACATAAAACCAGATTTTCATGCAATTCGTTTACTATGTATGAGTTTACTATGAAAATTACACTCCAAAACGGTCATTTACTGGGATATTTTTATTTATTTACCCTGGTCTACAACCCTAAATCCCGATTTGTTTTCCTTATAATATAGCGATTAAAAACAAATCGGACCTGGCAACACTTATCATCAGTGAACCTAAAATAGAATAAGTAATCCCACTAATGATAAATGGAATTACTTATTCTATTTTAGGTTCATTGATGATGGACTGATAAGCACGAAAACATTCGCTCTGAACATATTTATGTAATCCATTTGGGTTTTTAAGATTTTTAATTAAAATTATACCTAGGTATCTACTACTAAGAAGTTTTTTACTTCGATGTTAGAGTTATTTAACTACATGGTATGCAGTTAACCATGTAGTTACTGTGTTACAACAAGAAAGACTCCTTAATACTCAAACAAAAGAGTAAATGAATTAAAAATGTATAAACATTCTCAATTTCTTTGCAAAACGAAAATGCAGCAGCTGCAGAAGAGGATATGGGTTTACTGATGAGGGGAAAAAGATTTTCGAAACCGGTATAGACTCTTCCTGTACTCTCCGCTTTAACCAGAGTATTATGCAGCTGCTGCATTTTCGTTTTGCAAAGAAATTGAGAATGATTATACATTTTTAATTCATTTACTCTGTTGTTTGAGTATTAAGGAATCTTTCTTGTTGGAGCTTTACCACGCTGAGTAGATGAGTTGTGAATTATTTAAAATTATGTCATCTTAATTTCCTCGGCACCCTGTATGATTTATAAATTTTGAAAATCTCAGGAGGTGTAACCAGAGAAAGTATTCCACCTGTTGTCAATCTGGTGGTACGGAGGCGATATTTATTGTCGTTTTCTGCGCTACTTCGATTGATAACTTAGTTTGTTTTTCGGTAGATGGCCCTAGTTCATCGTTACAGTTCTTTCTTTGTAATTCGGGAAGGCCTAAGCTATCGTAAATGGTTAAAGTGGAGAGAAGAGGATATGGGTTTACTGATGAGGGGAAAAAGATCTCCGAAACCGGTATAGACTCTTCCTGCGCTCTCCGCTTTAACCAGAGTACCATGCAGCTGCTGCATTTTCGTTTTGCAAAGAAATTGAGAATGTTTATACATTTTTAATTCATTTACTCTTTTGTTTGAGTAATAAGGAATCTTTTCTTGTTGGAGCTTTACCACGCTGAATAGATGAGTTGTGAATTATTTAAAATTCTCTCATCTTAATTTCCTCGGCACCCTGTATGATTTATAAATTTTGAAAATTTTAGGAGGTGTAACCAAAGAAAGTATTCCACCTGTTGCCAATCTGGTGGTACGGAGGCGATATTTATTGTCGTTTTCTGCCCTACTTCGATTGATAACTTAGTTTGTTTTTCGGTAGATGGCCCTAGTTCATCCGTGACATTTCTTTCTTTGCAATTCGGGAAGGCCTAAGCTATGGTAAATGGTTAAAGTGGAGAGAAGAGGATATGGGTTTACTGATGAGGGGAAAAAGATCTCCGAAACCGGTATAGATTCTTCCTGCACTATCCGCTTTAACCAGAGTATTATGCAGCTGCTGCATTTTCGTTTTGCAAAGAAATTGAGAATGTTTATACATTTTTGATTTTTTATGATTTTATAAGATTTTATAACATTCAGATTGTGCAATCATCTATCTGTGTATAGGGTGGGCCAAGGATAAGAGTCCACCTCGATATTTGGCAGTAGTTATTAGATTTTAAGAAAATGCCGAGACAGGTCGATTTATAATTTGATATTGCAATTTTTGGCATATATTTTATACTAGTTACGTCATCCATCTGAGCGTGATGACGTAATCGATGATTTTTTAAATGGAAATAGTGGTCGTGTGGCAGCTCATTTGAAAGGGTGTGTAATTCTCTATTCAGTAATATAAACATTAATATCATTATTTGTACAGGGTGACCAAACACATAATTTTTGAATTAAATTAATTGTCGCAAAAAGAAGAATGTATGTAATTTATTTAACTCATACGTTGTACAGCTGTCAGAAAATAGAAAAATATGTTTATTTGACAAATAAACATTTCTTTTCGCTTAAATTAAATCACAAACAGCCTCCCACCTACCTTTTGAACATTTAATTTAAGCGAAAGACAATGTTTATTTGCTAAACAAACCTTTTTTATGTTTTCTGACAGCAATAGAATGTATTTTGAGTTAAATAAATTGCATGCATTCATCTTTTTCCGTCAATTAATTTAATTAAAAAAATATTTTTTGGCCACCCTGTATAAATAATGATAATAATGATTATATTACTAAATAGAGAATTGAACACCCTTTCAAATGAACGACACGACCTCTATTCCCATTTAAAAAATCATCGATTACGTCATCACGCCCAGATGGATGACGTCACTAGTATGAAATGTATATAAAAAATTGTAATTTAAAAATAAAAATCGACCTGTTTTGGCATCTGCTTAAAATCTAATAACTCCTGCCAAATATCGATGTGGACTCTTCAACAGAGTGGACTTTTCTTTAGCCCACCCTGTATAGGGTGGAAACCAGTTAAGGAATAAAATTATTTCTATCCTTGTTTTAAAAATTTGTAAGAAAACGCTGAGACCGGTCCAATTTTAAATATATAAATGTCTTCTTCTTCTTCTTCTTCTTCTTCTTCTTCTTCTTCTTCTTCTTCTTCTTCTTCTTCTTCTTCTTCTTCTTCTTCTTCTTCTTCTTCTTCTTCTTCTTCTTCTTCTCCTTTTGTGTATTCATGACTCTGTCTGTTTCTTCAATGTGCCTCTAGTAAGTTGTCGTTCCATCGTTTTCGTGGTCTTCCCACTGATCGTCTTCCTATTGGGGAACCGTCTCTCGCCGTCCTAACTACTCTATTTGTCGGCATTCGGCTTATGTGGTCATTCCATTCTATTCTTCTGTTTCTTACCCAGTTATTAATGTTGTCCACCTTGCATCTCCGTCATATACCTGTACTTCTAGTTCTGTTTCATAGAGTCTTGCCATCGATTTTTCGGAGGGTTTTCTTTTTGTCCTTCTTGTGGCGGGTCGTGTTTTTGCCGCATATGCCATTATTGGTCGGATGACTGTTTTTTAAATTATGCCTTTCATTTATTTTCTACATCTATTTTATTTATTATTTTTTATATTTTTATTTCTCCATATTGTGTCATTCCTGCAACCAGCGGCTCTGTTTGCTCTATTCACTTAATCTTCCACTATCTGTTAAACTCCATCACTTTTCTATTATTTCACCCTCCAGCTCCAATTTACATCTTATTAGATTTGATGTTATAACCATGCATTTTGTCTTTTTTTAGGAAACTAACATGTTAAATTTTCTGGCAGTTATAGGGTCTATCAGGTTGAACAATAAAGGACTCAAGGAATCCCCTGTGTTATCCCATTGCCAGCTTCAATTGGGTCAGTTAGTTCATCTTCTACTTTTACTTTTATTGTGTTGTTCTGGTAGATGTTTTCTATCGTTTTAATTATTCCTAGAGGCACCTCTCTTGAGTATAACAAATGGAAAACGTCCTTTGATTTGACCCTGTCAAATGCTTTCTTAAGGTCCACGAAACATAAAAATGCTTGTTTGTTGTATTCTAATGCTGGGGCCACAGTAACGTCTAATGCCGTTAATTAACGCGTTATTTGACTAACGCGTTAGGTGTAGTCATGACTTAGCGCGCTAATTTGTTAATGCCATTATTAATGTCGTTAAACGTTAGGCAATAGATCGGGTGTAGGTTTCTTTCGACACTACAAAGGAGTTACTCCGTTACTTATCGCGTTGTTGTGGCTACACTTGCACTGTTTCAACAAGTTGTAGCTTGCGGCGCAGCAGAGTAATTTGTTTTGTGAAATGGGTTACATAGATACTATTCTACGAAAATGGAGTGGAGTAACGAGAAAATAAATGAATTTTAGCAGTGTTTGAAACAGAACCTTGTTTATGGGATCACAGACAAAAATCACATAAAAATCGTGGTGTTCATGGTGACGCTGCACTTTTATCATCCACCATCTTCTTTTGAGTCTTGGTTTTTGCTTGATCCGTTTATAAAATAATAATTAGCACTCATAAAATATAACAGCCTAGAAACTTCGACTTCCATCTTGAAATTATTGATGTTGTTCTGAAGCTATTTTCTTGTGGCATTTTTACAATTTTATCTATTTATAATGGGAAATAAGCCACAATATTATTAAAAAATGATTTTTATTAACGTTTCGGCGCCCAAATCGGGTGCCGTTGTCAAAATACAAAATACTACTAACATAAACAAAAATGTTGTTGCTTAGTAAACAAATTCTTCTAATAATTTATTTAATTTGACTCATTTATATCGGCAATCCAGATACATAATATGATACATTTTAAAGTAGAAGACTTTAAAATGATATTGCCAATATTTATGAGTTACGTTCCTGGGACGACTTTACTGAAAGATAGTTCATTTGATTACATGAAATCAACCCCAACTAAAGAATATCCGTCACAAAAAAAAATCATAGCATGTGATCTGTCTTTAAAAAGACAACCACATGCAACGGTGACATTAAAATTCTCGCGTTAGAGATCTCATAGTAAATCACGAGGGAAAACCAGGAAAAACCTCATGATACTATCCCGACATCGTAAGTATTTGGTCTTACATTTAATTTACTCTCAAAATTTCTGACTTTACTATAATTTTGTTTAAATTATAAATAATATGAATAATACATGGATATATAAGTAATACTAAAATATAAAATATGTACTAACTTGATTATTGACTTACTAATTGTGGTATTTTCTTTCTATTGACTTCCTCTTTCAGTATGGGTATCCACATCCTACTGCATTCCACCGAGGAATTTGCAACACAATTGGTTTCGTTTAGCATAATTAGAGCCGCTTCTTTGATTTTTCTCTTTTTACTATCTGTTTCTTTCAGGACTATACTTGGATCTCTCCACTGAACTCTATGTTCATTATCCCATGCGTGTTGACATATTTGAGATCTATCAAATTCTCTATTTTTAATATAAGATTGATGTTCACTTATTCTAACGTTTAATGGTCTTGATGTTTCACCTATATAAAACTGTTCGCATTCACAAGGTATTTTATAAATACAATTCTTTGTCCTTTCTTGTTCATTGTTAGGTTTAGTTTTAGATAGAATAGATCTCAATGTGTTGGTTGTTTTGAATGTTGTTGAAATGTTGAATTTATTTCCTATTGTTTTAAGTTTCTCGGATAGTCCTTTTATGTATGGTATTGATATTTTCCTCGTATTATTTCTTGTGAATGTTGTAGGATCCCGTTCTATGTTGTTCTGTTCCATTCGATCCAATCTTGACAATTCCTTATTTATAAACGATAAAGGATAATCATTTTTTAATAAAACAGATTTAATAAAACGTCGAAACGTTAATAAAAATCATTTTTTAATAATATTGTGGTTTATTTCCAATTATAAATAGTTAAAATTGAAATTATTGGATTAAAAAACGCGTTTTCCGCTGACTACGCGCTAAAATAAGTGTGACCAGTCACTTTAACGCACAGTTTATTCCATCATTTTTGGTGTGTTAATTAATACGATAATGGACGTTAGACGTTAACGTTACTGTGGCCCCAACATCACGATTTCTCTTGAACTTGCCTCATTATAAACATAGCGTCAGTGTATGATTTTCCCGACCTAAAACCTTGTTGTTCTTCTGCTAATGTAATAATTTCATTCAGTTTGTTTGTTATCACTTTGGTTGTTAATTTTAATGTTGTGTTTAATAAGTTAATTCCTCTGTAATTCTCCGGGTCAAATTTGTCTCCTTTTTTGAAGAGAGGTATTAGGATGCTTGATCTCTATTTTTGTGGTATTCTGTTTTGTTCTATTATTTTTTGTCTTAGTTTTAATAGTTTAGTCAAATCTTGTCCTCCGTACTTTAGGAATTCGTTCTCCTAGAGATTTTTTTTTTAATTTTGTTGATGCTTCCTTTACCTCTCCTTTCTCGATGGTTTTGTCTTCGTTTGGTCGTAACTTCAGGTGTTGGTGGTTCATTTTCGTCGGCTTTAGCAAATAGAGATCGGAAGTAGTCTGCCCATGTTTCCTTCTGAATGTGTTTAAATAAAATAATGTGTGCATTTTAAATACAAATTTAAATGTACAGGGCGATACACGCAAACCCAGCATAGTCCACAAGCTTTATTTTTAATGGAACACCCTGTATATTTTTATTTTGTAAAAGCTGCTCACCAGCCTGATTGAATCGGATCGAATCTACATGAACTACAGCATGTAGGGTCATGTAGGAAAAATCATACAGGGTGAGAAGTGTTAGATCATTCGGAAAACGCGGTTCCTTATTTAAAAATCAAACATCGTGTAATTTTTTTCACCGGTTTGTGTAGTGCGTCCGATGAAAAATATCGAGGTTTAAAATATAATATTGCGATCGTCATATTTTGTAGAGTCAAAGACCTTTTAACAATTAGTATAAAACTGTGAATTTTCCCAAGCAGATATATCAATATGAGATTGTTGTTGTTTGTGATATCGGTATAATATGCGGGCTATCTACAATATTTAAACTTATACAGTAAAAAAGAAGGTAGTTATTTTTTTATACGTATTACTTAAACATTTTAATAATGTCTTAAAAACGTTGGTGCAAAATTTTGGACCAATGCTTGTTAAATGGATTCATTTTTTTTTCAAATTGTGAGAAAACTAATACATACGTAGATAGATTTTGAAAAATTTAAACGCAGAAGAAAAATTACATTATTACCGAGGACAGAAAGTCCTTTAGAATAAACAAAAAGTTTATTTTGAATGAAATATTTGGAATTAAAAATTACACTAAATTTTCTCTTTTTTCACTCTGTAACTTATTAAAATAGAGATTACAGAAATTTTCAGGGACTTTCGGCACTCGGTAATAATGTAATACTTCTCCAGAAATATCGAATTTCTCTTGCATTCTGACTATTTTTGACAATGTCATAACAAATTGCTAACCAACATAACTTTCCTAGCAACGGTACTAAATACCTGCTACGATACAATATTACTTCTAATTAATATAAAATAAAATTAAATCTTTAATTAATGCAATGACCCGCTATGACATAAAGTTTTGTATGCACTACGTGCATTATTAGATGATGTTTATACCCTCGGGCGAAATATTAACTCTTAAGGCAGAAGCCCTTGAGTTTATAAGCTTTATAAGTTTATACATTTTTTACCCGCTCAATGTTGTACTCTCCTATTGTTAGATTTTGAAAATGCCTTATTTCTAGATAGATAGACCAATTGAGTTAGAAAAGAAGAAAAGTAATTATGTATATGGAAATACAAAGAGAAGATTAGATACTATCACTGTTATATATATTTTTTGTAAATATTATCGTCTGGAATTATTTAGTAATCAACACAAATTGATTTAAAAATTCAAAATCCTACAAAGCCATTAGAATAATGAAATTTACTAGGTAAATAGTAATACTCATTAAAATTAAATTAACTTATATCCAATATCTGCATACCTTTTGTAAACCAAATTATGAAACAAATTATTTAGAAAAATAGGATTGTTTTTTTTACTCATAATGTTCGGAGATTATAAGGTACAAATTAACACAACACGCAAAACTAATTTGACAGAAAGCTGATAGGATATCTTAGTTCACAAAAAATATTCCATTTATATCATTGAATTTGATGGGGACATCTTACCAAAAAAAAACAAAGGTCAAATTATTGTCTCTCTCTTTTGTTATTTCATCTCTTACAATTTCCTAATCTCTGTCCATTTTTACTGCCATTATAAGACTTAGTCCAAGATGTGAATGTGTAAAATAAGTCTTCAGTAAGCATCAACGATAGAGCTGTAAGAGAAAAAATAGTAGGTACTAAATAGTAGGAAGAATAGAGCCAACTTGGTAACGAAGAAGAAACTAAGAAAATTCTGAATATTTCAAATATGTAGAGAACGGTCTTCAAACACATACAGAAAGAACAGACGTATCGAAAATATATAACCAATTATCAACAGCCTTAACTCTGATAATCTAAGACAAAAAGCAAGAGAACTTTTTAAACAACAAAGAAAAATGGAACAGAAAAACACAGCAAATTACACACAAACTAATAAAGAAATATCAAATGATATAAGGAAGGTGTACTATTTATAAGGTATAACGAAAAATTTATACGGTGGCCGAAAAGTCCCTTTACATTAATGAATTATTTTTTTATACAACAGAAAAAACTGATAAAACAATTTTGTTTGTAAGTTATTTATTAATTATTTATTTATCTAAAACATGGGTGTGAATACCTGCATTACCGCAACACAACTTGGTACGACGCCATGTTCGTATGCTCATCCATCTCAGCATGTCCATAGTTACTGACGTAAAAGCTGGGCGCACTCCGTTTCGCAAGTCCTCGTTCGAAACATATCTGCATTTCTAACGTTCTCTTTAATGAAATTCCACAGTGAACTGTCCGGCGCTGTCAAATATGGACGTCTTGGAGGCCGAGAAATTGGAAAACCACGTCCAATCCATCGGTTCGGGAAGATTTCATGCAGGCGTTTGTGAACAACGAGAGGAAAATGGGACGAGGCGCCATTGAGCTGTCAATTGCAATAATAACCTTTCTTTGATTATCTGCAGATAAATAAGTGTGATAAGTTATGGAGCCTTTAAAAAAATATGGCCCAAACAGATAAGTTGAAATAATTCCAGCCCATGCCATAACATGAGGCTGGGTTTTTCACTTCCTCAAAGAAATGAAGGTTGTCATTTGCCCAGAAATAAACATTTTGATTTCAAGAAATCGCAAACTTATCGGTGAACAGAACATTTTGTGTCTCACATGCTCTCGGAAATTGTTGAAGCAGCTTCAATTGTAGACTCTCTAGGTCAGAGATATGTAAAGAAAATAGATCAGGCTAGTCCTATGCCACTCAATGCATCGGGGTGTAACGCCGATATCAAGTACGGTGGTCTAGCTATCTTTGTCTGTCGTGCGAGTGTGAGCGTATCTACCAAGAGGTGGGAATAACGGAACGACAGTGACACACAGGTGGCGGCCATCATATGCTAGAGAGAGAAAGCTAAGCGCCGGTAGAGAGAGATAGATAGACCACCGACCCGAACTGTTCCGCGTTACGCTATTTTTCGAACTGGCCTAATCTATTCTGTTATATTTATGCTCTAGGTACGATTAATTACAGGGACACGATCCGTCAACTGTCAGTGTCAGTTAAATTCACACGTGGTATTTGTGACATTTGATAGACGTCAAGTTTTATTTTTGTTTGTAGAAATGGAATATTTATATTGCTTGTACGTTATTATTATTTAATTTCTATAAAATGGTAATGTGTTGGGTACCCGAATGGTTATCATTGATATTGTAAGTACTAAAATATCTAAAATTGTAAATTTAGGGTATAATGACACCATATTTTTAGGAAATCTGCTAAACGGACTAAAACTACTCATTTTATGTTAGTGCTACTTTTATAAAGAAGATAAAGAAAATCTTCTCACCATATTTTCAGATAGGACTGGTGAAGATGCTGAAGAAATGCAGTAGTACTATCTTGTGTGTAAATCCTTGATTTTGTGTAATTTATAAAATTGAAAGCAATATAATATGATATGACTAACAAATTGTGTCTTTATAAAAAAATATATCACAGGTACAATTATAATGTATTACAATTATAATGTCTTTTTTGATAACTAGAAATGCGGTTACAACGTTGTTCCAGCATAGCATTCTAGTATAGATTTCCATTTCAGCATATCAAGAAGGATCACAATTTAGTGAAAGTGTACATGGGAATAACAACTACTGTATATTGAAATATTGTTTAATATTTAATATGCTAAGTAATATTCAGTTAGAATATTATCATGGATCATGGATGGGTGAAATATCACAGTTTTAACAAAAAAAAAAAAAGAATGTGTTGTATTTTGTACGCACCTAAGAAGTTATACTTCTATTATATGATTTCAATGAAATAAACATATTTTAAGCAGTTTATTTGTATTTTATTTAAATATTAAACTAATTTTAATACTTATTTCCTACCAAATTTTTTTATTAAAATACCAAAAATTAGAAAAAAAGTAAGGCAAAACAACAACATAAGACGTTCCTAAGCAGTCACCAAAATAAGTTATCCAAAATATAACAGCGGCCAACATTGCTTGACTATAGTTATCAATCATGATCACCGTGTAAGTCAGTGTGTTATGGCTGTAAAATTAATAAAAAAATTAATTATTTTGACAGATTTTACAAATAATATTAAGATGGTTTTTAATTTTCTTTTCATCATATTTTAATACTTATTATCATATTCCTGAAGAAGACAAATCCAAAGACCAAAAATTATCAAGAAATATATTTACTAAAAACACTGATATGTCTTTTTCACACTTTATTGATATATACGTAACTTGAAAGATTTAGCAACTAACTTTATACTGTGCGTGAGTGCATGTACTTCATACTGTCGTTTTTATAAAAATTCATCATCAATATTTTCCCCAATCGTGCCTAAATAAGTATGTATAACTTTAAATAAGATCAATAAAATTATTCATGACATTGATGCAATTACTTTTAAATTTGTTGCAGACATACCTGGCTGCAGTAGAGGGACTATTGCAAATATTATGTATACATTGTTAATCGTTATGCATGAAACTTTGTTCATCCAGCTAATAAAAAATATACCATCACAACTTAAAAATAAATTATGTTCACCTATAGTTTACAGCACTTTTACATAATAGCTTTGTTCCAGCAGAATGTTGAACTGATTCAGGATCGTACTGAGCGTGTGTGTGCTTTACATAAAACCGTGTAAATTTCTCGTTGCTGGAAGGCGTTTTATGTAAAGCGCATGCTCAGTACAATCCTGAATCAGTTCAACATTCTGCTGGAACAAAGCTATTATTGTGGATTGTACAGAAGTGACATACCAAAAACCAACATTATTTTCATATCAAAAACCAACTTATACATTTATAAACACATAAATAGTCTCAAAGATTTGTTTGCTCCTAATTAGTGATTTTTACATCAGACAAAAAATGTCCAGGATGTTGGTATTGTGCATCAAATGAGACCTGGTGATTTAATTCTTGCAGTTAAAGGGTAGTACCACAGTTTACCAAAGAACCAGTAACTTCTTTTATTAGGGCAGTGACCAGAGGAAGAATTAAATGTTTTTCAATTCATGGTAATATTCTAACTTCGCTTTATTTTTCAAGTTTGTGCAGCACATTCAAATTTGCAGTACCTACCCTCTAATAGCAGAGGGGAATTAATGGTAGAAGAATGAAATATCCTGGTAGTTATATTAGTGAATAATCACAATACTTTTTTTAATTAGGGGTACCTATATAAATAAAATATCTTTGTAGTTAAATTTGTAAATAATCACAATACATATTTTAAATTTTTTATTAATAAACTACTATAGGTATTGTGATTTTTAAAGACATACAAACACATAACAATATCAAAGATTAAAGTACAATAATAACCCTTCGACTACAAGAGAAGATCCCCTTAAATGCACCTTAATTAATTAAAAATTTCAGTTGAAGTGTTGAACCACAGTATTAACACAGAATACATTGGGTGATGTATTCTGTTAAATTTGTTATCCCTTATCTATGATACTGTGGTTTGACCAGGGTTTGACACATTTAAACTCCGTCGCCTCGCACATGCGCAGTTTACGGACAGTTGACGGATCGGGTCCCTGTAATTAATCGTACCTAGACTCTCTTGTGGCCGCCATTATGTTTCAATCGCATCTATTGTTGTCTGTTTGTGTGACCAGAGAGGTGCCCTTGAATATGCGCATGCGCCGAAACGCAAGTAATTATTGGCTAGATGTTGAAACATTAATATTATTAGTGTAAAGGGACTTTCCGGCCACCGTATACTAAAATATATTATGACAGAAACGATATCGAAAGTAAATAAGCAGAATAAGTAAAGTTTAAAATGACTAAGGGTAAACTTAGAAACAGGATCAAAAGTACAAAAACATTTATAAACTCCTTAATTCCGAGGGTACATACAATCACATCAGATCAATAAAAATACTTCAAATAGTCGAAGTCTTCTACAGCGTCCTGTATATAAAACTTACAGCGTCCTGGCATTAATGTTCATCATCATCATTCCTCAACCTCTTGCATCCACTATGGAATATAGGATCTCCTCCATACTCTTCCATTGTTCTCTATCTGGTACCTTCTGTAGCCAATTTCCCACTGTTTTCTCACGTCATCCATCCATCATTTAAACGTGCTACATATCCGGGCACGTGAGCTTTCCCCAACACGACTCTACCTTATCGGCAGAGTCTACGAGAAGTGTACGATAAATTGAAGCTGTAATTACAAAAAAAAAAGAAATATGTATGTCTTTGTACACACTATATAACGCTCATAAAATTACGGGATCTTTATTTTAATGCATATTTTTTTTATAATTCTCGTATCAAAGTTACGCGTGAAGTTAGTCGTATTGATGACAGTTGGGGAAATGTCCGCGACCCCTACATGTCCAGCCCCTCTCGATTTGACTTTTGCAATTTTTTCTATGACCTCTGTCACTATAGTCCTCCCTCTCACTATCTTATTTGGTATCATATCTCTATTCATATCATATTCAACACATTTTTCAATTAGTATATAAAGTGCTTGTAGGTTGTCATTTGTTCCATATTATTTCATAAATCCAGCTGGCTTCTTAGGCTAATAGAAATCTAATTTTCGGCGTTGTGCGGAATGGGACGTTTCATCGCCGCTGGTTCATCCCTGCCGTTTCGACGTCGTCGATTCATCGCCAATCCATTTCATCGCCGTCCGTTCATCGCCAGTTAGTCAATTGATTTTGTATTATTAAGAGGAAACAGTAGCGATCAACAGGTAGCGAAAACGCGTTCCAAGATTGCGGCTGTAATTTTGAATATTTTTTCGAGATATTTGGCACACGTATTCGTAATATAATAAAGAATGGCGGTACAGAGCCCAATTTGAAAAATATATTAATATGTGGAAATTACTCTCTAATTAAATACAGTATTAAAAAAACGAGCCTGTACCGCCATTAAGAAGAACAAAAAAATACACTTTCTTCAAATAAAGTTTTTTATCCGATGCCTAGATTTTGTGTCATTTTGGAACTACTAAAATTTTTTATTATTAAATGGGAGATAACTCGACATGACGTTAAATTCAGTTCAAAACTTATGTCAATTAAACAGATAAAAAATATTATTATATTTACTGTTCTACTCTGACTTCCCCTAAATTTTATACTAAATTTGTAGTGTTAAATGGTCTTTGTAGAAATAACATGTTCAAATGTATGTAGTGTTAGGTTGGGTTAGGTTAGGTTAGGTCATTTCCTAGAATTCCTAATTATTATTAAAAATAAATAAGAAATGTAACTGTCGCAAATTGGTCGGAAATAAATCAGTTAGCGATTAACTGACTGGCCATGAATCGGCCGGCGATTAATCGGCCGGCGATGAATTGGAGGCGATGAAACGTCCTAGACCCGCGTTGTGTGATGATTTTGGCAAACTTTTTGTAGAAATGTGATAACAGACTTATCTGTCTTCTATCTATCTAATCAGCCCTAAACATCCATCCTTGGATATATGCATCCTCTTCCTTCTTCCATGCCTCTCTATCTTGGGCAATTTGCATCCATTTTGACCCAGTGTGTTTCTTCAGGTCATCTGACCATCGCATCTGTGGCCTTCCCCCTTTTCGTTTGTGGTTCCATGGTCTCCAATGTATTACCATCTTAGTCCATCTTTCATCCTTCTGCCGTAGCGTGTGTCCGGCGAACTTCCATTTAAGCTTTGCTACTTGGGTGGAGACGTCTTTCACTTTTGTTTTGTTACGGATCCATTCGTTTCTTTTCCTGTCTGATAATTTAATGTTCAGCATTTGTCTTTCCATGGCTCTTTCTGTCTTTGCTATTTTGTCCATATTCTCTTTTGTAAACGTCCATGTCTGAGAGCCATATATTAAAACGGAGTATACATTGACTGAAGACTTTTGTTTTTAGGTATTGCGGGTATTTTCTGTTCTTTAGAATATAAGACACTTTTCCGAATGATGCCCAGGCCAATCTTATTCTTCTCTTTATTTCTTCGGTCTGATTTTCTTTATTTAGTCTAGTGATTTGTCCTATATATTCTTTTACTTGTTCTATTCTTGTTTGTGCCACTGTAATTACTCGTTCTTCTTGTTGATTGGTCATGGTTTTTGTTTTACTGTAATTCATCTTCAGTCCTATCTTTGTCGATTCTCTATCTAGTTCTTCCATTATTCTTTGTAATTCTTCACTTCTTTCTGCTATTAATACAATATCATCAGCATATCGTAAGTGATTCAGATATTGCCCGTTTATGTTTATACCCAAACCATCCCAGTGCAGTTGTTTGAACACATCTTCTAGCGCTTGGTTGAATAGCTTGGGCGAGATGGTATCTCCTTGTCTTACTTACCGACTCTTACTTATCGGTCTTACCGACCGATAAGTCACTAATGTTCATGTTTATGTATTAAATATCCCAGAAGTTTGAAATCAGGGCTT
Source organism: Diabrotica virgifera virgifera (assembly GCF_917563875.1). Lineage (NCBI taxonomy): Eukaryota > Metazoa > Arthropoda > Insecta > Coleoptera > Chrysomelidae > Diabrotica > Diabrotica virgifera. Next base: position 86,816,903 of record NC_065444.1, on the reverse strand, counting down.
AAAAGACATAGCAAAGATCACATTATCAGAAATTGAAATCGTACTAACAGAAATGAAAAACAACAAAGCGCTAGCAGAAAATGGCATTGTTGTAATTAAAAATATAAAATAGGAGTGGACAATTAAGAAACGCTCTCAAAATCCTATTTAAAGCATGTTTAGAAGCTGGACAAATGCCAACGTCATGGAATAATGTCATCTTGATACTCATGCATGAAAAGGGCTATTCAACAGGTAGACGAAGCAACGAAGCACTAAAAAGCCCAAAATCTAGGAATATTGTGCAGTAAGATAATCGTCATGCAACTTTTTGCATTCAATTTGAGAGAGTATCTGACAATTTTGTGAACTAAATTGATCTCCGGCAAAAAATTTTGTGCATTAGAAAATGCATTTTCAAAGTGCATCTCGAAGAGATGGAAAATGAAAAATTTAGAACTCAGGAAATATTGACGGAAATGAGTTCAATTTCTATATTTGGAGGTTTTGGAGGCCAGTGAACACAAATTTCCTGACGGCGATGGTCTCCGAGGTACCTGGTGCCCAGGGTGGACCTCGTCGCCTGGGACGATCGAATAATCCGCGAAATGAAGATTGGATCGAAAAACTAAAAAATACGCGTTTAATATTTTTCAAAAATCTATCGAATGACACTAAAGACGACCCCCCACTCCATACCCTGGAGGTGGGGTGGGGGTATCTTTAAAATCTTAAACGGAAACCCCTATTTGTTATTACAGATTTACATTGCTTACGTAAAAATAAGCAACTCTTATTCGAGAAATTTTTTCGAATTGTGGATAGATGGCGCTATAGTCAGAAAAAAAGATTTATCGTGATACTATAGGTAAATTATAGAAACGGTCTAATATCTCGAGAAATACACTTCCAACTAAAAGACCAAACAATACGTTTAACCCCCACCCCTGGACCACCCCTGGAGGTGGGGTGGGGGTTAACTTTAAAATCTTAAATAGGAATCCCCATGTTTTATTGCAGATTTGGATTCCTCATGAAAAAATGGCTAATATTGTAATATTTATTCGAAACATTTTTTAGAATTGTAATAGATGGCGCTAATAAATAGTGTTTTTCCGATTATAGCGCCATCCATCCATAATTCGAAAAAAAAAATATCTCGAATAAAAGTTACTTACTTTTACGCAAGGAATCCAAATATGTAATAAAAAATGGGGGCTCCTATTTAAGATTTTAAAGTTACACCCCACACCACCTCCAGGGGTTTGAGTGGAGGGTCGTGTTTTATGTTATTGGATAGGTTCTTAAAAAATATAAAAGACGTATTTTTTGGTTTTTTATTTGGAAGTGTATTTCTCGAGATATTACACCGTTTCTATAATTTACCTATGGTATCACGAAAAAATCGTTTTTTCCGATTATAGCTCCATCTATTCACAATTCTAAAAAATGTCTCGAATAAGATTTGCTTACTGTTACGTAAGCAATCCAAATCTGCAATAACAAATGGGGTTTCTATTTAATATTTTAAAGTTAGCCCTACCCCACGTCCAGGGGGTGGAGTGAGGTGGTTGTGTTTAGTGTCATTCGATCGATTTTTAAGGAATATTAAATATGTATTTTTCAATTTTTCGATCCATCTACATTTCGATCGTACCGCGAATTATTCGGTCGTCCCAGGCGACGAGTTCCACCCTGGGCACCAGGTACCTCGGATACTATCGCCGTCATGAAATTCGTGTTCAGTGACCTCCAAAACTCCCAAGTATAAAAATTTAACTCATTTCCTTCAATATTTCCTTAGTTAAAAATTTCCTAAATTTTTTATTTTCCTTCTTTTCGAGATGAACTTTAAAGATGCTTTTTCTCATGCACAAAAATGTTTGCCGGAGATCAGTTTAGTTCACACAATTGCCTGACACTCTCACGAATCGAATGCAAAAATTTGCACGACGATTCATCTTACTGCATAAAATTCCTAGGTTTAATGCTTCCTTGCCTCGTCTAACGCTTTAAAGGACAAGACGAATAACTCTAAACTTAGACTTTTGTCAATGTAAACCTTTTATCTGATCAGATAATTCAAGGAATATTTTTTTGTCTTTATCAAAGCATTATGTTATTTATTGTGAATTTTTACTTCTGTAAGTTCAATAGTTCAATCTGTTTTTCAAAATGTCAATATTTTTTTTTAATTTAAATTTGCCATCCTTCATAAAAGAGCTATTTGGATAGCTATTTGAATAGCCCTAGCTATTGAGATTGCGTGCCACAAATTTTGTTTTTTTATTTTTAATAATATAAATTAATATAATAGTGTAAGATACGTATAAGGTCGACATGTACCGATAATGTTTAAAATATTTGATAATATGTAATTTAGTATATTAAAAATTATAAAAAACAAGGGGTGCTCGATCTAATTTTGTTCTGAATGCAATTAATTAATAATTGAAAACTGATTTCTTTTACGAATTTAAAAAATTTAGCCCGGTCAGATATTATTTTAGATTTTTTGATAATTCAAAACAAAAAGGGTTTTGATCGTTTTCGAGTTCTAAACAATATAAAACTTAAAAATGTACCAAGGATGACGATTTTCAAGGCCCAAAATCATAGGTAAAAAATATCATTTTTGATATTACGATTACGAAAAACGTAAATTCAAGCTAAAACCTTATTATGTCAGTTCTTAATAAGTATTTTAAATTTATTTCATTTTAGAACATTATTTTTTAGTTTCTAATGCAGCCTGACCGCCCATCTTCTTGTAAGGTACCTTCCTCATTAACAATTAAAAAAATATATATTTTGAAGACAACATCGCCTAAATACTTATCGGCACCTGATAGAAGAAGGTACGTACTTGACGATTACAAAAATGAAATTAATGAAGACTCAATTCAGGTTCTCTGTTCACCCAAGATTCAAATTCTCTGATTAGAAAAATGATATCTTTTTACTTGTGATTTTAACCCTTAAAAATCGTCATCTTTGGTTTTTTTATTCAGCTTTAAATTGTTTATAGCTCGAAAACGATCAACTTAAGAGAAAACTTACAACAGATCTCTTACAACAGAAATAGTTATATTCCTAACTAGTGCGGAAAGTGATACTTTCACGCACGAGACCGCCGTTGACCCGAACGACGCGATAGCGGAGTTCTGGCTAGCAGTCGAGTGCGGGGAAGACACTTTCCGCATGAGTTAGGAACAATATTTTTTCTAAAGCCGTACATTTGGAAAAAAGCCTCAAAAAATAGAGTCATATTAATTTTTATTTAGGAGTGAAAATACACAAATTAATTCTTTGACAAGGTTGTCAAAACCAAACTTTCAATATAATGAGTTACCACGACGACGATATTGGTTTCCATGACGACGATTTAAAACCATTGTAATTAGGTTTGTTCTAGCAAACAGTCAAACTAGTCACAAACCGTCAGCAAACAGTTGGTCAGTGAGAGAACATAATACAGTCACCAGTGCTATCACCTCCACTCGCGCTGGTCCACTATGCGCTGATGGTTTCAAACCGTTTGAAACTGACGCTAGAACAAACCTAATGTCTACTGATTTGACTTTTAAATAGCATGTCAAAATAATTTTATTTCATTGAATTATTGCGTTAATTTCATTAAAACATGGACACAATAAGATACATTTGAAATAAATAATATCTAAATATTAGTTTATTGCATGTATTTATAGTATATTATAGTGCCATATTAGAAGGTATTCTACTTTCCTGCACGCCGTACGGGAAAATTTACTTTTACGCACTCCGTGCGGGAAAGTGCAACTTTCGGAAACGAAATGCGTGCTAGAAAGTGGCTGTTTAAACACGACCGTAGAAAAAAACTGTTTTTAATTTATAAAAAAATAAATTTTTTATGTAATTAATAATTTATTATAGTCAGAACGAAATTAGATCGGGGCCTCTTTGTTTTTATAATTTTTAACATACTAAATTTCATATCCAACAATTTTTATCCATTAAACAGATCGGTGCTGATCAACCTTATATCGGATAATCGGATCCTCTACTATGAGTAATCTTCATATTTTTATATACATAGTAACTGTTTACAAAGTCTACTGTTTACAAACACCAGCTGAACAATTAGAATATCCTAACCCCGCCAGATTCCACGACGGTTACGCCTTTATGTTTATGGGATGCGTACCTGTTTATCAACGGTATTATAAGGGGTTGATGCCCGCAAAGTACTGCGGCGTGAAGAGCTGGTACCATTAATTATATGGCGCATGTTGGTACCTACGAAAATATAATACGGGGCATTCACGCTCTGATTTGTAGTACCACTAGTGGTACGACAAGAGAGAGAGAGTGATACTACTACTTTGTGGTCCCTCTAGTCGTACTACAACACCATTCACCACCCAACATTTTATCTTTCTAGCCGTCAAAAAAGGTCTTACCTCTCAGCCAGTGGTGTCATGGCAAAATTAGCAGTGCGGGAACGCAGTGCCGGAACGCATTGCTAATTTTTGTTTACAAAACCTAAATTCTCTATTATTTTTTTTTTTCTTTTCTTAACCAGTGCGGGAACGGCGTTCCCACGCGTTCCCACACCATGACACCACTGCTCTCAGCCATCTGTTTTCACGGTGGTGTACACTAAAAAATGTATCCAGTAAAGTCTATGCAAAATGTAATTCGGAGGATTTTGGTACATAAGTTGAGATTTCATAATTATTAAGCATGCCATAAGTTTCGTTTCTCTATCATTTGTCTAGGGCTGATATGAACTAATTAATTTTTACGACTCTTGTAATTTTTACGACTTTTTAAGACGTAGGGTAGTTATATTCTATTTTAGTAAACTAAACTAAAGCTGGGATTTGCATTTAAAAATGAATAGTAAATTTGCATAAGATGCCAAAAGAAAATAGTTTTAGATTAATAAGAAACTGGTCTTTATTTACAGAAAGGAAAATTATTGGTCCCAACAAAAAGTAGATAATAAATAATCGTGTATTTTAATATGGGTAATTTTTGTGACAGTTTATTTTCTATTAAATATTTGCAAACTAGAATGTTTGCGTAAAGAAACTTGTAGACATCCCATACGTAATATACTGCGAGGTATAAGTTAGGGATATAGAAAATTTATGCTGATTTTCATAGTTGATTTTTTCGTGAACGGATTAACGGATTATAGTCCTGTCGCCAGGGGGGTACAACGGCCTCCTGTATTCAAATGGACTTACCCAAGTTTTTATTATGTATTTTGGCCCGTAGAACACGAATTTTTTGGGTAACAGTTGATCCGGATGTCAATAAGATTGTTATAAACAAAGAAGTTGAGGAATTACATAACAGCGATTTCTCGCAAAACAAAACCTATTTTTGTATTTTTTGGGCCATTCTAACCAAAAAATGTTTCTACAAGTTTTTTCGTAGGATGCATAGCTTTCGAGATAAACGAGGTTGAACTTTCAAAAAGTCGAAAAATTGCAATTTTTGAACCCGAATAACTTTTGATTAAAAAATAAAATAGCAATTCTGCTTACCGCATTTGAAAGTCAAATTCTATCGGTTTCGAATATATACATTGCTAAAAATTTATGTGTTTATTGTTAAAAAAAGCTATAAACACATAGTGTTTCCCGTGCCTAATATATGCGTTTACATGCATGCTACGTAGAAATAGCCTCGCTTGCACTTGTACCTAATCTACCTACTCGTTCGATTTTAAATGAGAAATCATTGAAAACATCACTCCAGCACTAGGTGTTTATACTTTTGTTTAACATTAAAATAATAAATTTTTAGCAATGCAAATAACTAAAACCGATATACTTTGACTTGAACTTTCAAATGCGGTAAGCAGAATTGCTATTTTATTTTTTAATCAAAAGTTATTCGGGTACAAAAATTGCAATTTTTCGATTTTTTTAAAGTTCCACCGCGTTTATCTCGAAAACTATGCATCCTACGAAAAAATTTGTAGGAACACATTTTGGTTAGAATGGCCCAAAAACTACAAAAACATGTTTTGTTTTGCGAGAAATCGCTGTTATGTAATTCCTCAACTTCTTTGTTTATAACAATCTTATCGACATCCGGATCAACTGTTACCCAAAAAATTCGTGTTCTACGGGTCAAAATACATAAAAAAAACTTGGGTAAGTCCATCTGAATACAGGAGGCCGTTGTACCCCCCCTGGCGACAGGACTATTATCCCGCTAATTTTTTTTACTATTTTAGATATTTCTTTAGTATTGTTTCGCTATAACTTTTCCCATGCGTCACGCTTCATTTTAAAACAAATTAAGTCAAAACGTAAAGTGAAACGTACGTCGATGTGTGTAGTATAATATACATAGTATACAGTATACAAAATGTATATACACATCGACGTTATGTTTTGACTTAATTTGTTTGAAAAAGAATCGTGACGCATGGGAAAAGTTATAGCGGACGAACAATATAGTCCTGTCGCCAGGGGGGGTACAACGGCCTCCTTAATTCAGATGGACTTACCCAAGTTTTTTTTATATAGTTTGACCCGTAGAATACGAATTTTTTTGGGTAACAGTTGATCCGGATGTCGATAAGATTGTTATAGACAAAGAACTTGAGGAATTACATAACAGCGATTTCTCGCAAAACAAAACATCTTTTTGTATTTTTTGGGTCATTTTAAGCAAAAAATATTCCTACAAGTTTTTTCGTAGAATGCATAGTTTTCGAGATAACCGCGGTTGAACTTTCAAAAAATCGAAAAATTGCAATTTTTGAACCCGAATAACTTTTGATTAAAAAATAAAGTAGCAATTCTGCTTACCGCATTTGAAAGTTTAAGTCAAATTATATCGGTTTTGATTATTTGCATTGCTAAAAATTAATTTTTTTATTTTTAAACTAATCTATAAACACATAGTGTTTCCCGTGCCTAATACATGCGTTTTAACGCATGCTACGTAGAAATTGCCTCGCTTGCACTCGTAGCTACTCTACCTACTCGTTCGATTTTAAATGAGAAATCATTGAAAACATCACTCACATACTAGGTGTTTATAGCTTTGTTTAACAATAAAATAATAAATTTCTAGCAATGCAAATAATCAAAACCGATATAATTTGACTTAAACTTTCAAATGCGGTAAGCAGAATTGCTACTTTATTTTTTAATCAAAAGTTATTCGGGTTCAAAAATTACAATTTTTCGATTTTTTGAAAGTTCAACCGCGGTTATCTCGAAAACTATGCATTCTACGAAAAAACTTGTAGGAATATTTTTTGCTTAAAATGACCCAAAAAATACAAAAAGATGTTTTGTTTTGCGAGAAATCGCTGTTATGTAATTCCTCAAGTTCTTTGTCTATAACAATCTTATCGACATCCGGATCAACTGTTACCCAAAAAATTCGTATTCTGCGGGTCAAAATATATAAAAAAAACTTGGGTAAGTCCATCTGAATTAAGGAGGCCGTTGTACCCCCCCTGGCGACAGGACTAATATTATCACAGTTGTGCAAAGATTTACTCAAACTACTTTTTTGTACTTATGTATACTGGGTGGAGGAAAAGAAATATTTTTCTTATGTTAAGTTTGAAACACCCTGTAGAGAGGACGAGGTACAATAATGCATCGGAATCGTATTATAGTCTTATGTTTGGTGAATTTTTTTTTTTTTGAATGTGCCTGATATCTTTAGAAACAAAGAAAATAGACGGTTTTGTATTTTAACTTGTGTTTTAACCGAAACTAAAGTTTGAGACACCCTTTAGGGAGGAAGAGGTAAAATGGTGGTTATACATCGATACTATGTTGTAGTCTCATCTTTTGTGAATCATTTATTTTTTAAATTTTTCTGATACCTTTAATAACAAAGAAACTAGACCGTTTTACTATTTAATATGTGTTTTAACTGACGACTGCGATAGGTGAGGAGGTCACGTCTTATCATACCACTAAGACGGCATTATTTCCTATATATAGTGCGAAAGAAAAAGAGTGTTCAAAGAAAAAGAATATGTGTAATGTAACTCTCGATATTTAAAGAGCCTCCAGGTAGACACCGAATCCGTATTACTTTCAGGGAAATTCCAACCCAAAACATCATAGAGCCTCTATTAAACAATCTCGTCTCTCTTAAGTTGTGCTGTGCATACCACTTACCTGATCGACAATCGTTTACGTTATGTGCCTTTCTGTTTTTAAAGTTTTGTTAACTGTTATTTGTTAGTGTTAATTTAGTTTTGTTTCAGTAAAAATACATGGTAAGGAGTAAAACCACCTATTTTCTTTGTTATTTTCTTTATCTTTAGAAAGCTAAAGATATCAGGGAGATTCAAAAAACAAAATGTTCACAAAACATAAGACTACAATACGATTCCGATCTATACACAGATTTGTACCTCGTTCTCTCTACCGGGTGTTTCAAACTTAACATAAGAAAACATTACTTTTCTTCCACCCGGTATAAGTACAAAAAAGAAGTTTAATTAAATTTTTGCACAACTGTGTAAATACTAAAGAAATATCTAAGATAATAAAAACAAAAATTAGCGAAATCCGTTAATCTGTTCACGAAAAAATAAACTAAAAAAATGAGCATACATTTTCTATATCCTTAATTTATGACTCTCCGTGTAGTGGAAATTTTTAATCCAATATCCAACATCGGCATTCACGCTCCAACTTTCTTTGTAATACCGCTAGTCGTACCACTAGTGGTATTACTAGTAGTACTACAACCCATTCACGGTCTGATTTTAGATCCGACATATCACTTTCTCTCTCTTGTCGTACCACTAGTAATACTACAAATCAGATCATGAATGAGCCCCTTTTGAAGTATTGTTGAGATCAGTGTTTTCAAAAGTACGCGTTTAAAGATGAATCAGTATATTTGTTTCTAGATTTAAAACGGGGTGAGTCATATTTTCTATAAATTTATTTAACATAAATTATGCTTTTATCCAAAGTTTGGTCTGTAGAAAATTCAATTACTAGGTTGTTTAATAAGTTTTGCGGTTCGATAAGAAAAACACAATTTTATTATTTAAAATACACTTTATTTTTTAATATAGTCCCCCTGAATATCAATACATTATTTGTTCCAACGAGATTCCAATTTATAAATTCCATCCCTGAAGTGACAGTATGGAAGGGCTGCAAAATAGCAAAATACCAGTGCCGGATTAACCAATAGGCAAAGTAGGCAGTTGCCTAAGGGCCTCGGCCTCAAGGGGGGCCTCGCAGGGCCCAAAATGAAAAAATAATAATTAGATTTAAATAAAAATTATAAATCATATGTTTATTAAATGATTTATGGTCGTATAAAACTACATTGCAATGCATCCTTTTGTTCACATAGAAAGCCTATGTTGTGAGAATAAGTCTCTAATGAATGCCGTTTGTCAGTCTGCACAGATTCTTAGAAAAGTAGCAAGAGTAAGAGCAACAAATGAGTCAGCGTCCCCTCGCTACCCTCTTCTTCTTTACCCATGCATTTCGCTACATTTTAGGCAAATACAATGGTCTCCAGACTTATTTATCTAAGATTAACAAACTTGCAATTTACATTTTTTGTGCCGCACACTCGCTTTAGTTGGAGTAAGTGCTGCTAAAAGTTGCGTTGGACCCGTTAGAGCAATATCGTATTTTGGATTTGTTTAGTCCATGTACAACTTTTTTTTCAGCCTCTACCCACCATTGGCTTCAGCTTCTAAAATCACTTTTGGAGTTCAAAATCCCAAGGAGATAATTTTGCTTACTATGAGCGAAAAGTCTGCGATCTACAATACTCTGAATATACCGACGAGAGTAAACAAACGCGAGCAAGAAAACTACATTTTGATAATGTTAATTCCAATGAAGTTTTTCTACAGGGTCGAGAAAAGTTAAAGGTTGAAACGAATCTACCAATTTTGGATAAGCTAGTAAGCAGTAACTCAGTATTTAATATTTTGTGTGTTTTGCCAAAACTGAGTGGTAGGTACTCAAATAAAGAAGTGTGCTTCAAAACTACATGAAAACTTTACTGATGATATTGAACCTGAAATTTAAGATGAACTAATGCAGTTCAAATATTTTATGGTCCATCTTCAGGACTTGTAGCGAAAACAATTTATTCCTGCTTCATAGTCTTTTTGGGCTATTTATGAGAACAAATAATTCGAATATAAGTTTCGAAATTTGTCAGTAGCTTGTAAGATTTATCTTACGCTAATGATTACAAATGCCACCGGCGAACAGTCATTTTAAAAAATGAAGATTATTAATAGTCCATTAAAATGTTACATTTTTTAGGCCGTACCTTGCATTTCTTAGAGCAGTCAATTTTATTTCTTTAATGTGTAGGGGGGATCAGTAGAAGCTTAAGTTCAAGTTTTTGGGGTCGTCATCCTTGTCTCCCGGTCCCCATCTTGGAAATGGGGTACACAGGGGTTTCGCGCTATATCTCGTAAACTACCAACCCTACGGAAAATCTAATTAAACATGAAATGTAGCAAATTAAATTTTCCACAATTTTGTTTCTATCACTTTTTTTCGTCAAGTGACCAACAAAAAAGATATAACCAAAAATATGTTAATTTTTTTAACAAGTTTCATTTTGGATGTTATAACTTTTTTTCAGTTCATTTTAAAATAAAATAACATTTTAGCAATTTTGTAGAGGGTTTTTCAGCGAACAATTCCCACTATAAAGTTGTTTAATTCTGTTTATTTACATAGGTTTTACAGCGCTCCAAACTTGACCAGATTCTCGAATGCTCATAGGGATACAATAAAAACAAAAGTTAAGCTTACTTTTCTATCTATATATATTTTTTATTCATACAATTTATTATGATTTTAACATTCCTATGCTATTATTAATCTGTTTTTGACCTTTCTTCCCACTATAAAACTTATAACTCTAAGCATATATAGAAAAGGCCCAAGAAGTTTTTTGAGGACAAATTTGCCGCTTCAGAAGAAGAATGACGCAACCGCAAAATGCAAAATTCTTAAACAGAGCAAAAACAGGATTTTTGATATTAAAATCATAAAGTATGATAAAAATTAGCCATTCACCACACCGTGGTCAGGATCTCGAGATATAAACGTTTTTTGGGGTGTGCCGTTTGTATATGAAGTAACATAACTTTTTCCTATTATATATTTTGACTTAAAATTTTCCAAAAAACTTCTTCATGAACTATACTTTATTGTTGTGTTAGTTAAAATTATAAAATAAAAAGTTTGTCACTCAACTTTTTTAAGTAAACATGAAATTAACGAAATATGATGACAAAATGTTAATAAATTAACAACTCCTTTTTTAATGTGTTTGAACATTTTGGACAAATTTCATTGTTACCTACATACTTCAAAGATGACACAGTAAAATTTTTAAAAGGAAATATTTACAGCGACCAAAGATACAGTGAGGTAAATTTGAAAAATCATCAAAATTGATTTTTGGCATTTTTGTATAAAATTTATTTTTTTAACATGTTCCACCAACTCTAGATAAAAATAAACTTCATATTCGAATTCAGCGACCTCGAAAACATAAAAATAGACCAAAATTGATCATTCACCTTAAATTTGATTTTCTTGGTTGGCATAACGGTTAATGCCGCTCGTTTAATATATACAGGGTGGGGCATTAGTGTGACAAAGTCCAATTACTCGTTTGTTGTAAGAGATGCGAAAAAAAGTTATTTAGGTAAAAGTTGGGGCACACATAGTGTCATATTTTAAAAATATTTTCAAATATACAGGGGCGTCCATATTGACAGGGTGACACCAACTTGTTTTTTTTTAAATGGAATACCCTGTATATTTTTACATTTTTGGATTCTCCTCGATGTTTCCTTTCCTAAAATATATGGTTTTGTAATATTATACGAGGTAGTTTAAAAGTTAATTACGTTTTTTGTTAATTTCGTAGCAAAATCTACACCCTGTAGAATTGTAGTGATTTGACATCAAATTTTCTATTTGCATTTAAACGATTTTTAGTATAGTCTACTACTGTTAATCATTAATAGTATAGCGAAATGTTTAATTTTAGTATACAGGGTGGGTCGAAACTCGGAATGAGTATTTTCTGAGTTTTCTTAAATGGAACACCCTGTATTTTAGTATTGTAATAAAATTATATTTTATGGTACTTTTTTATTTCTTAAGCATTCTCTATACCCAAGTGCTTTAATTTGTAAGTTATTCGTCATTCTTTAAGCAAATATTAATTGCAACAAAAATTACGTAAAATTTCATTAGGTAGCCGTAAAAATATCCAATCAAAAGTAATTTTTCGAAAAAAAATACATAATAATCTAGCCTGATCCTTAATTTATTAATATTGGATGAGATATCCAAATACATTCGTAGTTAAGGTTGTTGGTGCTTAAAACATGAATCAAACATACAAAATTCTGCCTAGTTGGCTATGACACAAAATTTGCTTAAACATTTGACATTACACTATTTATATAGTTCCAGTTGATTTGATACCATTACTAATATTAATTTTTCTAATGAGGAACGGATTAAAATGGCTTTGTGCTAGGAGAGGATAACAAAAATGAGCTACTTGCAATAAAAATGTATCATCAGCAATTACCTGATAGACGACAAGCAAAAAGAGAAACTTTTGAAAGGATACTAAAACGGTTTCAACAGACAAGATACTTAGATTGTAAGAACGATTTTACTAATATGCAGATCCTCAGTGACACTAAGGATTACATTTAATTGCTGTTTTCTTCACTTACAATAGTTTTTATTCGAGCAGATTTATCATAATCTAAGTGATCAGTCCGTTGAAACCGTTCTAGTATATTTTTAATCGTTTCTCTTCTTAGTTGTCTTCTATCAGGGAATTTCTGATGAAAAATTCTTATTGCTAGTAGCACATTTTTGTTATATTCCACTAGCACCAAAATCTTATTAGTCAGTTTCTCATAAGAAAAATACATATTAGTAATGGTAACGAAGCAACTGGATCTATAAAAATAGTATAATATCAAATTTTTAAGGAAATTTAGTGTCATAGCCGACTAGGTAGAATATTGTATGTTTTTATTAATATTTTGCGCACCAACAACCTTAACTACGAATTTATTTGGATATTTCATCCAATAGTAATAAATTAAGGATCAGACTAGATCATGATGTATTTTCTTTTCCAAAAATTATTTTTGATTAAATATTTTCACAGCCACCTAATAAAATTTCACGTAATTTTTCTTACAATTAATGTTTGGCTTAAAGAATCACGAATAACTTACAAATTAAAGCACTTAGGTATAGGGAATGCTTAAGAAATAAAAAAGTACCATAAAATATCATTTCCTTAAAATACTTAAATACAGGGTGTTCCATTTAAGAAAACTCAGAAAATACTCATTCCGAGTTTCGACCCACCCTGTATACTAAAATTAAACATTTCGCTATACTGTTAATGTTTAACAATAGTAGACTATATTAAAAATCGTTTGAACATAAAATAAAAATTTGATGTCAAATCACTAAAATTCTACAGGGTGTAGATTTTGCTACGAAATTAACAAAAAAACGTAATTATCTTTTAAACTACCTCGTATAATATTACAAAACCATATAATTTAAGAAAGGAAACATCGAGGAGAATCCAAAAATGTAAAAAAAATACAGGGTGTTCCATTCCAAAAAAAAACATAAGTTTGTGTCACCTTGTCAATATGGACGACCCTGTATATTTGAAAATATTTTATGGTACTATGTGTGCCCCAACTTTTACCTAAATAACTTTTTTTCGTATCTCTTACGAGAAACGAGTAATTGGACTTTGTCACACTAATGCCCCACCCTGTAGATAGAAAAGCATTATTTTTCTACGAAATTCGAGAATCTGGTCAAGTTTGGAGCGCTGTAAAACCTAGATAGTAAATAAAATTAAACAACTTTATAGTGAAAATTGTTTATTGAAGAATCCTCTACAAAATCGCTATGATGTTATTTTATTGTGAAATAAACGTAAAAAAAGTTATAACCTCCAAAAGGAAATTTCTCACAAAATTTTCTCTTATTTTTGTTAATAACTTTTTTGTTGGTTACTTTACGATAAAAAGTAATAAATATAAAATTGTATAAAATTTAATTTTCTTCATTTTATGTAAAATTAAATTTTCTGTAGGGTAGCTAGTTTACGAGATACAACGCGAAAGCCCTTTGCACCTCTTTTTCCAAGATGGCGGCCGGGGGACAAGGGCCTCAACCCCAAAAACTTGAACTTAAGCTTCTACTGAACCTCCCTACACATTAAAAAAATAAAATTGACTCCTCTAAGAAATGCACACTAAATGTAACATTTCAATGGACTATAAAAACTGTCACCGTTCGACAGTGGCACAAAATAGACTAGCATTTCCCTCAATTATGGCTATTGAGAATGATGTGCTCGAAAATTTGGAAGTTGAAGATATTTTAAGTACCTAGTTTTGTTTCTATGAAACTCAGAAAAGTTGCTTTATAATAATTATAAGGCTGTGAAAACTCAAACTAAATTTAATCCATAATTATTTATTATTACATAATTAAGTAATAAGCATAGTATAAGTATATTATTGAACGAGCATGTCATGATGGGTATTACTCACGATGATAAAGTTTGCGACACGAGCCGAAGGCGAGTGTTGTTAATAATTGGAGTGAGTAATAGATATTACCTGTGAGTAGAATACTATACTTTTTCTACGACCATATTTTTTTTCATTATTAGAAAAATTATTATACTTTAGAATGAATCGTTCGTTTATTGATAACTATAACACAAAAAAATAAAATAATTTTTTGTTGAAAAATTTAGTCAAAATTATATAAACAGTTTCTTGACTATTTCTTCAAGCAACACGTTTTACAAAATGAAACAAAAATTTAAGTTTAAATCTACAAAATGTCCAATAATATATCAAAGCAATATCGCTCGGAGATGGAGGAATTATCCGAGGTTTTAGAGGGAAAAGACAAAAGTTTCTTAAGGGGCCTCCTAGCATGGGTTGCCTAAGGGCCTCAAGATTCTTAATCCCGGACTGCAAAATACACTTTCTCAGCTGTTATGTACTCTGCTACGGTGCTATTTATCTTTTGATGAAAACCGCTGTCCACGTCTGAATTTTTAGGCATTGAAACAAATGCAAGTCACTAGGAGCCAAATCTGATTAATACGGTAGATGCTTCAACAATTTAAACTTTAAGTCAGGATTTTAGCCATTGGTAAAATACTCATATGACACGATGCATTGTCCTGATAAAAAAGGATTTTTTTCTTTTGCAAACTGGGTTTTTTTCTTAAGCTGGTCTAAACGGTTACACTAATATCCACAATGTATTGCTTTATCAGTTTGCAAATAATCAACAAAAAAGATTCCTCTCACATCCGAAAAACGGATGCTAAATCTTTCCTGGCCGATTACTGGGCACGAACTCGTCGTTGAACCACAAAACAGCTTCTAATACTCTGTATTCCCTTGTTTTGATTCAGGATCCAGTAAGTTAAAACCCAGAAGTTAAGGCCCAGAAAAACAATAAAGCACCGGGAGTTGACGAAATACCAGCAGAACTGTATAAGGTAGGTGGCGAACGCCTAGCAAGTCACATCCACGCGCTCATCAAAGACATATGGCAAGAAGGGAAAATACCCGACGACTGGAAGGAATGTATAGTATGCCCGATCTATAAAAAAGGAGACAAACTCCAGTGCAAAAACTACCGTGGAATCTCTCTACTATGTACAGCATATAAAGTCCTCACGTATATTATAAACCAGCGGCTCCAACCACTAGCAGAAAATATTATTGGAGAGTATCAGACGGGCTTCCGACTAGGAAGATCGACACTGGATAAAATATTTACAGTCAAATCTGATTGCAAATCTTGAGAACTTGAGCAAATCATGGGAACACCATATTGATGTTCACAACGTTTTTCTAGACTTCAAATAGGCATACGACTCAGTCAAAAGGAACAAACTATACTATATATTGGCTGAATTGGCAATACCACACTAGCTAATAAGACTCGTTAAAGTCACAATGGATGAAACTCAGCTATGTGTACAAAGACAAAACCACCGGATAGACTTTTTCAAAATTTCGCAGGGACTAAAGCAGGGAGATGAGCTGGCCCCAACATTGTTTAACCTGGCACTGGAGTATGCGGTTAGGCAAATGCAAACTGGACGAGGAAACCTACTCACCAACCGAACGGTTTAACAGGCCGCTCATGCCGATGATATTAATATTATGAGTAGAACATCAACAGGAACACAGGAAACATACGCAGAGTTAAAAA
Source organism: Diabrotica virgifera virgifera (assembly GCF_917563875.1). Lineage (NCBI taxonomy): Eukaryota > Metazoa > Arthropoda > Insecta > Coleoptera > Chrysomelidae > Diabrotica > Diabrotica virgifera. The sequence continues at coordinate 86,800,620 of NC_065444.1, read as the reverse complement.
CACGAACAAAAATGCTAGGTCTGGAAATTTACACAGAAAAACAAAAATAATGACTCAGACCAGAAAAAATGTAGTCCCACAAAACATTATAGATGATGATGACATTGAAACGGTTGGAAAGTTTACATACCTGGGAGTAGAAATATATGCCGACGGATCAGAAGACGGAGAAATACGGAAGAAAATAACGCAGGAAAACAGAGCTTATTTTACCTTCTCCCATATATTTCGGTCTAAAAGTGTCCACCGAAATACAAAGATGAGAATCTATAAAACTTTAATTCGACCAATAAATAACATGCTATGGCAGTGAATCCTGGGTCCTGAAAGAAACATCCAAAAACAAACTCGACACATTCGAAAGGAAAGTACTGAGGAGAATACTAGGACCTGTGAGGGAAAACGGAATCTTCAGAAGTCGATACAACAACGAACTTTATTAACTTTATAAGGAAGCACCCCTGTCAGGCTTCATTAGAATACAAAGACTGCAATGGGCCGGACATTTGATAAGAATAGGAGAGGATAGGCTACCAAAAAGAGCACTGAATGCTAGAATGCAGGGAAAGAGATCGGTTGTAAAGCTAAGAAAACGCTGGGAAGACACAGTAAACAGCGACTCACAAGCCCTTTTAGGAGTCTGTGTATGGAGAAGAGCAGCCACAGACAACAAGGGTGGAGGCAAAAAATAAAGGTGGGCAAGGCTCAATTCGGGCTGTAGTGCCGTAGAAGAAGAAGAAGTTAAAACCGTTATAGTAAACTTTGAAAAGTTTATCTTCTTGGTTTTATCTATCAGTGAATTGCTGATGATAAATTCTTATTGCTGTTATCATTTCTGTTATACCCTCCTAGAGCAAAAACCATACTAATCAATTCCTTATTACAAAAATTCATGTTACTAATAGTATCAAAGCAACTGGAACTATCAAAATAGTTTGAATGTTTATGCAAATTTACTGTCATAATCAACTAGGTAGAATATTTTATATTTTTATTAATATTTTATGTACCAACAATCTTACTACGTAGGAATTTTAATATATTATCCAATATTAATAAATTAAGGATCAGTCTAGATTCCAGATTGATATATTATGTATTTGTTTTCGAAAAATTATTTTTAATTTTATTTATTTATAAAAAAATTTCACGTAATTTTTCTTTCAATTAATGTTTGGCTTAAAGAATCACAATAACTTACAAATTAACCCTTAAACGCCCAAGGGTGGGTAACAAATGTCCACCTAATGCGTATTCCCTTGTAACATATTTATAACGTGTTTAAAAATTTTTCAAAAATTATTTATTGTTAAAAATACAGTCCTTTATCTAATGTTATTTTGGTTTAACCGATATTTTTGAAAATAAAAGTAATATATTGAGTTAAATATGGGTGAGCATAAAAAGTACACCCTTGATAAAACTTGTTATTAAAGGTTTCTCTATAATTTCTCGTTGGCAGGAACATAATCCATATAATTATCGACGTATAATTACATAATTGACATAATTATCCGCCAATGAGGAGGCTGAAAGGAAGAATGTGGAGAAAATCGACAAATCTGAATTAATGAGTTTTACTGGTATGTTAATTTTGATGTACATTGTGATTTTGTTGTAAGGTTTGTAAATTGTTTATATTAATATTTTAGAAGATGCTGTGTTTATTAAGCATAAGATTCTCAAGTTTAATCCATTTCCAACAACTCTCAATAAATATATTAGCTATTTTCGAGGTGGACATTTTTTACCCACCCTTGTGCGTACATGGAACCTAAAAAAGGTTGGGCGTTTAAGGGTTAAGGCAATTAGGTATAGGGAATTCTTAAGAAATAAAAAAGTACCATAAAATATCATTTCATTACAATACTAAAATACAGAAACTCGAGAAAATACTCATTCCTAGTTTCGACCAGCCCTGCATACTAAAGTTAAACATTTCGCTATATTAATATTTTGTAACAATAACAGAACATTAAAAATCATTTGAACATAAATAGAATTTTAGATGTCAAATCATTGGTATACCCTTTTATAGGGTATTAATCATCATTATCACCATGCAAATTCTTGTGTCCACTGCTGGACATAGGCCTCTCCCATTTTTCGCTACTCTATACGGTTCTGTGTGTCTTGTTGCCATTTCTTGGATACTTGTTTAATGTCGTCCATCTAGCGTGTTGGTGGTCGTCCTCTGCAGTGTTTGTCTTCTCTTGGGCGCCAGGGTATGAATATGGCTACAAAATTAATAAAAAAACGTAATTGTCTTTCACACTACTCTGTATAATATTTCAAAACCTCATATTTGAAGAAAGAAGACATCGAGGAGAATCTAAAAATGTAAATATATACAGGATAGCCCATTAAAAAACGACGTTATAAGCAACTTACGGTATAACCGGAAGTAGCAAATAGATGAAAATTTTTTCATGAAACAGTTTCACTCACTCAAAACCCCTTAATTAAAATTTTCAAGATTAAGTTACCTTTAGTTCTCGAGATATTTTTTATTTGCCCTTTATCTGCCTCACCTGTATTAAAGTCTTCATCTTAAGTGTTATATTGCATTTGTCCATTACAATAATTATGTTTAGATATTCACACTTTTAAATGTCTTCTTTGTGACACTTACGTAAATAAAGCCATAAAATATGAATGTCATGGTAATCACCAAAAGTCCCTGAAGTTTGTAGGCTATAATAATGTAAATTTTAACTTTCAACACTATATTTTATTAAACGTGTTTAATTTGATATCGTTTATTTCCAGAACTGATTTAATTTTTTTTTATTTACAAACTCGCATCAGCCTGTACGGCTATTAGCGAAAATGATAGTTTTATTAACAATGATAATAACTATAGAATAATACAATTAAATTTTATATAAACAGTTTATTGCTTTTAAGTATTGAAGGATCACTTTGGAACCGCACTTTGAGAAAAGTATTTTCAAATCGTCCGGGATTCCGAATTGAACTCTTTCCGCACTGTGTAACGGGCACTCCACTAGAAGGTGTTTTATTGTCAGAGGGGTCTCACAAGCATAACACTCCTGTTAAGGATCTCGTGTCACCAGATGACCATGCGTGAGGCGGCTATGACCAAGCCGCAATCGCGAGATGATTACTTGGGAAAGTTGATTTGTGGAATTATCAGACCATCGTTGAAATGTTGGTTTTATCTCAAATAACTGCTTCTGGTTTTCATGCCATCTGCTATTCCATATATCAACTATTTTGCTGTGGAAATATGATTTGAGATCTGACGCTGGAGTTGTTGGATAGATCTCTATAGTTGCGTCCTCTAAGGCTTCTCGAGCAAGTTTATCTGCCAGAACTGATTTTAATTTGAACCTCACTCTTGTCGACATTCACTTTATGTTTCAGTCTCTATGGTAATGCTAATTTTAGCGAGTAATTTAGATAAAGACAAACTTTAAAACTACACTTTTAAAGATTTATTCAGTATCGTGAATTATCTCTCTACGCGCCACTCACCCGCAATTTTAATTTAAGGCAGAGCGCATCATAGATGCGTACGCAGTTCGCCCCATCTGAGGGTTGAAAATTGAATAACACAGTATTCATCCGACTTCATAATAATCACAATAGTACATTTTTTGTCACTAGTGAATCGCAATAAAATACATAGCATTTACATACACATACAGTGTCTTTCAATTTCAAATCAGTACATACAGAACATGTCAAGCGTAAGCTACAATATCGTATTATATCAGATTTTATAGAATTCTTATCATTTACAATTACGTTTTTACTGCTTTTCACAAGATTGATTCTCTCTTCGTCAACATTTATCCATCTCTTTCTAAATGTAGGTTTTTTAACAATCTTAAGAGCATCGAGGAGAAAAGGGATCGATGAAATTTGTTGCAAGTGGATAGACCACATGCTACAACAGAGGCTCGTATATACGTCCATTCTAGGGGAGAGCATTATCGCCCAGGACCGACGAGGGTGTCCGCAGGGAGGTGTTCTGTCCCCGCTAATATGGAACCTTGTCATGGACGATTTGCTTGAGTCCCTGGAATTGAACGGCCATGAAACCCTGGGCTATGCAGACGACTTGGTAGTCCTTGTTCAGGGAAAATTCCAAAACATAGTAAGGGAACGCATGCAGCAGGCCCTTAATATTGTCACCAAATGGACTGAGGAAGAAGGGCTGAGAGTCAGTCCTTCCAAAACAGTCACAATTGCGTTCACCATAAGAAGGAAGCTGGAGGACTTAGGGCCTCTGATCCTTAATGGTGAACAATTGGAGCTGTCTAAAGAGGTAAAGTATCTAGGGGTTATACTGGACCCAGAACTTACCTGGAACCGACAGCTTGAAAGAGTAATTAAAAGAGCGGAGGCGACATTAATGCTGACCAGACGCACACATGGAAAAATATGGGGACTCTGTCCGAAAATGGCGTACTGGACATATACAACGATAGTGAGACCCATGATAACATATGCATCCTTGGTATGGTGGACAAAGATGCAGCAAAGAACCGCTATAAACAAGATAAGCAGGATACAAAGACTTGCATGCTTGAGAATAACGGGAGCAATAAAAACAACACCGACGGCGGCACTGGAAACCCTATTAGACCTACCCCCTCTTGATATATTTATCAAAGGGGAAGCGAGGATGAGAGCATACAGGCTGCAAGGAAAACCAAGGGATAAATACGAGAACCTTGGGCATAATCAGATTTGGAACCATGGTGGGGTAAGTATATCTGATACATACACTGACCACATGGTACCAAAATACACATTTAATAGGAACCTCGGAATAGAAATCAATGACCGAAGGGAATGGAACAGCATCAGTAGCAAAATCAGGGGAACGATCTGGTATACAGACGGATCAAAAACCGATGAAGGCACTGGAGCCGGTATTTTTAGTGAAACAGAGAATGTAGGACTCAGTTTCTCACTAGGAACATACACAACTGTGTTTCAAGCGGAAATGTACGCAATTCTGCAGTGTGTCGCAATGTACAACTTGAGGGCCTATGAAAATAGATGGATCAATATACTCACAGACAGCCAAGCATCACTGAAGGCACTAATGAGCCCGAAAGTGACGTCAAGGCTGGTATGGGAATGCTGGCAAGAACTGGAAGAACTGGCCGAAAGAAATAGTGTAACTCTATTCTGGGTGCCAGGACACACCGGGATAGACGGTAATGAGAAAGCAGATGAGCTGGCAAGGAACGGTTCATCAACTTTATATTTTGGCCCAGAACCTGCTCTAGGAGTACCTAAAACAATAATTAGGGGACAAGTCAGGGAATGGGTCAAAAACAAACACAAAGAATACTGGGGAACGTACCTGGTCAGCGACACGGGAGGCCCTTAATAAGGGAACCCTCAAAACGGAGAGCTGAGGAACTAATAAAATTACATAGGAGTCAGCTCCGCATAATTACAGGTCTTCTCACGGGTCACTGTGCCCTGAAAGGACACCTGAATAGAATTGGGCTGTACGAAGGGAACCTTAACTGCAGACTGTGCAATAGGGGAACTGAAACAGCATATCATGTACTGTACGAGTGTGAGGCTTTGGATCACAAAAGGCAGGCTATTTATGGACAACCAAAATTAAGTCCAGCAGAATATGCCACCCAACCCATGCTAGGGATGTACAATTTGGTACGTGGAACCAAGCTTGTGGATTGGGTGACATAAAAGATAGGATGGTTGGCACAATAAGCCCATGAGGCTGCAGTGCCATCGGAGACATATGTCAGACGACCTCAAAAAAAAAAATGTAGGTTTCTCCCAAATTTTTTGATCCTTCGCCAATCTAATCCATTTGCTCGCCACTGCTCTTTTGTCGACTACAGATCTCTTTTATGGTCTTTATTTATGCTTCCTTGTTTCTAAAATTATTTGTGTGTTTGCAGACTTTTTGAGTGTACTATATAATAAAATATAAATAAATGGCATAAACAAATAAACTGATTACTCTGTCACACAAAAATAGAAGAATAAAGGCAAAACAAAACCTATAAAAGACCATTAATCTTCGGATGACCAAGCGGGGGAAATTGTGACCCTAGCGTATGTTTTTCTTTAATAAATTCAAAAGTATTTTCAATTTTTAACTCACTATTTTTTTATTTAACTTTTATCATTCTAGATATCCTCATATTTTGAAATAAAAAAAATTCCCTATATTTTACGAATAAAAAAATATATTCTGAAGTTGATGTTTAGTAAAATACCGTCTATAATATGTAATTCCAAGTGCAGTTTTACGCTAATGACGTGGACTTTGCAAAGTAACAAGACACTTACTCAACATACACACTACACATGACACTAATACTCATGTTGTGACTGGCTGAATGACAAGTCCATGCCATAAAAAAAACTTCATTTTTTTGTTATTTGTCATTTTTGACATTTTTGACCTGGGGTCATTCCCGCCCCCCTTGGTCATCCGTGTAACAAAAAAAGATTGGTCATCGGAAGGTTAACAAACCAAGTGCTGCTTAATAAATCTATAGGAGTGATATACATATTAAACTAATATCAGAAAATTGCCTACAATATAATAAAATTACCGAATGCACAAAAACAGTAACAAATTTAAATAGACACAGTTGAAGGAAAAAAAAAGGTGCACTATAAACCACTAATTTAAAGAAAGCACAAAAAATATGTAGGTAACAGTTGAAATCATAATAATATCCCGAATTTCAGGGAACACAAAATTTTACGAAAACCTCCAAAAAATAAAGGAAGAATGAAAATTGGTGAATAGGTAGTTGAAATTGTCTATTATTATATAAGAAAAAGTTTACAATTCTACATCCCCTCCATTTTAGAAAAATTGGGAAATACGGGGTGAAAAATATTTTCTCGGGGGTGAAAAAAATACATTTAAAATAATTCCGAAATTGTAAATTGACTAATTCTAAGTAACTTGTGTTCTATAGAGTTTTCTCACTAAGTTAATACTTTTCGAGTTATTTGCGAGTGAAAATGTTCATTTTTAACAAAAAAAAACATGTCTTTGCACGTTTTTACGCAGATAACTCAAAAAGTAAGTATTTTATCGAGAAAACTATTCTTAGCAAAAATCTAGCTTATAAAAATTGAAAAACATGGTGTATGCATGAGTTCTGTAGACCCATAAGAAGCAGAGCTGCAGCTAATGAAAGGTAGGTTCTTCTTCATCAAATTCCAAATCGAATATTTCAATTTGAAATAACCGAAAAATGGAGCCCTTCGGGGAAAATTCATTACAACTTTTTTAAAGTGTTTAAAAAAAGGTTTATTTTTGTTAAAAAAAACTTCTAACATGAAAAGTAAGTAAGTTAAGCTCAAAATGTTGCTGGTCTTTTTATTTTTTGCCAAAAAAAAAATCGCGAAAATCACCCCCTAATTAGCTTCCCAAATAAAATTAATCGTTACCGCTTTACAAGTTACTTTACTTATGTATTGTTTATATTATAATATAAGTTTCATTGGTTCAAAGTGCTCATTTTTGAAAAAAAATTGGTTTAAAATAAACCATTTTTTTCTAATTTTGAAAAGAATGGAATTTTTATGGAATTAATTTAAAAATTATTAGTAATACCAAAAATCTCAAAGTGTAATAAAATGTTCGTTTTGCTTTTCTGAATATTTTTGATTTCTTATTTTCTTGTGAGACAAAAATTGGTTCAGCTATGGCCGTTCAAAATTTGTCTAAACTTGTGATTAGTTACTCGTTAAAGCCATTTTAACTACAGCTTTTTCAAAAATAAGCACTTTGAACCGATGAAACTTACAGATCATACACATAATTAATACATAAGCAAAGTAACTTGTCAAGTGCTAATGATAAAATTTATTTGTGATGCTAATTAGGGGGTGATTTTCGCGATTTTTTTTGCCAAAAAATAAAAGGGAACAACAATATTTTGAGCGTTACTCGCTTACTTTTAATGTTAAAAGTTTTTTTAAAAAACAAAAATAAACCTTTTTTACACACTTTAAAAAAAGTTGGAATGAATTTTCCCCGAAAAGTACTCCGTTTTTGGGTTATTTCGCATTGAAATATTCGATTCTTCACAATTTGACGAAGACGAACCTATTTTTCATTATTTAAAACTCTGCTTCTACTGAGTCTACAGACCTCGTGCATACACCATATGCATATTTTTTTCGATAAAATACTTACTTTTTGAGTTATCTCCGAAAGACCGTCCAAAAACATGTTTTTATTTGTTAAAAATGAACATATTCACTCGCAAATAGCTCGAAAAGTATTCTTAGTAAAAAAACTCTATAGAACAAAAGTTGTTTAGAATTAGTCATTTGATCCAATTCCTGTCTTATTTTAAATGTATGTTTTTCACCTTGGAGAGGGGGTATTCCCCTCCATTTTTGTAAAATGTTGGGGATGTAGAATTGTAAACTTTTTCTTATATAATAATAGACAATTTCAACTACCTATTACCAAATTTTCATCCTTAATTTATTTTTTTTTGAGGTCAGATTGTTCTTTGATCGGGCTATAATATTAGATTAAATTAACATAAAAGAACCAAAACAAATAATAATAAAGAGAAAATCAATGGCTTAAGATATAGTCTAGGCGCCAAATAGAGGTCACCGTGTCCTTTTTAATTCTGATGGACAAACTCAACGGTTTCTTATGGACTTTTGGCTGCTGATTACGAATTCGATCTAGAGGGTGGAATTCGATCCGAGTGGTCAAAAAATTGTTATAAACAATATAATTGTTTATAAATTGTTTATAAAGCTCTGGCTCATAAACTAAGAGAGATAGAAAAGAATATTTTTAATAAAATTTGTTCGTTAATAAAAAACTAAGAAAAAAACGTTTACTAAACTTAAATCCAACAATTAGAACTCAAGATATTGTAAAATTAGTGCACAATGCAAAGTTCAAATTTCAAAATAAGTATTTTTCGAAGCTTTATCGATCGTAACTCGGCTTCTACGCATACAAATGAGCCTTGGAAGATCTCATTTTAAAGTTTAATAAATATGCTTTTAAAAAAAGGTTGATAAATTACGTTGTCTTCATTTGTTTTAAAGTTATATCCGATTGAAATTAAAATTTTCTTAAAAAAATTGTACTTTAATTTGTTTATAAGGGTTTCAAGCAAATTTGAGCTATAAACACTTATACTTTAATTAATAATAATGATAGAAGAACTCAAAAGGAACATTTTGAGCTTAAGAAAATGTTCGTATGTTTATTTTTGGCCAAGATATCGATATTTTAATAGCGCACTCTGAGGAGCGAGATTGGCTCACCTCGTAAAGTTTCACGCGCTAACTTCTCGATGAAAATTATAATATCTATGTATATATACGTTATGTTCATTTTTCATTTTTGAAGATCCCAATAAAATTTTATCATATAGGGTGTCCCAAAAGTAGTGGAACGGTCGAATATTTCGCGAACTAAATATCGGATCGAAAAACTGAAAAATACGTGTTCAATCATTTTCAAAAATATATCCAATGACACCAAACACCCACCCCCACTACACCCCCTGGAGGTAGGGTGGGGGGTAACTTTAAAATCTCAAATGGAAACCCCTAGTTTTTCTTGCAGATTTGGATTCATTACGTAAAAGTAAGCAACTTTTATTCAAGATATTCTTTCGAACTGTGGATAGATGGCGCTATAATTGGGAAAAACGATTTATCCTGATACCATAGGTAAATTATAGAAACGGTCTAATACCTCGAGAAATACACTTCCAAATGAGAAACCAAAAAACAGGCTTTTAATATTTTTCGAAGACCTATCGATAAACACCAAAAATGACCCTCCAACCCTCCCCTTGGAGACGGGGTGGGGGGTAAATTTAAAATCTTAAATAGCAACCCCCACTTTTTATTGCAGATTCGAATTCGTCATGAAAAATTAAGCAACATTTATTCGAAACATTTTTTAAAATTGCTGATACATGGCGCTAATAAATCGTATTTTCCCAATTAAAGCGCCATCTATCAACAATTCTAAAAAATGTTTCAAATAAATGTTGCTTAATTTTTCATGACGAATCCGAATCTGTAATAAAAAGTGGGGGTTGCTATTTAAGATTTTAAAGTTACCCCCACCCCACCTCCAGGGGGTAGGTTGGAGGGTCACGTTTAATGTTATTCGATAGGTTCTCGAAAAGTATTAAAAACCTTTTTTTTGGTTTCTCAGTTGGAAGTGTATTTCTCGAGATATTAGATCGTTTCTATAATTTACCTATGGTATCAGGATAAATCGTTTTTCCCAATTATAGCGCCATCTATCCACAGTTCGAAAAAATGTCTTGAATAAAAGTTACTTACTTTTACGTAAAGAATCCAAATCTGCAAGAAAAACTAGGGGTTTCCATTTGTGATTTTAAAGTTACCTTCCACCCCACGTCCAGGGGGTGTAGTGGGGGTTGGTGTTTAGTGTCATTGGATAGATTTTTGAAAATGATTGAACACTTATTTTTCAGTGTTTCGATCCGATGTTTAGTTCGCGAAATATTCTACCGTTCCACTATTTTTGGGACACCCTGTATAATTCTTATAGTTAAATCATCATACTGTACCTCGTATCACCTTTCATTCTATTTACTTTGTCTTCTATTTTTTGTACTAAATGAGAAAAAAAAACATTAAAAACTAATATTTCAGAAATACAACTAAAAAGTAAGTTGATATTATTTAATAATACTATTTTTACAAACATTATCTTTCATGCATCTGCATCGAGATATACAGAGAATCTCAGCTTTTTTAATTCTGCATAAGTTCTTAGAGCAATTTTTACAGTTACATGGTGGTACTAAGTCTTTTCTTACAGGCAGTAAAACTTAAACTTTCTGGGGCCTCAGAGTCTAATTATCTATATGATATCCATATAAAGTGGATCTAGTTCTTTTGCAACATCATCAAGGCACGTCAATTGTGTGTACGCCGCCACAACATAAATGCTCGTCTTATATGCAATGATGATGCTGTAAAAGAACTCGATACATTTTTATATAGATATTATATATTGGATCATTTGTATGCGTAGAGGCTGAGTTACGATCGATAAAGCGTCGAAAAATACTTACATACTTGACTGTGAGCCGATTTTGCGCTTCATACCGCGCCATTAAAATATCGATATCGTGACCAAAAATAAACTTAGGAACATTTTAAAAAGCTCAAAATATTCCTTTTAAGTTTTTCTATCATTATTGTTAATTAAAGTATAAATGTTTACAGCTCAAATTTACTTGAAATCCTTATAAACAAATTAATGTACAATTTTTTTAAGAAAATTATAATTTCAAACTGGTATAACTTTAAAACAAATGAAGATAAAGTAATTTAACAAATTTTGTTTGGAAGCCTATTAACGAAGCTTTAAAATAAGACCTACTATTGCTCATTAGCATGCGTAGAAACTGAGCTACGATCGATAAAGCTTCGAAAAATACTTATTTTCCAATTTGCAATTTGCATTGTGCACTAATTTTACAATAACTTGAGTTCTAACTGTTGGATTTGAGTTTCGTAAAGGTTTTTTTCTTCGTTTTTTATTAACGAACAAATTTTATTTGAAACATTCTTTTTTATCTCTTTTAGTTTATGAGCCAGAGCCTTATAAACAATTTATAAACAATTAAATTGTTTATAACAATTTTTTGACCACTCGGGTCGAAATCCACCCTCGAAATTCATAATCAGTAGTCAAAAATCCATAAGAAACCGCTGAGTTTGTCCATCAGAATTGAAAAGGACACGGTGACCCCTCTGGCGCCTAGACTAATAGCTTCAATGCGTTATACTTATGAGTTATTGCGGTCTAATTTGCCCTCCATTTTTCTAGTATTTTATTGTGTCTTATAATGTTGTTATTTATGTTATCATAGCTTATTTTATTTTCAATAGCTAATTTTCTTCTTCTTTCTGTGAGTTTTCTTAATGCGGCTCTGGCCGCTGTATTCTGGACTGTCGCGTTAACACGTGGTGCGACTTTAGACCTCGGTCCATTTAGTGACTCCTAGGTATTTAGGTTCGTTTTGCCATTCGATAGGTCTGTGTTAAAATGTTAGCGGCTCTTCTGGGTTATCTCTTCTCTTTTTGAAGATAACGGTTTGGGTCTTTTCTGGATTTTGCTATTTCCATTAGATTTTCCATTATTCTATCGTATTCAGTACCGTCTGTAGATTTCCTATAGGATTTCTTCCGGCCGTAGATTTCTTCTGGAATATATTCAGATCCTGTGTTTTGCCGCGATTGCAGTGTTGTCTGCATCAAGGCTGATTGGTGTTCCAGGTGTTTTTGGAACGTCTGCTGTATATATGCAATAATACAGGACGGGCGATAATACTGCCCCTCCTGTATTGGAAGTACGTATGTGTGGTACTCCACAGGGGCAGATGAAAAGAGCTATGGAAAGATTAATGCTCGGGGTGGGGCTTATAGACAAAAAAAAAATAGGTAAATGGATAAGAAGCAAAACCAAAGTAAAAGACGCAGGAGAACATGCCGCCAAATTAAAATAGAGCTTCGCAGGATACAATGCCCGAATGAACGATAAAAGATGGAATAACAAAATGCAATAATGGAGAACATAGTTAGGAAGGAAATGCAGAGGAAGGCCAAAAATGAGATGGGCTGCTGACATTAAAAGCTTGGAAGACACAACTGGAAACAAGTGGCGAAAAATATAAAATATTGAATTGAGTTAGTGCAGGGGTGGCTCGTGATAGTAGAAGGTGGTGAGGCACACTACACCTAAGCAATTTTATTATTATGGTTACCTTCTCTTTAATGGCCGGAAAGTCGATTTTGTGACGTCATAATGCTAGGACGAAGCAAGGTCACAAATAATCCCCACAAATTATCCCTGGACAAGAAATCCAGAGACAAATAATCCCCGGACAAAAAATCCCCACAAAAAATCCCCGGACAAATAATCCCCGGACAAATAATTCCCGGACAAAAAATCTTCACAAAAAATCTCCACAAATTTTTTACACAAAATATCCCCACAAAAAATTTCGGACAAAAAATCCTCAAGAAATATTTGCTAACGATTAGTTCTCTAAAAGTTTTCCCGTGAATGTGATCGACTCAAATGCTTTCAGTCTCAGTGCATAGTTATTTTGAATTCCAATTCTATATCGAAAACTTCTTTTGCATAACAAAAGAGTGTGAGGTTTTAAAAATCGTGGAAGATATGGGGAATGAGCTAAGGCTGTGCGAATCATGTTGCAATATTATTCGCTTAATCTTTTGCTCACTCTGATTTGAATAACTATGTTCAAAAAAATTTTACAAAGAAAAACACAACCACAATATATAACATTTTTGAAATATTTAAAAACTACTTTTGTATATAAATGTAACAAATAAATAAAGAAAAATAATTTATTAGTTATATATTTTACAAAAAAAACACAAACACAAAATACAACATTTTTTTTATTTAAATTTATGTGCCTCGGCTGCAATGGCCATTGACACAAACAATATTGGTTATACCATAATTAATTACAATAAGGACTTAAAACTAATTATTATAACAGTTAATTTCCTAATCCTAAATAACATTAGGTAAAAAGTATGAAGAAAAAAAATTGGATATACAATCATGGGATACTATAGAGACGTACAACTAATTATTACAACAACTATTAATTATTAATTATAATGAATAATTACTAATTACTAAATTTTGAATAACAGGTAGAGATTATAAAGACAAAAGATCATATTGTGTTAAATAATTGAATGTCTTTCAAGAAACTAATTAGGTTACGAAGTTGATCGGACGAGTTTAAAATATCTTTAATATTTGACTTAAGTTTATGTTGATTTCTCTGCATCACACACTGAGGACACTCAGTAAGGATGTGTTTCACGCTTAAAACAATTAGGCTTCGGTTCAGACTTAATTAAGTATTCGTGTGTGTATCGGGTATGTCCAATTCTCAACCTTCTAATGACTGCTTTTTCTTTTCTAGTCATAGTTGGCAGTTCAAATATATTGACAGTCTGCCGGATCTCGTGTAATGTGTTTTTGATTGTGTTCCAGTGGATTTGCCAAGAGATATGTTGTTGCTGCTTAAACATCTGCTTCAAATCACTACGGATTTGAACATGTTCTTTTGAATGCTGACCATTTAGGGTAGAGGCTAGTTTGGCGACGTGATCTGCTTTTTCATTACCGGGGATACCGATATGGGATGGTATCCAGATGATAGTAACAACAACGCCTTGAGAAGCAAGTGAGAAGCAAGATAGATGTTATGGATTTCGTGAACTAAAGGATGTTAAACATATAAACTTTTTATGGATAAGAGTGATGATAAGGAATCTGTGCATATTGCTTGGTTTTTACTATCGATTTCTAAGGACTTAAAAGCTTCTAATATAGCGTATAATTCTCCAGTATATACGCTGCACACATCTGGTAATAAAAATGATTTTATAGTCTTATCAACTGTGGTAACAGCACATCCAGTTCCTATTTCACTTTTGGAAGCATCTGTGTATAAAATTTTTTGGAATTGGTTGTTCTCTATGATTTCTTCAAAGTATTGTCTTATCGCGATGCTCGGAGCTTCGTGTTTGTTGTAGGTCAACAAAGAAGTACGGGATTGATCTGCTCCAAGGAGGGGTAGCTGGAATTGGATATGGAAGTGTTTTGGTAAGATCGATGGGATTTCTTAAGGTTGATTTCTGGAATTCAATAATTGATTGGATCGTTTTCGGTAAATCCGAGGGAGGTTTCGAATTTATTAGAAGATAGACGGGGTTAGATGGATTTGCGGATACTGTAGCAAAGTAAGATTTTAGGAGACACTATCGTCGAATCCAGACGAGTGGCTCATTAGTGTCGCAATAAAGGCTCTCTACAGTACTGGATTTGAAGGCGCCTAAACAGAGACGAATGGAAGTATTATGCACAGAGTTCAGTAACTTTAATTCAGACTTTGACGCAGACATGTAAATGAAACTACCGTAGTCCAGTTTGGAGTGAATTAAGGCTCTGTAGACATTGAGTAAAATACTTTCTTCTGCACCCCAAGTATACTGTGACAATGCCTTGATTATATTAAGCCTCTTCATGGTATCTCCTTTTAGTTTACTAATATGCTCTTTCCAAGTTAGTCTACTATCAAAAATTAAACCAAGTATTTTATAGTTTGTTACAGTTTGCAATGGAATCTCGTTGAGATATACAATAGGATTTTGGCTACAAGGTCTTCTGCTAAATCGAATTAATTTTGATTTGGAAGGTGATAGTATTAATCCTGTCTTTTTAGCCCATTCGTTAAGTTGATTTACGGCGGTTTGCAGTACTTTACATGTGGCGGTTTTATTTTTTCCTATATAGAATAAGATCATCCGCATACATTACATATTGGACTGGTTGACAAACACTCGAACAGATGTCATTTATTACGAGTATAAACAAGGTTGTACTGAGTACGGAACCTTGTGGGACTTCTTTTTTTTTTGCGGGTATGTTGCAGATATTTCAATGTTTATTTTTACCTTGAAAGTTCGTTTTTTTTTAAAGTTTTTTATGAAGAAATAAATATTTCCTGTATTATTGTATTGAAGAAGCTTTTGAAGAATGGCTGGTCGTGAAATGTTATCGAAGGCTCCTTCTATATCAAAAGCGGTAGCGATAACATCTTGTTTATTCGAAAAGGCGGTAGCTATTTGTGTTTGCAGTAACACTAAATTATCAAGTGTACAACGGTGGCGTCTGAAGCCAGATTGGGCTTCGTTAACTATAGCATATTTTTCTAGAAGCCAGGTTAATCTTGAGTTAATCATTTTCTCGAGAAGTTTGCATGACGAGCAGGTCAGTGAAATTGGCCTATATGATTTTGGCAGATTGGAAGGTTGATCGGGTTTTTGAAGTTATACTTCTTTAGGCGCGATTGAGATTGAGGGTGAATTTATTGTTGATCTGCGCGCATGCGCACACCGACAGTATGGTATTGTATTAGTCGTTATACGGGCTCTGATTGGATGTTGAAATGATCTGTCAATAATAAATAATTGTTCAATATGGAGGTAAACAAATGTTGTATAATATATTAGTTTTATTGTTGTGAGGACAGAAACAAAAAAGTTGTATAACTGTAGTGACTTTTAAATAGTTTTTAAAAGCAACAGGTACGTAATAATTATTGTTAAATGTATCAGTATCCTAATAAAAAATTCCATAGGTAGGTACCTATACCTATTTGAACCTACCAAAATATATAGTATCTATGATTAGTATATAATACTTTTATTTACATAATTTGATTACCATAAAAATTCTATCAATATTCACCTAATATCTATATTGTTTTCTTACTCTATCTTTTGTTGTATTTTTTCAATTCTAAACCATTTCAATTCAAAATCAAAATAATAATTATTTGATTTAATTCAAAATGTCAAAAGTTTAATCCGTTTAGTTAGTCGATCTTCGCAAATAATGACGCATTGCCTCCGTGGCGATGCGTTCAAGGCGAATGAATCCCAATACCAACCGCGCTGATAAAAGCTGGTTCGAATCCCAATGAAAACTTTTATTTTTTTTTTATTTTTTTATACATTTTATGATTGTAAGTATATTTATTATATAATTTTATTTTCAGAAAATACGTATTTAGTTAAAAAAATTTCCGACAATTAATATTCAGAAATCATTTGTGGCATTTTTAATGTATTTCTGTGTGTTTTATTCTTGTATTCTTTTAATTTTTGGCACTGTTTTAATAAAAATGTTTGAGAAGTAGTAAGTATAAATTAGTTTAATATTTAAATAAAATACAAATAAAAAGTATATTAATTTCGTTTAAATCATAATAGAAGTATAACTTCTTACGTGCGTACAAAGTACACACACATTCTTTTTTTATTGGTATGATGATTGATTCGGACCATATACGAGGAAATTTCTTAGTAAGCCATATTTTATTGTACAGATTTGGAAGTTTTGCAAGGCTGGATTCAGATAAATTTTTTAAAAATATGTATGAAATATTATCTGGCCCGGCAGTGGAGTTTTTACAAGACGCTAGAGCTACTGTTAATTCTTCTAGTGTAAAAGGGAGGTTGATAGCGGCTATATCATGTCTACAATTTGAGGAGTGTGAGAAGTTAACGAATTTTGCTCATTTAGACTTTGGTTATGCTCGAGTCCATAACTAAATTTCAGTGCGAAACTTTCAGCCATAATATGCGAAATTGATTGGTTATCTGTAATTACTTTTCCTTCCAGTGTAATTGCTGGGATTTTTGGTGAAGATTTCTGTCCTTTCATTTGTCTTATTTTTGTCCACACTTGTGTTGGAGAAGTATCACTGGTAAGAGTCGAAACAAAATTTTGCCAAGAATCTTTCTTATTATTTTTAACAACATATTTAGCTTTAGCTTTTAGTCTTTTGAAGCAAATCAGGTTTTCTTGACTTCTCTTTCTTCGATATCTGTTAAGAGCAGTTTTACATTCTTGTACTATTTGTTCGCATTCTGGATTCCACCATGGTACAGCCTTTTTAAAGGGGCATATTGATATTTTCTGGACATGAGTTGCTGCAGCCATGATAATGCAATTGTTAAAAAGAGTTATTGTCAATATCTTCAGACTCTTGTACTAATGAGGGTAGGTTTTCGGCACTACTTTTGAAATGATTCCAGTCTGCTTTAGCAATATTCCACTTAGTGACGGTGCAATGTTTTTTATGACTATTTGTTACGACTATCGGGAAATGATTACTATCGTATAGGCTATCTAACGTATACCATGAGAGTGAATCAGCTAATTTGGGATCACATATACTTAAGTCAATAGACGAGTAACTTCCTGATGCGATATTAAAATATGTGTTAGCTCCACTGTTCATCAAACAAGCATTATTGCAATTAAATACGGTTTCTATGATCTTTCCTCTTCCGAATGTTTTCTTGGAGCCCCACATAGTATTATGGGCGTTGAAGTCTCCGACTAGTATAAATGGTCTAGGTAGTTGGCGGACTAAATCATCTAACTCGATTTCAGTGAGGTTATAGTTAGGTGGAATATAAATACTGCATATAGTTATTTTATCAGGACACCAGATAGTTACTGCTATAGCCTCCAAATTAGTGGTTAGAATATGATGTAAAGAAAATAAATCGTTAGACACGAAAATAGAGGTTCCTCCACTTGCTCTAGTAAATGTTGTTCGAAGAAAATGGTAACCTTCAAAGTTTTTAAGCTCTCGTTTGTGAGAGTCTTTAAAATGAGTCTCTTGAAAGCAAATTATATCGGCTTCTGTATTGTTGATTAGCTGTTGTATGCGTTCTAAGCGAGGGTAAAACCCATCGCAATTTCACTGAACTAGCGTGAAAATAATGGCTTTAGATAGTTAAGGAAGAGTCTGAGAGATAATCGTTATCATTATTGGTTGATTGAGATGCTGTACTTTCCGTTTCTGTGTTGTCTATATTTAACTGTTTTTTAATTTTCTTAGAGACTCTTGTGAATCTATTTTTCGTTGTTCTGTCTTCAATTGAGGGGTATATTTTTGACATATCGTCAAGGAGTGATTGGACATTTGGAGTGAACTCCTGTGCTTCGCGCAAGGGGTTATCACTGCCGAATGTATTTTCAAGGAAGGCTAGGAAATTTTCAACAGGAAGGGAAAATGAGTCTGGATTTTCTTGAAAAAGATTTTGGATAGTGTGATTTGTGGAATTAGTTAATTTAGACTTATCGGGGGAGTCTTCCTTAGATCTTTTGGCTTTATGCTTAGTGGGAACAATTACAACTGATGTGGGCATTTCATTGATTTTAGTGGGTGTATTTTTAGAAGTTTGTGTTTCTTATCTCTGATGTCAGAACGACTTCGTTTCTGACTGGTGGATGGGGGAAGAAAATCATTATTTGGGGTTATGGAAGTAATGGGAACATCGACTGTATTTATTTGTTGACTAAGATCTAGATTATTTGTTGGGTTTGAAAGTGTGTCATTATTTGATATTGGGGAAGTGAGATTGGGTTCAGTAGGGAACGATTGTTCATTTAGGGAAGGATTTCTAGGAGGATTTTGACAATTATTTGCCGTGTGACCTTGCAGCTTGCATAAAAACAAACCATTTTTTCCGTAGAGAGAAATATCCTGTGAGAGTTGTTGTCAAAAGGGATATTATTATTGAAGTTTGGAGCTCAAAGTTTTCTGTGGATGGAGTGACATATACGTGTCTTCTGAAACTCCTAATATGAGTAAATATATTACCGGGGATTCCAGCTTTTAGATATGAGACTGGTGACGCGAGTTGTAGACCTAGATCCTTGAGATATTTTTCTATGATGTCTTGTGGGATTGATGGACAAACGCTGGAAATTATAAGCCTTTTAGCTGGTGTTACTAGACTGCGTACTGGTAGTTCAATTGTATTTATTTTAATTGTAGGATGTTCAGTTATAATTTGATCGACGAGTTTAGAATTTGTAAGGTAGATACAGATTCTGTTATTGGAAATTCTTGAGGCGAAGCAGATGTTTTTCGGATTAACAATATTACCTATGGCCTTGACATAATCGAGTAGTACTAAATTTGGTTCTGCATGAATTAAAATTGCTTCGGTCTTCTTCGGATACTTCGGACGCGGTTTAGTCATAGTAGCAGTTGCATATGAACTAGTAAGATTACTGGAAGAATTGGGTCCAGGTATGGTGTTGCTAACAGTGGGGGAACATTGATTTAAATTGTTACTCATGTAGTCAAAAGTAACTTGAATTTGTTTATATTAACGCTTTGGATGTCTGGAAATAAGTGATAATATTGCAGTGATACAACACTTAAATACTGGTTCCCTAACCGTTGGCGTCCGTTGGGACGGGATAGTAACAGTGAAAAACTATTGACAGTTTGACACTGAATTTGTTTAAGTTGAAAGATTATTAAGTAAAAAATCTCTTACTGAACGAAGTTACGGCTTGTTCTTGATGATTTACACGTAACAAAATTCTTATTAGTCACTATTTGCGCGAAAACTAATTTTAATAACTAGTATTTACAGTAATAATTACAAATTTCGGCACCAATTTACAGATCGATACATACACGTTCTGACGTTAGTTTGACAGTCCGAGAAAATGATCTACAACATTTTTGAAACGGTTAAATACTACTTTTGTATGTAAACGTCCGATGTGGAAGTGGAAACGTTAGTAAAATCAATTTTTAAGTTAAATTGTGGCTTATTTCCCATTTAGAATAATAAATTACATAAATGCCACAAAGAAATAGCTTCAGAACAATATATTAGGTGATAATGAACAATGATTTAAAATAAACAATGTTTTAAATACATATCCATAAATTTCTAAAATATAATAATCCATTCGTATATACCGCGTATGCATCGAAAGCTGTGATCTACATTCGACTTTTGCTTGTAGTCGGTTCAGTTCGGCTATTCCTATTCCTATTCCGTTCCGCGGAAGCTTAAGTAAAAAAAACACGTGTTTGAGGCCGGCCTCAAGGATAGATGAATTTTGTACCCAGAATCGGTGGCACATTTTTCAAATTTTGCCGGTTTTACTGTTGTCGTTGTCCCATTTTAAGAAACGGTAGTATGCTAGACAATGATGGTGTGCGGCTAGCTTTAACTGTAATAATTTGACAAAGTTGGAATGAGATGCATGATGCATATACCCTATTCCACGAACATACGCCTGTTTTGGATTACTTCGACAACGAATATTTTACTGTGCAAAATAAGAAGAACCAAAGTAAATTGCAAATTACATTGTTGTTTATTGGAATAATTATTAACGCCATTTACTTTCGTACTTCTTATGTTGCACAGTAAAATATTCGTTGTCGAAGTAATCCAAAACAGGCGTATGTTCGTGGAATGGCCCATAGATGCATAATATAATACTGGCACGTGGAAGATGGATACAAAGATAAACAGTCAGGGCCATACCGATTTTAATTTTTTCATAAAATTAAATTTATTTAGGAAATTTCAAAAAGCTAAATTATATGTAAAAACTGATTATGAAACAACAAAATAACGTAAATAGTCGATTGATGTACTGGTGAGGTACTGCCTCACCTGCCGCATAGGACAAGTGGCCACTGAATTAGGGGGAGGCCTATGTCCAAAGTTGGACTACTTAAGGCTAAAGGAAATGAAGAAGAAGTGGTTCTTAAGCTTTCGGAATTCCAGGTTCAGATAGAAATGGTCCTATCTGGACTCCGAACCTCCTCCGGTCGCTTGGATACGAGGAGATGAGTTTCGTGATAAACTCGCTGTATCCTTAATCTCTCATGTTGTATGTCAGTACATCATGCCACACTCTGTCGAACGCTTTGCTTACATCCAGGAAGGCTGCTCTTGTACATTGCTTGTCGTTGACTCCAAATTGTATTCTGAAGCTCTAAGTACTTATGTCACTCGCTGAAATGTTGAGATCTAAATCCAAATTGTGCTTCTGGGATTAATTCTAGCCCGTATTGATTTCTAGCTCTCTTGCCTGTTTGGATGACTCGCTTTACTTTCAATCTTGAAAGGAGCCTGTATCCTAGTATTGCATTTGTTTTGTTTGTCAAATATACGGTTTCTTTCGCAGGAAGGTACTTCATAGTTTCTTTAGTGATTTCGTTTAGACTTTTTACTTATACGTTCTAATAGTACCTGTTTGACTTATCGATTCAGGTTTGCCCTATTTTTATCTTCCTGATTTCTTGTTATTCTCTCTCTCTTTTCAGCTTTGTTCTTTTCCCTTATTATTTCTGTTGTTTCCTGATTAAAATCTCTAAATCTGTCCATGTTTATTTTCTTAGTGCTGTTTCTTAGTGCTTCTTTGATAACGTTTTCGAGCTCTGGATTTTTTCCTCTATTTCTTACGAATTGTCGATTGTAGGAACATTTCCAATTCCTATGCTCACTCCTCTTTTGAAGTTAGACCACTTCGTTTTCTTTCTTTTCCTTGTTATTTTGTTAACTTCTTCTCATGTGACTATTTCTGAGAATATTGGGCTGTGGTCTCCTGATGCTTCGTTTAAGGATTGTCTGTTTATATTTATAGGTTTTTAGAGCCACTTCTACATCCAAATGGGTTGGTAGAGTATTTCCTGGAAAGTAGATTGGTTCTATGGGGGCAATTAGGTACCATAATGACTTTGAAACGAGTCTGATCGATCTAATGAGTCCGTATTATAAGGAATCATGTAACTAAAATATTTTTTGGGTATTATTCAAACGATATTCTAAAATGTTGTCTTGTCATAGTCTTTGTCTTTTTGGGATAATTCTGGAATATACTGTTTTACTTGTAGTTTCCCCCTCTGTGGCTCAGAGGTAATGGCACTTACCTTTGGACCTAAAGGGCGTGAGTTTGAATTTCACCTGGGTGGATATAAAGAAATTAATAAATTAAGATAGCTTCTATGCTTAGAGGATCGGTATTTACCGGATGGACAGCAGACGTTCGGATACAATTAGCGTCTCTTTGCAAAGATAATCACGTCGACTTTGCTAAGTAACAAGACATTTACTCAACACACACACTAGAGATTACAATAGGTACCTGATAAAAAAATACACTTTACCATGCCAATGGCGATTAGTTGTCGAGGTATTAAGCTAAATAAAAATTTTCGTTGGATCCAATAAGAAATTATTATTAAATTATTTTTTTTTACAATTTTTTGCCATATTTATTAAACTGTCAATCAAGCTGAAATCCTCTTTAGATTTTGTTAATGATTTGTACATTATTTGTACATGCTAAAAAAATTAAATGATTATTCTGGATAATTAGGTAATTTTTATTTGTTTATGTTTTAATAAAACTTCTTGAAGTGATATATTTACATAATCTATGACATAGATGATACAAATACGCGATATAAAAGTGAAATTTAAAAAAAAAATGAATTGGAATATCACTGATAAAAAAGTCAAAACATTAGAGATAATTCGTTGCTTTGAAAGAACACTGTTACAAGTCGAAAAGTTCTAATTTTCAGGAGCGACGTTTTAAAATTTTAATGTAGGTACTAGTTTTCATTATAGTTTTGGTTAGGTAAAAAATAAGAGGTAGAATCTTTTACAATATTAAAGAGCCCAATATTATCATTTAAATATAAATAGAAAGACCTTTCTTGTTCTGACCTTTCTACCTGTTATTAGCATTTGTAACAGTTTTTCCCAAAATTTGTTGAAATATTACTGTATTGCTCATAATAATTCTATATAAACGCACATATCCTGTAAGGAATACCTACCCAAGACGAAATGTAACTGTCTTGTATTAAATATTAAACACAAAATCCCAAAAAAAATACGTTCTTTTTTTAACTTGTTGTGTGAACACTGTTCTCCAAAAAACACGTAGTAACTTTCACAACAACTGAAACACAACTATATTGCGACGCTCTTCCATAAAATGTAATGCATGCGTTTGACAAAGTCAAACTGTTATGTGGCCATCTAGCAGTAATTACATGAGTGCAACTTCTGACAATTTTTCCCATAATAAAGTTAAACATTTAGAGTTGGGTAGAGGGTAAACCTCAAAAATGGCAATTTTTGAGTTGTGACGTTCTTCTTCCAAACCAACGAAATGTATGTATGTTTTAAAAAATAAACATTGCTAATAATCCAATTTTTGATTTTTAAATCAGTAAATGCAACAGTCGATGAATAGGTTTTTGCAATATATTCATTGCAGTTTTTATTAAATAATGGTCAACAGAAACCCATCTGAATCTGAATGGACCCTTTTGACACAAAGTTACATAATATATACACAACCATAACAGCTTGATCGCAGCTACAGACAATACTTTCACTTTGAAAAAAATGTCACAGCATTTTTTCTGTGAGAAATGTTTTTTGTTCTTACAAAAAACCTTTAGTAACCAATAGAATCCAACAATTTTCACGAGAAACTATACTACATTTACAATCAAGATGCAGTAGAAATAAACGAACGTCAAATGCTACTAGGAGTACTCCTCAGTCATAATTTACAACGTAAATACATTGTTAATCCCACATCATGATTTCAAAAGTTCTTGTAAATTATGATTCAGGAGTGCTCCTAGTAGCATTTAACGTGTCTTGGTTTGTTTATTTCTACTGCATCTTGATTGCAAATTAAGGATCATCATCATCACGTAGCGCTACAACCCTAAGTGGGTCGTGGCTGACTGTACAACTTTCTTCCAATTTGTTCGGTCTTCCATCAACCTAGGGTCAAATGGGATGTTCATTTTTCAGAGATCTGCTTGGATGTTATCTCTCCATCGCATTCTGTGACTTCCGAGTGGTCTTTTGCCTGTAGGAATCTCCTCCCATACCAGTCTTACAAGTATCTCGTTATGAAGTCTGTGCACGTGGCCTGCCCATCTTAGTCGCTGTGATTTAATTTCTTGGACAATATCGGTGTCATTGTAGAGTTTTTTTTAATTCGAAGTTGGTTCTGATTCTATATTGGTTTGTGTTAATGTCGTGGTGAGGTCCGAAAATTTTTTCTAAGTATTTTTCGTTCAAAACGTCTGAGCTTTTCTTTGTTTGATTTGGTCATGGTCCACGTTTCGCAACCATATGTTAGTACAGGTCTGATGATGGATTTATAGATTTTGATCTTGGAACTTCTTGTAAGATTTTTTGATTTTATTAGCTTATCCAATACGAATAGAGAAAATTAATAGCCTAATAAAATAAAAAAAAGTCAATATGTAAATTCGTACAGGTTAAAACAAATTTTATATCAAAGTTTAGGTGGGTACAAAAGATATTTTCAAGAAAGTATCCAAATCATACAAGGGGATCATTGTTTAAATAATTAAAAAGTGGTCATTTTTGCAAAAAAAAATAATTTTTTTAACTGCTGAGGTCATTTAATTACCAACGAAGGTCTATAAGATTTTTTCTGCAATGTTGAAGAGTAAATATTTCTCATAAGACTTACTAAATTAAATTTGACCTCCTATTTATTTAAATAATTACTAGCTGACCCGGCAGACTTCGTACTGCCTCAATAGATAAGAACAAACTTTTGTAAACAATAAACTTAAAATAAACAAAAGGAATTCGTAATTAATAAACAAAAAATGCTCGATGTGAATGAGTTTTTATTATTATTTTTAATGAATTACAGATAATGTTTGAAGTAATAAAGTTTAGTTAGAAAAAGTTTGCAGTGCAATAGTTGCAATCTTAAATTTGTTTTTCTTATAATGAATATAACAGCTTTATTTTATTTACATTCAAAACAACCCTGTATTTATAATTGGGTTCGGGGTTGTCCAACTATATAGGTGTTGAAAAATGAAATAAAATTAAAATTAAATATCATTAAATAAAATGAAACAAAATTTCATAAAATTGAATAAAAGTTAATAAAAATAAATAAAACTGAATAAACTTAAATAAAAATAATAAATAAATTTAAACAAATAGTAAAATTAAAAAAAAATTAATAGAATATAATAAAAATAATTAAAATTTAATAAAATGAAACAAAATTAATTAAAATTAAATAAAATTTTATAATTTGCTGCTTGTTCTTTTCGTGTGCTCAGAACTTTTCTTCTGCTTGCCGTTCGTCAGAAAAGTTCGGTAGAGATATTTTTTGAAAGTTTCGAAAAATTAAGAAATTCATATTTTGCCCAAATTAAGTTCAAAAGTTAAACAGTTGCACTTTTCTTCGATGAAATTTGTTGCTCGTTCTTCTTCTGTCTTCAGAATATTTCTAAGGCTTAAGATATTGTATTTTGGACACCGATTGAGCTAGAAAAAAAATTTAGTAAGGTTCTGTTCGAGCAAGGAGTACACCGAATTAATTTCGTATTTTTCACGTCATTATTGCGAGAGTTATGACGTCACACGCAACCCTCTTATGACGTAGAGGTATAAAATATAGACATAAACCTACTCCCGGTCCGGTCGAGTACACTTGCAAACTTTCATCAAAATCGGTCAAGTCGTTTCGGAGGAGTATGGCAACAAACACTGTAAAAAGAGCATTTTATACATATAGCTGTAAAAATTTTGGTGGCTACTAAAATGACAATATAAAACCGTATAAACCTTCCCTGAACTTCCACAAATAATTCAACATCAAAATTAGCCAAATCGGTCCACACATTCTCGAGTTTTAGCGAGACTAACGCACAGCAATAGATTTTTATATATAAGATGCAAAACTTTAGATGGCTATTAAAAAATAACGGTCGAAGATAGAAAAGTGAAAATTTAGGGTTGTATTTACCTTTGCCTTCCACATCACATAAAATTAAGAAAAAACAGTTTGATCAAAAAAATAAAAAAATATTTTAGGGGGGCAGCCCCCGTTACGACGTACGGATATGAAAAATACATAACAACCTATTCTCGGTCCGGTCAAATACACGTGGAAAATTTCATAAAAATCTATTCAGTCGTTCTCGAGTTATGTGTTGGTAACTGTCACGACTTTCTTTTGTTTATATAGATGTAAAATATTTAAATGGCCATTAAAAAATAACGGTTAGTGATAGAAAAGTGAAAATTTAGGGTTGTATGTATCTTTACGTTCCACATCATATGCAATTAAAAAAAAAAGAGTTTGACTGAAAAAATAGAAATAAATATAAGGGTGGCAAGCCCCCTTAAGACGCACGGGTATGAAATATAGATAACGACCTACTCCCGGTCCGGTCGAGTACACTTGCAAACTTTCATAAAAATCGGTCAAGTCGTTTCGGAGGAGTATGGCAACAAACACTGTAAAAAGAGCATTTTATACATATAGCTGTAAAAATTTTGGTGGCTACTAAAATGACAATATAAAACCGTATAAACCTTCCCTGAACTTCCACAAATAATTCAACATCAAAATTAGCCAAATCGGTCCACACATTCTCGAGTTTTAGCGAGACTAACGCACAGAAATAGATTTTTATATATAAGAAGATGCAAAACTTTAGATGGCTATTAAAAAATAACGGTCGAAGATAGAAAAGTGAAAATTTAGGGTTGTATTTACCTTTGCCTTCCACATCACATAAAATTAAGAAAAAACAGTTTGATCAAAAAAATAAAAAAATATTTTAGGGGGCAGCCCCCGTTACGACGTACGGATATGAAAAATACATAACAACCTATTCTCGGTCCGGTCAAATACACGTGGAAAATTTCATAAAAATCTATTCAGTCGTTCTCGAGTTATGTGTTGGTAACTGTCACGACTTTCTTTTGTTTATATAGATGTACAATATTTAAATGGCCATTAAAAAATAACGGTTAGTGATAGAAAAGTGAAAATTTAGGGTTGTATGTATCTTTACATTCCACATCATATGCAATTAAAAAAAAAGAGTTTGACTGAAAAAATAGAAATAAATATAAGGGTGGCAAGCCCCCTTAAGACGCACGGGTATGAAATATAGATAACGACCTACTCCCGGTCCGGTCGAGTACACTTGCAAACTTTCATAAAAATCGGTCAAGTCGTTTCGGAGGAGTATGGCAACAAACACTGTAAAAAGAGCATTTTATACATATAGCTGTAAAAATTTTGGTGGCTACTAAAATGACAATATAAAACCGTATAAACCTTCCCTGAACTTCCACAAATAATTCAACATCAAAATTAGCCAAATCGGTCCACACATTCTCGAGTTTTAGCGAGACTAACGCACAGCAATAGATTTTTATATATAAGATATATAAAACTTTAAAAAGAAATGTGCAAAAAATTATTTTTAGCGTTTTAAATAAGCACTATAAAATATCTTATTTTACAGACTAAGTTGCGCTATGTTACCAGTATCAAGCAAAAAAAAATTGTTCGAAAAATATTTAATATTTTTTGAGATATTGAATTTGTTTATTAAATGTTACTATATTTTCAATTGCAAAAACGCGGTTGTTTCCAAAGAAATATTCACCTGCTTAAGATCTCAATATTTTTATTTTTATGTATATTTTCGATAAATGTATTGATAAATTCAAATTTCAGTTAAACTCCCCCCTAAAATGGCATTTGAAAATTGTTCAAATTTGTTTATAATTTTTTTTTAATAACGTCGCGGGGATTAAGTATTTTGAAATGCCGTTTCAATCATTGGGTTCCTGGGATTTTTTTACTAATTAACAAAAAATTTTTGTCGTTTTTTCTTCTTCTTTTTCTTCTTGGAGTTATATTACTACGGGCCCTTTTAGGGTTAATTTTATTAAGAATGTCGAATCTCTGAGTTGTAGATTCTACACCTAAAAATATTAAGATTTAACTAAAATCTTTTAAATAAAATGTGGCTACTTACTGGGTTACAGGGTGTTTTATTTAAAAATTTAAAAATTATTGTTACCAAGTAGGTACTTTAAAACTATTTGACGTATCCTTATCATACTTGGCAGAAAGTGTGGCTATTATAGACCCTATTAAATTGTGATTAATAAACGTTTCTAGCTAGTGCCAGAGACGTACGACAGGGGATAGTGAATGATTGACCCTTCCCAAATTCTACGCCACTGAGTGAATTACTATTGTAGCGAAATTTTTCGATTCTCCAATACTTTGTATGTAAATAACTTTATTGGTATTGATAAAGTCATCAGTTTGAGAGATATTGGAAGTTTAAAATGAATGAATGAATGAATCAAAATAACTATGCCGTTTCAGTTTTAACGTCCAATATCTCGAAAACTAATGACTTAATCATTACCAGTAAGGAGTATATTATTTACACATAAAGTATTGGAGAATCGAAAAATTTCGCTAAAATAGTAATTCCCTCAGTGGCGTAGAATTTGGGCGTCAACCATTAACTGGCCCCTGTCGTACGCCTCTGGTGGTAGCTAGAAACTTTTATTTATCACAATTTAGTAGACTGTATAGTACCCACACTTTCTGTAAAGTATGATAAGGATACGTCAAATAGTTTGAAAGTACTTGGTGAAAATAATTTTTAAATTTTTAAATAAAACACCCTGTAACTCAGTAAGTAGCCACATTTTATTTAAGTGATTTTAGACCAATCTTGATATTTTTAGGTCTAGAATCTACAACTTATAGATTCGACATTCTTAATGAAACTTCCAAAAAGAGCCCGTAGTAATACAATGCCAAGAAAAAAAAAGAAGAGGAAAACAAGACAAAAAAATTTGTTAATTAGTGAAAAATTCCCAGGAACCCAATTATCGAAACGGCATTTTAAAATATTTAATCACCGCGACGTTATTAAAACAACAAATTATAAACAAATTTGAATTATTTTCAAATGCAATTTTAGGGGGCAGTTTAATTGAAATTTAAATTTATCAATACATTTATCGAAAATATACATTAAAATAAAAATAATAAGATTTAATACAGGTGAATATTTCTTTGGCAACAACCGCGTTTTTGCAATTGAAAATATAGTAACATTTAATAAACAAATTCAATATCTCAAAAAATATTAAATATTTTTCGACCAATTTTTTTTTGCTTAATACTGATAATATAGCACAACTTATCCTGTAAAACAAGATATCTTATAGTGCTTATTTAAAACGCTAAAAATAATTATTTGCAAATTTGTTTTTAAAGTTTTATGTATAATTATTTAAATAAATAGGGGGTCAAATTTAATTTAGTAAGACTTATGTGAAAGATTTACCCTTCAGCTTTACAGAAAACAATCCTATAGACCTTCATTAGTAATCGAATGATCTCAGCAGTTAAAAAAGTAATTTTTTTGCAAAAATGACCCCTTTCTAATTGTTTAAACAATGATCCCCTTGTGTATGATTTGGATACTTTCTTGAAAATATCTTTTGTACCCACCTAAACTTTGATATAAAATTTGTTTCAACCTGTACGAATTTACATTTTGATTTACATGTAGTGTAATTTTATTTTACTAGACTATAAGTATAGTGAGTTTAAAAAGCAGATTCATTATTTAAAGGAATACGAACGTGAAAATTAGCGATAGAAATCTTGTTTCGAGGATTTGATGAGCTCTGTGAAAAATCAAAGAATCTAATGAGTTTCGGCGTCCAAGAATATTCGCCGTCTCCACAACAGAAGATAGTTGGTGCACAATTCTTTATCACAAACATCTGTACTAATATTGACCTTAAGAGCGACACAATGAAGATATTACGAGCTGTTAAGAAGTCTGATGATAAGGTATGGCCTATAAGTTTGGTTGTTCAATTTATAGGGAAATCCCATTTTTAAAATTGGTAATCGATAGTCAGTGCTACATTCAACTCATTTCTTTACTTGTGTATCTTTAATTATAATAGTGCTACTTGTTAAATTTTTCATCTACGCAAAAAATAATCTAATATTTTTACTGTATTACTGTATTCTTAAGACAACACTGACTAGAAGTTAAGTAGTACCTAGTAACACCCCTAAAATTGTTTCATTACTATCCATTACACACAATTAGCTGAGACATTTTGTGAACTGCAAACTAACTTATCTACCTCTTGATGGTCACCCGCCGCTGGTGACAGTTCTCTTCACTGCTTTCTCCGCTGGAAATCAAAAGTTTATACCTCTCTTTTGTATTAACTTTCGAAGGCAAGACACCTCTCTCAGTACGCGAACCTTTCTCTAGGTTTAATTATCGCTAAAGAAACGATTTTTCCCTCTGTGTAATAGTAGAAGACGCTAATCCGATGTAGATAAACCGCTAAACCGCTGAAAACCTAATAATGTGTGTAAAGAAACAAATAATGTATTAATAGAAAGAAGAATTGAGAGCCTCCATAAAAAGGTCACTCGAAATTTCATGTTAGAGTATCAACAATGCCTTAACGATGGAATGAACACGAAAATTTTAAAATATACATAATATGTATATTGTATATCTAGAAAAGACTAAATGTGTATCAATCAAATAATAGTCTGGGCTGATATTATCGGAGAATAGGCCATTTTTGGGAAAAGTTATTTACCAGCAATTTTATTGTTGGAATCGAATTATAAGATCCTATATATTAATAATATAGGTATGCAAAGTCCTCAGATAGTGTGCTACTTTTTTTATAAACAAAATGGCTCACGAAAATCGTGTTTTTTTCAATTATTGCTCTATAACTCCGAAGATTTTAACTTTACAACTAAAACACCCAAATAAAATGAATTTTGCTAATTAGCCCAGAGTATAAATAATATAACAAACGGAACAGTGAAACCAAAATCAAGAAAATATAAATAATACCCTTAGTGTTAGTGGAAAAGCAAAAGAATATGGAAACCTACAGTTAAAAGGAAGAGGCGAAGTCAGTACTCATAACCACATAAATTAACTTATAAAGGAGATCGGCAGCTAGAAGAAAAAGAATAACGAACGAAAATGTGGAAGAAATTTTGGGAGTTAAATAACATATTATGAAGGATATCAAAATTAAGGAACTGGTTTGGGATGCTACACCATATCCCAAAACAAATCTTGCAATGGAGACTAGAAGTAAAGAGAAGACCTGGAAGATTTAGAACGAGATATAGTAAAGAATTTGTTAGTAAATGAGAAAGAGAGAGAGGGTTGGGAGGGGGAGATGAGAACGTTTTGAATAGATACAATTTTTTGAGAATCCCCTCCTAAAACTAGTTGTAAAGATTCAATGAAACTTATATTTTATCCTAAAAAGGGGTAGTTCCCTGAGTTGGCGGTATACCTTATAGTTAAACAAACTCTAACATGAAGTATAACCACTTCTATGTAATAGGTATAATTTTACTAAAATCTTAAAAATCTTCAATCTTATATTCTTATGTTTATGACACTTACTTATATTAATTTCATTTTCAATAATATTTTAATATGCACTTTTAAAGAATTTTTTCCAAATAAAAAAAAACAAAAAAAATTATACGGGAAAGTGATTTACACATCTATTGTTGTAACTATTTATTATGCGAAACGCATAGCAGTAGGTACTCACTCGTAGTTACCACAATATCTGCACCAAATTGTTTTGATGTTACTGTCCTCGACGAAAAAATCGACGGTCAAGGTAACCAAAATTGCATATCTTTAGGTATATAGTCTAGAAATAACATTAATTGTTTAAAAATAAATTCGGTATTGTTAAAAAAATTAATAGGCGAGGAAATAAAGCAATAAACTACTAAATTTTTGCAGTTGGATGAATCTTACTAAAACTTTTTGCATTCGATTAGTTAGTGCCTTAGAAAACTTTGTGAACAAAGATAATGATGTCGAAAAGAAAATTGCATTATTGAACAAGAAAAATGCATTTCTAAAGGCATTTCGATGTAATAAAAGGTGATAAATTTGTAATTCGGAAATATTTGAAGGAATTTCGTTCAATATTATTACTCGGGAGTTTTTGGGCTCGATCGTTGATTGATCTATCGGGATCTATTTCAATCAACGGCTCGATGAAAGTGAAAATTTGATAAAAGATATAGGCTGTTGATTATGTATTTTATAGACGAACTACAACGTTAACGGGGTTTTATTGTTTCATATAGTCAATGGACCTCTAAATATAAAAACACCGCGGAGTGCTACCATCTAAAGGGTTGCGCTTTTGAAAAAGGGGTGAATAAGTCCCTAGGCACAGGGCGAATTAGAGTGAGTTCTATGCACTTTTGGTGCAAACACGTCTACAGGAAAATTGTTCCAGGTTAAATGTACTATCAAATATCACATTTAAAGGTCAAAAATACTTTTTTTTACAAAAATATATTCAAAAGAAAAGCAAGAAAAAACACGAAAGATAGCAATTTTGTTTTTTGCCCCATAACTTTTTTCCACGGCTATATAGGTATAGGCACTGCTCTACAGAAAAAAAACTTTCATCCTTCCTCTTTAAAATACCGTTTGGTAGAAGTCCCAATAATTTATAGTTTCCAAAATATGATTTTTCAAATTTTGCTACTCACAGCGATTTTGGGACATCTTCCTTATTACTTCGCAAACATTGTTCTGTAACTTTTTTCTACGATTCTCTAGGTATATGTAATGGTACATTTAGTAGAAAAAAAGTCACTTACCTTTAAAATGGTCGATTGTATAAGCTTTTATTACTATTTTTAAGCAAGATATAATTTCTCAAAATTTTATATTTACCATTATATATATCATTATAACATTTTTTATTATACGTTTATGTATGTATATATATTGTGCCATAAAGAGAAAGCTTATTTTCTTTACTTTAAAATGGTGTATTGTAAAAAATTCTAGGACTATTTTTAAACAAGATATTTTTTTCCAAAATGTGACATATTTTTGAAACTGTATGGAAAACTTTTTTTAGTATTAACTTTATGAAAAAAGGTATTGTTCATAAAATGCTCTGCACAGTCTAAAACCTAATATGCAATCATCATCTTACGGATATCTTGTAAAATAATAGTCCCAGATTTTTTTGCAAATCACAATTTTAAAGTAAAGAAAATATGCTTTTTTTGTTTTACAATGTATATCTAAATACACAAGAAAAAAAGTCATAATGAGAAATTTAAGAAACAATCATAAAAAATATCAAAAATCGTTTAAAAGTATAAAACCTTGAAAAAGCATAAATTGCTTAAAAATAGTCGAACAACTTTATTCAATAGACCATTTTAAAGGTAATTGACTCTTTCTATTACATGTACCATTATATATACCTAGAAATACGTAGAAAACAGTTACAGAACACTGTTTGCGAAATAATGGTGAAAATGCCCCAAAAATGCTTTGAGAGGCAAACTTTGAAAAATTTTCTTTTGGAAACTATAAATCGTAGAGACTTCTACTAGACGTCATTTTAAAGAGCGATGATTGAAGTTATTTTTCGCTAAAGTAATACCTATACTTATATCCCTGTAGAAAAAAGTTATGGGGCATAGAACAAAATTGCTTTCTTTCGAGTTTTTTCCCTGCTTTTCTTTTGGATATATTTTTGTAAAAAAAATAATTTTGACTTTAAAATCTGATATTTCTATAGTAAATTTAATCTGGAACAATTTTCTTGTGGACGTCTTTGTACCAAAAGTGCATAGAACTCACCCTAATGCACCCTCTGTCTAGGAACTTATTCACCCCTTTCTCAAAAACGCACCCATTTAAATGGTAGCACTCCGCGGTTTTTTTAAATTTAGAGGTTCATTGACCATATGACACAATAAAATCGCGTTACCGTTGTAGTTCCTTTTAGCTCACTTATTTTGAATATAATCAATACACTAATAGTACAAACTCAAAGATCGGCGGTTTTGCCAACGCCCATCACGAATATCAGAACGGCGTTCTCCCGCCAACCTAGTAACAAGGACGGGCGTCGTCTTCTGGAGTATTCTGAAAATTAGATAAAAAATCAGTCTGAAAAGTCGTTAATTTGGGGGTATTGAGGTACTTGATCACGAATATCATGACGGCGATGGTCTCTGTTGCATTTGGTGACCAAAACAGTCCTAGTTTCCTGCAGTTTTGTAGAAATTCGATACAAAATCAGTGTAAACTCGTTATTCGAAGGATATGGGATATCCGAATGCGAATGTAATGTCGTTAATGGTGGCCGAGACAACTGCTACACTCGTATTGTGAGTTGGTTCTGCTCATCAGGTGTCTGTAGTCTCCGAGTCGGAGACCATCACCGACACGATATTCGTGTTTAGCGATCCCAAAACAATGAGACCCATCATGGGCACAAAATGTCTTAGATTATCTTTGACATGGTATTAGCACAGTATAAAGAGGGACAGTAAAACCTCTTCCATGTCGGCACTTTGATCTCAAGAAGTAATACCGGCAGTACATAATTGGTAATTTACCAGTAGGGTGGGCCGAAAAAATTTTTTATTTTTTTTTAAGTTGTAATACCGCGGAAAACTTGCGAATTATAATTAGAAACAAAATAAAAAAAAAAAATCAAAATCGGTTAATATCTTCCGGTCCCGCATTAGCCTCAAAGTTTGACTATTTTTTAAAAAAACTTCATTTTTCTTATTTTGTGAAAAAATTTTTTTATATTTATTTTTTAACGTAATAGTTATTTATGCGTTGAGATAGACCCTAAGAACATTGTGTTTTAATTTGATTGTGATTACTGGATACCTTCCGGTCCCGCATAAGCTCCAAAATATGCCAAAATATTGGAAATTTACAGTTTTTACGAATTTTTTTTTATGTTTAATTAGTTTTAAATCGTTCCAGTTACGATATTTTTTTACAAAAAAAATTTCTCTTTGCTAAATAAGCCTAATTATAAAAGCAGAATTTTTTTAGTTATGACTGAGTGACATAATAGGGATTATAAATAACAACGAGCATAGCCTTTCAACTTATATCTGTATTATTATAAAAAAAGTACAATATACAATTATTAGTTAATTGTCTGCATTATTGCCTCTATTTTGTAGCTGAAGAAGGTACTTTGAAATCTGATTTACTGGCGAAGTCTGGCATGGCTGATCGCGACAATAGAGTACTTCTGATGAATCCGTCTCTAGCTTCAGCGCCACAAACTCTGCCCGAAGCTTCCGTCACTAGTTTCACACAACGCTCAACTGCCTGTGTGTGAACTGGGAATTTCTTGTAATTAATGTTCCAGTTAAGGATGGAGTCACTGTTGATGTACGATTTTATCTCTTCATCGCTGACCTTGGCCAACAGTGGGGGAGAAGATAAGTCGCAGTTCATCCAGTTGACAATATCTGAGTACTCTTGAGCATCAAAGTTGATTTTCGGCGGTGTGAATGTCCTTACTTTCTTCCTTTTTGAATCTATTTGCCTTGCCTTTAGAATTCGACGAAGTCCGAGCTGTCTTATCAGTTTATTGTCGTCCTCAATAATTGCCAACATCAAATTTTCGGGGTGGGAAAAATAACCATTTCGCTCAATCACTCGGTTTATAACAGCAAGCAAAGGCTCGGGCAAATATCTCGTTGATTCAATTGCTTGGTAAACAAGCTTTGGACCATCTGTAAAGTTTTTGCTTTTTGGATAGCAAACCACATTGTCATATACGATTTCAAGATAAACAAAACTAGCTCTTGAAGTTCACTTGAGGGGTTTCTTCACTTATGTAAAGTCGCAAAGTTCTATTTGCTTTGGTCAACCGCCTCGAGTGTGATAAGTGTCCGGGATCTCGTACAGATAAATCCCCTTTACATGTCTCAGATTTTATCGCAGTGGAGATATCAAGTAGGTACTGTTGATCCTTGCTGCGAACCTTTCTGTCTACCTCCGGTATCTGACAATCTGCCTATAGACTGGAAGTTAATTACCGGCAGTTTTTGACAGGCAACAAGTTTTTCACCGATTGGTCCTCTTGAAGTACTAGGCCCGGTTGTTTTGCCATCTAGATGTTCAAAGAGGTACTGGAACGGCAGCTCATTAAAGTGGAGCAGGCAAATTGCCCATTGGACGGGCCTCCTTAAATATAATTCAATTCTTCGAATTATCCCAGTTTTCAACCCCTAAATTCCCTACAATAGGTTTGTGTGAATATAAACGATTACTATTACTTTTAAAAAACAATTAATTATCAAATTCCAAAAATACGAAAAAATGTTGAAATTTCAATATTTCGGCATATTTTAAAGCTTATGCGGGACCGGAAGATATCCAGTAATCACAATCAAATTAAAACACAATGTTCTTAGGGTCTATCTCAACGCAAAAATAACTATTACGTTAAAAAATAAATATAAAAAATTTTTTTCCACAAAATAAGAAAAATTAAGTTTTTTTAAAAAATAGTCAAACTTTAAGGCTAATGCCGGACCGGAAGGTATTAACCGATTTTGAAAATTTTTTTTTATTTTGTTTCTAATTATAATTCGCAAGTTTTCCGCGGTATTACAACTTAAAAAAAAAATTAAAAATTTTTTCGGCCCACCCTATTTACCAGTGGTGGATTCGGGTTTCCCCTGTTAAAACCCGTACGTTTCTATGCGACTAGCAATGCGAGTGTGGGGCAAAAGCGACTGGGACCTTTGCGCGGTCGCCATGCGCGACTAAAGATTTAACTTCCAATTTTTCGGAGAGTAGTCCTACTTTCCCTCTTCATACTGTGGTATTAGTGTCTCAAGTCCAAAAACTACCGATTAACGAGTTTACATTGATCTTGTGTAAAATTTCCGTAAAACCACAGGGGACGAGGTATTTCTTGGGCGCCAGGTCTCTCGGAGACCATGGCCGACCTGATATTAGTGTTCAATGACTCCAAAAACCCTGAGTAGCAAGTTTGTATAAAATTTTCAGTTTCCATAAAACTTCAGGAGACGAGGCCCATCCTTGGCACCAGGTACCTCGGATACCATCGTCGTCATGATATTCGCGTGCAGCGAGCAAAAAATACCCCGGGTAACAAAATTAAACTTATGTCCGCCAATTATTTCCGAATTACAACTAGTATTTTTCATCATTTCGAAATGCATTTTTGAAAACGCAAATCAAATGGTCATGATCATTTTTGCTCTACAATTTAGTAGGTTTTGGGATTTTTACTGCTTTATTGCCTAGCCTATAAGTCAAACAGATAATTACCAAAACAATGGATTTAAATTAGGTATTGTTCGTCCGCTAGAACTTTTCCCATGCGTCACGATTAATTTTCAAACAAATTAAGTCAAAACGTAAACGTACGCCGATGTGTGTAGTATATAGTAGGTATTAGTGTGTGGTAGAATATAGAAGCATATAATTTGGACCACATATACTACACATATAAAGGTTCAAAATTAGATAGGAGGCCATCTCAGATTTTGCCTTCTACAAAAAAGGCAGGCATTCAAATTGGTGACGATACATATGTGACTAATAGCACGATAACTTTTAAACGAAAAGTTCGATTTCAATCAAATTTGGTACATGGGTTCTTTTCTTGATGTATAAGATCAAGCTCCTGAACCGGAAGAATCGGTTTAGCAGAAGTTGTGTTTTTCCTGATTTTTTATGTAAAAACATGTTGTTTTTTTTTAATTCTTTCACCCTGTATGTATTAATTTTTTAAAACGGTAATACCGGCATTGCAGACCGTAAAAATATTTTTTAGGAAATATTTTAAACTTTTTAGTTATGTTAATTACCATGTAATAAATGCATAACTTACCTTCACATGTACCTATGTGCGGCAGATTCGTGCAAATATTATAAGAATTATTGTGAATTTAGTGGTAGAAGCATATAATTTGGACCAATTAAACTACACATAAAAAGGTTCAAACTTAGATATGAGGCCATCTCAGATTTTGCCTTTTACAAAAAGGCGGGCATTCAAAATGGCGACTATACCTATGTGATTCATGGCACGATAACTTTTGAAGGAAAAGTCAGATTTCAACCAAATTTGTTATATAGATTCTTTTTTTGATGTATAAGATCGAACTCTTGAACCGGAAGAATCGGTTTACAACAACTTGTGTTTTTCCGGATTTTTTAAAAATATGTGGTTTATTTTTTCAATTCTTTCACCTTGTATATATTAATTTTTGAAAAAGGTATTACCGGCGTTGAAAAGAGCGTAAAAATATTCTTTAGGAAATATTTTGAACTCTTTAGTTATATTAATTACCATTTAATAAATGCATAACGGATCTTCACATGTAGGTACCTATGTGCGACAGATTCGTGCAAATAATAGTATAAGAATTATTGTGCATTTAATGCTAGAAGCATATAATTTGGACCGCACATCTCAGAGGCCATCTCAGATTTAGTCTTTTACAAAAACGGCTGGCATTTAAAATGAATCTGCCGCCCATAGGTACATGTGAATATACGTTATGCATTTATTAAATGGTAATTAACACAACAGAAAAGTTCAAAATATTTCCTTAATTTTACAATCTTTTGAATGACGTTATTACCTTTTTGAAAAATTTATATATACAGGGCGAAAGAATCGAAAAAGAAACAACATATTTTTACATAAAAAAAAACAGTAAAAACACAAATTCTGGTAAACCGATTCTTCCGGTTCAAGACCTCGATATTATTCATCGAAAAAAGAACTTATATACCAAATCTGGTTGAAATCTGACGTCTCGTTCAAAAGTTATCGTGCTATAAGTCACACTTGTATAGTCGCCATTTTGAATGCCCGCCATTTTTGTAAAACGAACAAAATCTGAGATGGCCTCGTATCTAAATTTGAACCTTTATATATGTAGTATGTGTGGTCCAAATTATATGCTTCTAACACTAAATGCACAATAAGTCTTATAATATTTGCACGAATATGCCGCACATATGTAGGTACATGTCGTGACGATACGTTTTGCATTTATTAAATGATAATTAACATAACTCAAAAGTTAAAAATATTTTTTACACCATATTTTACGCTCTTTTTAATCGCGGTATTAACTTTTTAAAAAATTAATACATACAGGGTGAAAGAACTGAAAAAAAAAACAACATATTTTTACATAAAAACCAGGAAAAACTCAACTTCTGGTCAACCGATCCTTTCGGTTCCAGACCTCGATCTTATAAATCAAGAAAAGAACCTATTTGCCAAGTTTGGTTGAAATCTGACGTCTCGGTCAAAAGTTATCGTGCTATTAGTCACATGTATAGTCGCCATTTTGAATCCCCGTCATTTTTGTAAGAAGCAAAATCTGAGATGGCCTCATATCTAAATTTGAACCTTATATGTGTAGTATATGTGGTCCAAATTATATACTTTTATCATTAAATGCACAATTGTTTCACATATCGGCTGCACTATACAGGGTGTTTTATTAATAATTGTCCATATAGTAACTGGAGAAACCTTAGTACAAAATATGAAGATTTAATCTAAAACATTTAAATAAAATGTGGTTTTTTACTGAGCTACAGGGTGTTTTATCTAAAAATTTAAAAACTCTTTTTGCTCATCATTTTAAAACTATTGGTAGGAAGTATAGGTACTGTACAAATTATTAAATTATGTTAAACAAACGTTTCTGTCTATTACCAGAGGCGTACGACGGGGGAAAGTGAATGATTGACCCTTTCCAAATTCTACGCCACTGGCGGAATTGCTATTTTAGTTCAATTTTTGGATTCTCGAATACTTTCTATGAAAATAATATACTCTTCATTCGTAACGATAAAGTCATTAGTTTTCGAGATCTTTGAAGTTAAAAATGAAACGACAAATATCTCGAAAACTAATCACTTTATCGGAAGAATTTGGGAAGGATCAACCAGCCACTATCGTACGCCTCTGGTAGTAGTTAGAAACGTTTATTTATCTTAATTTAGTAGGGTGTACAGTACCTACACTTTCTGCCAAGTATGAGGAGGATACGCCAAACAGTTTTAAAGTACTGGGTACAAATAATTTTTAAATTTTAACCATATGAATCATATCATAAATTAATCAAAATAACTGTGCCGTTTCATATTTAACTTCAAATATATCGAAAACTAATGACTTTATCGTTACCAATGAAGAGTTTATTATTTACGTAGAAAGTACTGCACAATCTAAAAATGGCACTAAAATAGTAATTCCTCCAGTGGCGTAGAATTTGAGAAGGGTCAACCATTCACTATCCCCTGTCGTACGCCTCTGGTAGTAGCCAGAAACGTTTGTTTAACATAATTTAGTAGGATGTATAGCAGTCGCACTTTCTGCTAAGTATGAAATTTTTAGATAAAACACCCTGTAACTCAGTAAGGAACCACATTTTATTTAAGTGTTTTCGGTTAAATCTTCGTATTTTGTGATAAGTTTACCCCCTGTATACAGAAAGACCTTGTTTACCTAAGAAACTTTACCTAAGAAACACCCTGTATACAGATACAGTATACAAAATGTACACACACCGGCAAAATTAGACGAACACTTTAAAAATAGGACATGTTTGATGGCTCGAATTTCCTAAACCTGTTGTCCGATTTGAGTGATTCTTTAAGTATGTTATAGCCTTATGATTTAAGAATATCGGTTTAATAATATTGTTGCTAGACAGGTAAATGTCATTTTATACCGGGTGTAACATTCATACTGTGTTTTTGTCTTAAAGTTCAGAACACCCTGTGGAATATTCTAGCATATATAAAATATTGAAATTAAAACTTAGTTATAGCCTTAGACTTTCTTAACATTTTATTTTTTGATATATTTGCTTATGTTGGAAAATAAAAAAGTTATGGGCTTTAACAACTAGCCATGGTTTTCATCAATAAATCCTCATAGTAGGGGAGGAAAGTATGCTAAATTTGCAGTTACTCGAGCGTTATGGGGACCTATTGGATTGTGTAGAGTGGGTGCTAAAACCAAAAAAAGTTAAGATAAGTTTTCCATAAAGTGTGGGACTCTCCATTTTTTAATTTAATTTTCCATTTCTACCAATCGTGTTTTCCGATTATAGCGCCATCTATCCATAATTGGAAAAAATGTTGCGAATAAAATTTGCTTATTTTTACGTCAAGAATCCAAATCTGCAATAAAAATTGGGGGCTCCTATTTAAGATTTAAAGTAACCCCCACCCCACCTCCGTGGGGAGTCGTGTTTGGTGCCATTCGATAGATTTTTGAAAAATATTAAATACGTGTATTTTGCAGTTTTACGATCTGACGTTCATTTCGCGAAATATCGTATTTAAAATTTTTAATTTACCGCCCACTCCTCTCTGTGGGGTGACGTGTTTAGTATTATTCGATAGATTTTTGAAAAATATTGAACACGTATTTTTGAGTTTTTCAATCTGACGTATATTTCGCCAAATATTCGCTTTTTTTTGTGAAACTTTGTGACTCATCCATTTTCTTACGCCCCGCGCAAATCGTCAGATTTTTGAAATATACACTATTTTGCATGTACTTAACCCTGGAAGATCACACCTATTTTTTTTACATAAACCGCACACATGGGTATCAGATACCCATGTCAATATATACAAATATCAATGATTTTTTGTGAAGAAATGAAAAAAAAAGTTAATATTTTATGATTTCCAGAGACTCTCTAATCACTATTGAATACATAAGAATAATTAAATCAATAATTTTATTTTCTCTCTTTTAATTGTAGTAACACAAAAGAAAAAAATATTAAAAATACCTAAAAATAATTAAAAAACATTTTCTGAAAAACCAGAAACATAATTCAAAATATTTTAATTTAATTTAACAACAAAATGGTCTTTCTAACTAAAATATAACACCTTTTGATTATAGAACTCATATTCATTCTTAGCCAGGTATTTCAGTTTCACTCATTTTAGTTATTACATACATAATACAGTGTGGCTCTATGCTCCATGCATTATGCTTTATAGCAAGCCGAGCATGCACGCTTTGCTTTTCCATCTTTGCCTTTGCAGAAATAACACCTAGTTTGCTTTACTAAATTTGTGGGATGTTGTGTTGTTAGGTCATTAACTTGAACGCACACTTGATCGCAAACCTCACACATGGGTGCTACATACCCTAGCCTGTATTCAATAAATTCTCGTGATTGAAAATATTGCTCAAATGAGACCGCAACTACACACCCGTCCTTGGTAGACTAGAGACTGAATTTACATAAAGCAGCATTACCATTGAAATGCAGCTGCGCAAGCTACATGCAGTTAAGTGTCACAGTGGGTATCTCACACCCAAGTGTGAGCTTCCAGGGTCAACTTACCTTATCTTAATCTGACGATTTCGAGTTTTTCGGTCCCCCCTTAAAGAATTCCCCGGTGTGAAGAACCAATATATGGTATAGGTATATTTACAGGGTACAAGGTTTCTCCTCATGTGATAATCTGACGCGCTCGAGTAACTGCAAAAATCCCCGCTTGGGCTCCCCTACCATCATTATCTGCCTAGTTTAATAAACAAGCCTAAAGTAATTCAATAGATGTATTAAATAAATAAATTACTAAGCGATACCACAATGACGACCTCCAGTGGATTTCAGCTGAACTAGCTTCGAGGGGGGTTTTAATGTCAAACGCTGAGCGCACATGCATTTGAATCAAGTATGTAATATTCAGTATTTAGTTTTGCATGGTTTTTTACAAATTTTATATACAACATCGACGAAAAACGAACATCACTTCGAAAAACTGCAAAATACACGTATTCAATATTTTTGAAAAATCTATCGAATGGCACCAAACACGAGCCCCCGCGGAGGTGGGGGTGGGGGATTTAATTTAAAATCTTAATAGGAGCCCCAATTTTTATTGCAGGTTTGGATTCTTTACTTAAAAATAATAGCAACTTTTATTCGACCCATTTTTTCGAATTATGGATAGATAGCGCTATAATCGGAAAAAACCGATTGTTTCAAATGGAAAATTAAATTAAAAAATGAAAAGTCGCCCGCTTCATGGAAAACTTAACTTAACCTTTTTTGGTTTTTGCACATACTCTTCACAATCCAATAGGTCCCCATAACCC
This sequence comes from Diabrotica virgifera virgifera, assembly GCF_917563875.1. NCBI lineage: Eukaryota > Metazoa > Arthropoda > Insecta > Coleoptera > Chrysomelidae > Diabrotica > Diabrotica virgifera. The sequence continues at coordinate 86,757,297 of NC_065444.1, read as the reverse complement.
TCGAGTAACTGCAAATTTAGCATATTTTCCTCCCCTACTATGAGGATTTATTGATGGAAAACATGGATATATGTTAACGCACATAACTTGTTTATTATTAATAATAATATAATAATAATAGATCAATATTTGATATTTATATTCAATATTTGAATAATAATAGAGTTTATTTGTTGCAACTAATACATAAAAAATAAATCCAATTTCTCACTGAAGTTGTTAGTCAAATAGACTAGGTGTGCGACAAATTGTGCGTGAGGGTTAAATTTTGATTAAGCATATTAAATGACATTAATTTATCTTATAGGTTAACAAAAAGGAATCAAATAGTCTTTTTTGATCATCTGACTTCAATTTTGGGCTCCTCATCTCACCTAATTCAGTTACTGTAAAATTTTGTTTATGGGACCTCCGAAAATCTCTCATAATGTTCAAGAAAGTATTGCAAACAATTTTCGATGGGATTCTTCTGACGATCTTCGTTTTCTGTGAGAGTTATAATTACTTTTTGAAGGTGTTTTATCCATTTTTACCATAATTTTCACAATTTAAACATTTGTAAGTGACATTTGTTATCCCACATAATTAAATGAATCGAAAAGTAAAATGTTAAGAGAGCCTAACTCTAGAATATTCCATAGGGTGTTCCAAACTTTAAGAAAAAATCACAGTATGATTGGTACACCCAGTATAAAATGATGTTTACCTGTCTAGCAACAATATTATCAAAACGATATTCTTAAATAATAAGGCTATAACATACTAAAAGAATCACTCAAATCGGACCACTGGTTTAGAAAATTCGAGACATCAAACATGTCCCATTTTTAAGGTGTTCGGCTAATTTTACCGGTGTGTGTACACTGTATATAGGGTGAGGCAGATAACTGGCCTATTAGAAATATCTCAAGGACTAAAGGCAACAGAATCATGATATAATGAATAAAGGGGTTTTGAAGGATGATTTATTAAATGAAAATATTTTCATCTCTTTGGAACTTCCAGTTATACCGGAAGTTGCTTATAACTTCGTTTTTTTTTAAATGGGACACCCTGTAAATTTTTACATTTTTGGATTCTTCTCAATATCTTCTTTTTTAAAACGTTAGGTTTTGTAATTTTATACACAGTATTTAAAGCGATATTTACGTTGTTTTTATTAATTTCGCAGCAACATTCACACCCTGTAGAATTGTAATAGTTTGACATTAAAAGCTCTGCTTACGTTCAAGTGATTTTCAATATAGTCTATTATTGTTAATAATCATTAGTATAGCTAATTTTGACATTTTAGTATACAGGGTTGGTCGAAACTCGGAATGAATCTTTTCTGAGTTTTCTTAAATGAAACACCCTGTATTTTAGTATTGTAATGAAATGATATATCATAGTACTTTTTTATTTTATAAGTATTCCCTATACCTAACTGCTTTAATTTGTTAGTTATTGGTGATTCAAGCTAAACATTCATTGCAACAAAAAATACGTAAAATTTTATTACGTTGGCCGTGAAAATATTCAATCACAAATAATGGGGCTTTTCATTCACAGTCATTTGTTTCGAGCTTCTGTCATATGTCGTATAATCCGTCTATATTAAAATTATACACCGATTGTACAACATGTGACAGGAGCTCGAAACAAATGACAATCGATGAAAAGCCCTATTTTTCAGAAATAAATACATGTTAATCCACACTGATCCTTAAAATTACCCATAATGGTTTAGCTATCAAAATAACAGAGATTAACAATTAAACACAAATTAAAGCAGTTAGGTATAGTGAATGCTTAAAAAATAAAAAAGTACCATAAAATATCGGAATGGGACGTTTCATCGCCGCCGTTTCGATGCCGCCGGTTCATCGCCAGTCCATTTCATCGCCGACCGTTTCATCGCCGGCCGTTTCATCGCCAGTTAGTCAGTTGATCTTGTATTATGGGAGATGACACGACACGACGTTAAATTCAGTTCAAAACTTATGACAAATAAATAGATAAAAATTATTATTATATTAATTTACTGTTCTATTTCTACTTCCCCTAAATTTGATACTAAACAGTATTAAATTTGTAGTGTTAAATTATATTTTATATTATAAAAGTTTAAAAGGCTATTAAAAGATTAAGTATGGCAACGGGAATGGTCATATCTCGCATTTCCTAGAATTCCTAATTAATACTAAAAATAAATAATAAATGTAACTGTCGAAAATTGGTCGAAAATTCGGAAATATATCAGTTAGCGATTAACTGATTGATGAACTGGCGGCATCGAAAAGGCGGCGATGAACTGGCGGCGATGAAACGTCCTAGACCCATAAAATATCATTTCATTACAATACTAAAATAAAGGGTGTTCCATTTAAGAAAACTCAGAAAATACTCATTCCGAGTTTCGACCAACCCTGTATACTAAAATTAAAAATTTATCTATACTAATGATTCTAAACAATAGTAGACTATATTAAAAATCATTTGAACGTAAGCATAGTTTTAGATATCAAACTACTACAATTCTACAGGGTGTGAATGTTACTACGAAATTAATAAAAAACGTAATTATCTTTTAAAATACCCTGTATAACATTACAAAACCCCATATTTTAAGAAAGAAGACATCGAAGAGAATCCAAAAATTGAAAAATATATAGGGTGTCCCATTTAAAAAACGAAGTTATAGCAACTTCCGGTATAACTGGAAGTAGCAAATAGATGAAAATATTTTCATTAAACAGATGACTCTTAAAATCTCGTTAATTCAAATTTTCATGATTCTGTTGCCTTTAGTTCTCGAGATATTTCTAATAGGCCCTTTGTTTTCCTCACCCTGTATACACATCGACGTTCGTTTTACTTTATGTTTTGACTTAATTTGTTTGATAATGAATCGTGACGCATAAGAAAGTTATAGCGGACGAACATATATATTCTATACACAGATTTGTAATGAAAAACGACAAAAAGTAAGTTTTTTTGTAAATTATTTTTAAAACTTATGCACGTAACTGGATATATTTAAATTAAATGTACACAGGAACTACAGATATATTTTATAAACAGGTTTGAAATAAGAAACAGATTGTGCTGATAACCTTGCGATTATCAGCATAATAAAAATCTTTATTATTATTAGTCTTGTCTTCATTTTATCTTAGACCTTAGGCTTGTTTTTATTAGTCTTAATTGCGGCCATGAGAGCCAGTATGGCCTAACTGATTTTAATATTACTTTACATAATCAAAGAAAATGATCAGAAGCTATCAATATCCCATTGTTTTAGTAATTGTATGTTGACCAATAATGATTCTTGGTCAACATAAAACTACAAAACAATCGGACATTGTTATATTCTGATCATTTTCTTTGACTATGTAAAGTATTGTTAAAATCAGTTGGGCCACTCTGGCTCTCATGCCCTCAATTTATCTTAAGGCTGTAATTATATTTGTAACATTGAAGGTCGCCTCATATTATAATGCACGTCGCGTTTTCGTCACGTAGCGTTTCGTTTGCGAAAAATATAATTTAATGGTTTTTAAATTGAACCATTCATATTGTGCGTATAAGACACGTAACGTAGCGTATAAGACACGTTACGTCTGCGTTCGGTTCATTCGAAAACAATATTTTTCGGATGTTGACAGATACGGGTCGTTTTCCCCTTGTTGTTTATGTAGGTATTTCTTTGAATTTGATACCGAGTATTTAGACCGGTCAGTATCGTCGCCCTCGCTAGCGAAATTATTCCGATTCGATTTTTTGCACAAATTTACTCAAAGAGAGGTTCTTATAACATATCCACAGGGTGCCAGGCGGTGCTGTGGTCGAAAAATTGTTTAAACAATCTTTTTTAAACAAATTCACAAAAATATTTTTTCATTCGAGCAATATTTTTTTAGATAATTTGGGTAATTCTGAGCAAAAAAGGTTTCTTGTCATTTTTCTCTAAAATTGCGAAAAATCAAGGCTTAATAACTCGATTAAAAATTATTATTATGAATTTCAATAAGTGACCAAATCAAGTTTCAAACAACTTCTTCAAGGTCCTGAAGAGATTTTTGTCATTATTTTATTACAAAGCTGTTATTTTTAACTACTATTAACAATTACCGCTATAGTCCAACTGTATCGTCGCCCCCGTTAGCGAAATTAGATTTTTTTGCACAAACTTACTCAAAAAGAGGTCCTTATAACACATCAACAGGGTTCCGGGCGGTGCCGTGGTCTAAAAATTGTTTAAACAATTTTTGTTAAACAAATTCACAAAAAGAATTTTTTATTAATAATTTAATTAAACCCAAATTAATAATAATTTGAGTTATTGTGGGCAAAAAAGGCCTCTTGTGATTTTTCTCTAAAATTGATTGTTGTCGAGTTATATGGCCATTTCCGCATTTTTGCAAGATATGTTTTTTGCTAAGAATAACCCAAATTATCTAAAAAAAATCGTTCGTAATGAAAAAATTATTTTTGTGAATTTGTTTAATAAGAATTTTTAAAACAATTTTTGACAACGGCACCGCCCGGCACCCTGTGGATGTGTTTGTTATAAGGACTCTTTTTGATTAAGTTTGTGCAAAAACATCTAATCGAAATAGTTTCGCTAACGGGGGCGACGATACAGTTGGACTATAGCGCTAATTGTTAATAACTAAAAATAACAGCTTTGTAGTAAAATAATGACAAAAATCTCTTTGGGACCTTGAAGAAGGGGTTTGAAACTTGATTTGGTCACTTATTGAAATTCATAATAATACTTTCAATTGAGTTATTAAGCCTTGAAAATGGCCTTTTCGCATTTTTCAAATTTTTAATCGCATGTAACTCGACAACAATCAATTTTAGAGAAAAATGACAAGAGACCTTTTTTGCCCAGAATGACTCAGTTTATCTAAAAAAATATTGCTCGAAATGAAAAAAATATTTTTGTGAACTTGTTTAAAAAAAATGTTTAAACAATTTTTCGACCACGGTACCGCCCGGCACCCTGTGGATATGTTATAAGGACTTCTTTTTGAGCAAGTTTTTTTAAAAATATCGAATCGGAATAATTTCGCTAGCCGGGACGACGATACTGCACGGTCTAATTTAAAAAGTAGTTTTCGAGGCAATTTGTCATGTAACCATGTGTTGTGACAATAAACACATCTGCACCGCACCAAACTGAAACCAACGTAAACGTTCTATGTATGATAATGTGAATAGGCAGTCCGATTGCCGGTCTGCAAACGCTACGTGCCGAAAACGCGACGTGCATTATAATATGACGCGACCTTGACTGATCATTGTCTCGGCATCTTTTAAACGGTCTTTCTAGTGGTCTGGTGCCTGTAGTGTAGACCAGGCGTCACCAATTATATTTCCTGAGGGTCCGTTTCGAAAACCTATGACACTTCCGGGGTCCGGAATTAACACTACCTGTCTGGTTGTTCCAATTCGGAAGGGTGCAGTGCGAAATTTTTAGGTAGAAATTGTTTTTAACAGTTTTTTAATAAATCCAAAACATCACCTTTTTTGCTCCCGAAAATATATTTTTAGCAATTTTGGGTCATTTTAAACAAAAAAGATTTTCTGTCATTTTTCTCAAAACTTTATAGATTTCAAGTTTTAAGCGATTTATAAACTGAAAAATGAGAAAATAAGCATTTTCGAAGCTTGAAAATTCAAGTGTACATTATTTTTTTGCGGTTGTCAAGTGCCTTACTTGAAGTTTAAACATTCAATTTCAAGATTCTGATAAGTTATCGGGGTTTATTTCAATTTCGACCGTTTGTTTTTATCGGCATATTTAATTAACACATTGGCAATAATTAATTGAATAAATAAATAAATCATTAAGAAAAAAACTATGTTAATAATAAATTATAAAATTTTAATAAATGTGAAGTATTTGTTGGGCATTTTTTGCATAAGTACGTATAATATTATGTATAATAAATGTGACAGAGACGCACCATAAATTGCGATATGCGGCGACTTAAAAGTGGAGTGGACTCGCATAATTAACAATTAAAAAACAACGGTCTATATTGAAGTAAATCCCGATTACTCGTTAGAATCTTGAAATTGAATTTATAAACTTCAATTTAGGCACTTGGCAACCTGAAAACTAATAATTTACATATTAATTTTCAAACCTCGAAAATGCATAGGTATTTTCACATTTTTCAGATTTTAAATCGCTTATAACTCGAAAACCATCAACTTTTGAAAAAAAAAATGACAAGAGACCTTTTTTTAAATACAATTTTCGGGGCTAAAAGGTAATTTTGAACTTGAATAAAAATGTTGTTTTGCCCGACATCCCGGGCCCCTTCTGATTTGTTTAAGGGGACATTTTTGAACAGGAATCCATAAAAAAAACGAATCAGAAAATTTGTCATTCTTTACAAAATTAAATTATCAGTGAGAAAAATGACATCTTTTATTACGTACAACCTGTCTGAAGTTTGGAGTGAATTTGGTGCAAATGATTCTCATTGAGGAGTTGAGATATTCATCTGTTAGCTGAGATCTGTACCGATTTTTAATAAAGTGCATTCTTGATAAAGCGGCTTCGCACACATAAGTTGAGTCAAACATAATATACAATTTCATGGTCAAACATTTTCAAAATTGCCAAACGCTATATTCTGAATTTAATGACGGTCCGCACAAAAGTAGCTCACGGTCCGGATGCGGACCGCGGTCCGCTAATTGGTGACCCCTGGTGTAGACTATACTACAATCACAACAAAGATGCACTAGAAATAAACAAAGCAAGACACGATACGTTGAATATAACGAGGAGCACTTGCAAATCATAATTTACAATGTATACCTATACATTTTAAATAACAAATCATGGTTTACAAAATTTATACAGGGTGAGTCATGAGGAACTGTACATACTCCTACCTCGTATAGAGGCTCCTATGGGGAATAACAAATGACCATTAAAAAGTGTCTGCTCCCATTGTTTAATAATATACAGGGCGAGTTTCGTGTTTTGACAGAAATTTATATTCGTCATAATTTTTGAACGGTCAGATCGATGTGTCTCTTATTTTGGTCAATCGTTACACTACTACCACCTAATCAACTGATTTATTCAAACTAGAAAAAAATCAGGTCCGTCTTTAAAAAATTAGTTCGTTTGGGTCTTAGAAAAAATTTCACACTGTATACGGTTTTTGAAAACTCTAATATAAATTTTACAAATTAGACAAATAGGCAATTAAAATGACATATTTATTTTTTTCCCCACACGATTACTTATTTTTTATAAAAAAATAAAATTTGACTATGAATTAAAAGTTTGACAAAGTAAACCATAGATTTAAAAAATTAACTTTTATTACAAAAATTAATTTTTTAACAAATATTTGATTTATGTTACCACCAAATCAACTGATTTATTCAAACTAGAAAAAAATCAGGTCCGGCTTCAAAAAATTAATTCGTTTGGGTCTTAGAAAAAATTTCAACCTGTATACGCTTTTTGAAAACTCTAATATGAATTGTACAAATTAGACAAATAGGCAATTAAAATGGGATATTTATTTTTTTCCCCACGTGATTACTTAATTTTTTATAAAAAATCAAATTTGGCTATGAATAATAATTAAAAGTTAGGTGAAATGAACCATAGATTTAAAAAAAATTTACTTTTATTACAAAAATTAATTTTTTTAACAAATATTTAATTTATGTTACCACTCAATCAACTAATTTATTCAAACTAGAAAAAGATCAGGCCCGGATTTAAAAAATTATTTCGTTTTGGTCTTAGAAAAAATTTCACCCTGTATAAGCTTTTTGAAAACTCTAATATGAATTTTACAGATAAGACAAATAGGCAATTAAAATGGCGTATTAATTTTTTCCCCACACGATTACTTAATTTTTTATTAAAAAATCAAATTTGTCAAAATCGGAATTTTAACCTAAAAATGAAAAAAAAGATGAAATCAGGGTTTAACTCGCTACAACGTTCCATTTAAAATTTTTTTTTCTGAAATTTTTACAGCACATATCTCTCACCATTGTGAAGAGAGTGAAGACTATGACAATTGTTGTAGATTTTCAGTCTTCTTCTCGTAAAAGTTATGAATTTTTAAAAATAAAAGGTGTAGCTTCGTGAATTGCAAAGTTAAATCGCCAAAATTAAGTGAAAAAATTTAAAATTTATCTATTTGCTCACGTTTATGTTAAACTATAGAGTCCAAAGAGAAGTGTTATGGGGAGTTTTAGATCTAGACGTGTTATAGAAAAAAAAAAAATGGTGAAACTTTTAATTTTAAGAAAAACGTTGTTTAATTTTTTTTATTTTTATGGTAAAATTGCGGTTTTAACAAATGTGATTTTTTTAATAAAGAATAATGAATCGTGTGGGGGAAAATAGATATGTCATTTTATTTGCCTATTTGTCTAATTTGTAAAATTCATATTAGAATTTTCAAAAAGCGTATACAGGGTGAAATTTTTTCTAAGGCCCAAACGAACTAATTTTTTAAAGCCGGACCTGATTTTTTTCTAGTTTGAATAAATCAGTTGATTGGGTGGTAACATAAATCAAATATCTGTTTAAAAAAATTAATTTTTGTAATAAAAGTTAATTTTTTTTAAATCTATGGTTCACTTTACCAAATTTTTAATTCATAGTCAAATTTGATTTTTTTATAAAAAATAAGTAATCGTGTGGGGAAAAAATAAATATGTCATTTTAATTGCCCATTTGTCTAATTTGTAAAATTAATATTGAGAGTTTTCAAAAAGCGTATACAGGGTGAAATTTTTTCTAAGACCCAAACGAACTAATTTTTTAAGGCCGGACCTGATTTTTTTCTAGTTTGAATAAATCAGTTGATTAGGTGGTAACAGTGTAACGATTGATCAATATAAGAGACACATCGATCTGACGGTTAAAAAATTATGACGAATAAAAATTTCTGTCAAAATGCGAAAGTCGCCCTGTATATTATTAAACAATGGGAGCAGACACTTTTTAATGGCCATTTGTTATTCCCCATAGGGGCCTCTATACGAGGTAGGAGTATGTACAGTTCCTCATGACTCACCCTTTATATTGTAAATCTTGATTCGGGAATGCTCCTCGTAACCGTCACCGTGTCCTGGTTTGTTTATTTCTGGTGCATATTTGCTAGTGTAATTTTAGTATAAACAAATATAAGGTAAAGAAAAGTATATGTTGGTGACTTTGACCTGGTCAGACATCTGACAAGTTTTTTGAGTTTTATGGACTTCGATGACAAAACCTGTATGTCTCCTTTAGTAGGTTCGGTGAAGATTTTAAATTGTAAACAATTTTATATTTATTTTTGCCAAAAATGCATCACTTTGTAACCAGTCAAAGTAAAGCATTTTACATATTGTTTAACCCGCGAGTAGTCGCGCCGTTAGATAGTATCTTACATTTTACCCTTTTTCGCGATAACTTGATGAAAAATTTTGCAATTTTGAAAAAATTTCGTAAGTACCTCCAGGAAGGGTGCAGTAATGCGTAGGTATTTTTTTTCTTTTTTTCTTCGTTTTCTTCTTCTTTTTTTTCTTCTCCTTTTTGTGGAATTTATGGCTTTGGGGAGAGCTAATTAGCTTTAATAATTATTGTTAGAAATGATTTTCTAACATAGCAAGTAAGTAAAAATACTGTAAAATAAAAATTTGTTGTAAATTCATATTGTGAGATGAAATCTAACACGCGACTGTTCACGTTACAGAAGTGAGCGCGACTACTCCCGGGTTAAAGCTTTAAAATGGCGATTTACAAATTTTTATTTACTAACTTGTTCCTTAGAAAATTGCGGTCCTTACTAGTAATCCTTAACTTAATAAATCTTAATAACGGTTGCCAACATGAACATATAACCGTGATATTACGTGGAAATTTAGGCTTATAATGTTAAAAATGTAGCTAAAAGTTCGGAGTGATTCTGCAATTATTTTAAAAACTAACCAATTTTTTATTTCAAACAACTTCTTTTTAAAATATCATAAGTCAGAAAAAAATGAACATACAGTAATTCTAAGGTAGCATAAGAAAAAGAGTTTTATTCTATCAAAGGAATTCTAAAAAAGTCTAAAAAAGAAAAAAACATTTACACTATTACAACATTTGATTGCAAAACATTGCAGTTTATTGGTTATAGAAGGGGAACCCAAGCGAGGATTTTTCGTGTTACTCGAGTGCGTCCGAAAATGACATGGGGAGAAACCTTGTACGTCAGATTAAGACAAGGTAAGTCAAGTACATGAAGAACAGCGTATATTTCAAAAATCTGACGATTTGAGCGGGGCGAAAGGAAATGGGTGAGTCACAAAGTTTCACAAAAAAAGCGAATATTTCAATATGTGTTTAATATTTGTCAAAAATCTATCGAATGATACCAAACACAACCCCCACGGAGGGAGGGTCGGAGTTAATAACTCTAAATAGGAACCTCGCGATATTTCGCGAAATGAACATCAGATCTAAAACCTGAAAAATACGCTTTCAATCAAAAACCCATCGAATGACACCCAACACGACCCCCTAAGGTGGTGCGGTGGGGGGTTTAAAATCTTAAATAGGAACCCCTTATTTTTTATTGCAGATTTTTATTAGAGACATTTTTTCGAATTATGGATAGGGTGCTATAATAGGAAGAAAATGGTTTTTGGAAATTGATAATTATTTTAAAAAGTAAAGTGAGAAGTCTCCGCTAAAATGGAAAACTTAACTTAAATTTTTTTGGTGTTAGGACCCAATCTTCATAATAGTTCCCCATGACGGCTTAGTAACTGCAAATTTAGCATCCAAGGCTCCCCTACTACCGGGTGACCACTTATATTGTATTTTCTCCCATTTTAACTGCCTATAACTTCTAAACGGCTCAAGATAGAAATATGCGGTTTTCGCTGAAATGTTTTGTTTTAGCAAAAGTTTTGTCTAAATAGATTGAATTTCTTATATCGCTTTCAATTACGAAATAAAATGGCGGATTTTTTAAAAAAGCGTTGTTGACTTTTTTTTAATGGGAGACCGAGTATATTTTTTTTGTAAATTGAAAGAACGGTTATTCGCGTATCCATCGATATAAAGTTTTTTAAAATCAGTTTTCAAATCACTGAGTAATTAATTTTTAAAATGAGAGGTACAACGTGGATATCACATACATAACTAAATAACATAATTAGCAAATTGATATTATATTATGTGATTTCCACATTGCCTCTCTCATTTTAAAAATTAATTGCTCAGTCATTTAACAACCGCTTTATATCGCTGGATAGCTAAATTACCGTTCTTTCATTTTACAAAAAAAATATACTGGGTGTTTCAATAAAAAAAGTAAACAACGATTTTTTCCAAAAATCCGCCATTTTTTTTAAAGTGATATAAAAAATTCGATACATTCAAATAAAACTTTTACTGAAATAAAACATTTCAGCGAAAACCGCATATTTCTATCTTGAGACGTTTGAAATAATTTAAATAACTTTTTTAATATTGCTTGGGAAAAATTATTTTATCTAGGTACTCTATGTCATAATATGTATAAGTTTTTAGTTTGTGAAAACTGTCATTATAGATAGCAGTGCCTGCAGTGTTTAAACTGTGCGTGAAGTAACAATGTATTTTAAATGGGATTTACTTTTTCGCACTGTTTTTTGGCACACTTTCATATAATCAAATATCCTTAACTTTTGCGTTGTCATGGTGATCACATAATGAGCAATAAACTACAACAAAATTTTGACAGTTTTGTGGTTTTAAAAAGTTAGAATTTTTAAATGTCAAAGTTCTAAAAATTGTAAAATAGAAATGAATTCCAGTGACGAAGAGTTACAGATTTTTGTTTGTTTATCGTAGATAAAATATTGTATGAAACTGTGCGTGAAGTAATTTTTGGCGAACTTAAGCGATGTATAGCACTCGCTCCACTGTCGCTCGTGCTCTAAACATCGCGTGCGTTTGCAAAAAGCATACTTCACGAACTGTTTCATAAATAACTATTATCTACTCTATGTCATATTATGTATAAGTTTTTAGTTTGTGAAAACTGTCAGTATAGATAGCAGTGCGTGAAGGGTTTAAAGTGTGCGTAAAGTAGCAATGTATTTTAAGTGGGATTAACTTTTTCGCACGGTTTTTTGGCACACTTTCATATAATCAAATATCCTTAACTTTCGTGTTGTCAGTGTGATGACAAATGAGCAATAAATTACAACAAAAGTTTTGATAGTTTTGTGGTTTGAAATAAGTTAGAATTTTTAAATGTCAAAGTTCTGAAAATTGTAAAATAGAAATGAATTCCAGTGACGAAGAGTTACAGTTTTTTTATTAGTTTATCGTAGATAAAATATTGTGTAAAATTGTGCGTGAAGTACTTTTTGCGAACTTACGCGATGTTTAGCACTCGCCCCGCTGTCGCTCGTTCTCTAAACATCTCGTGCGTTCGCAAAAAGCATACTTCATGAACTGTTTCATAAATAACTATTACATATTCGAGAGAAAAATTATTATTTTTAATATAAATAAAAATTGTTATAACCGTTGACGTTTATATCGCAAATATCTTTTAAAATTACGTGATTAAATAAAATATTTTGTCAAAAATGTAGATGAGTGCCTACGTAAAAATCAAAGTAACGACTTAACTACTATAAAGATAATAATTATTACTGGTTTTATAGAGTTTATCTGAAGTGGATTAATATAGTTATTTTATTAATTCGCATAAAGAGATTAGATATATAATGAAAAAATTACATTTGAATGGAAATAATCTATTTCATTTCAATCAAGTGAAAGAGGACTTGACTTTTTGTAACCCAAATTAAGATATCAAAAATAAATTTTGGTTTTTCAAAAAACAGTTATTTCAAAATGGAGAAAATTTCACGGTGAAACAACTGGGTCACACCTGGTGGTAAAAAATGTCCTACATTGCAGGTGAAATACTGCAAATACTACAAATTTTTGATATTTTTAGAAAACATAAAACACATTCAAAACATAAAGACCACCAATCCATAGGGGCAACAATACACACTAAAAACACCAATAAAAACACACTAAAAACACCCTTACAACACATTTAAAAAGTTTAAAAACAAACCCATTTAAGTATAAGGTTTTAGTACAATATGTCTATGTTATATTCATTATGCTCTTTTTTTATTTCCTGGCTGTTGTTAATAAATATAATACTCCAGATTGTTGTTCCACAACCACTTCCACTGGAAAAGATCTTTTAACAAATTCGCCCATTCAAGTGGGCAACCACTTCCAACTGGAGAAAACCTGTTAACAAATCCGCCCAAGAATAAGTTTTACTGCGTAGGCCATGATGTAGTATGACACCATACTGATTTTGAAAAATGAAAAGATATGAAAATTTAGTTCAGATTCTAAAAACAAAAAAAACATAGACAAAAGGGACCTGCGAATAATGACAAACCTTTACTGGAATCAAAGAGAACAAATTGTAATAGATAACGAATCCAGCCTAGAAATTGAAATCAGGAGAAGAGTTAGGCATAGATGCTTTATGTCTTCATTATTATTTAATGTATAAAGTGAAGCTATTTTTGTAGAGAAATTACTATCTCAAAGTGAAGGAATAATAATTAAGGGAAGATCTATTAACACCATGAGATATGCAGATGACACCGTGATTATGACAAGCTTTGCTGAATAACTCCAATTACTATTAAACAAAAAAAAACAGTTTCTGTGAAAACTATGTACTAAATATAAATACAAAAAAGACCAAAACATGATAATTACTAAGAAAATAAATATACAACATACATATATTTGGAAAATGTACCGATAGAAGTGGTTGATAAATACAAATACCTAGAAAGTTGCCTAGAAAGGTTCCTAACAAAAATTAAAACCATTATCTGCAACAAACAAACTGTATATTAACAAGAAAGAAGCGGTGAAAAGAGGCTTAACAATAAATGAAGGGAAAACTAAATACATGAAAATAGAGAGAGAAAACAGAGATACACAGGAAAGAAATTTAAAAATCGAGAATTATAATTTTGAAATAGTAATTTTCACTACCTAGGAGTCACAATTAGCAATAAAAATGAAAGAAATATAGAAATTACCAACAGAATACAACCGGGTCATAGAGCGTATTATAAATAAAAAAGTATTGAAAAAAAATCAGCAGTGTTACGAAAATCCGAGTATACAGAACAGCAAAAGTAGAATAATTTTATGCGGGGACTTTAACATTGATTATGCTGCTGCTAGTGCTACACAAATATCCTTGGTCAACATATTTGAATCGTATGGTCTAACAATGCACGTTGATTCTCCTACAAGGATTACAAAAACTTCATCTACCATAATTGATTATACTGTCTCAGATTTTTCACCCCTTGATGTCCACTCTACAATTATTAATGCTGGACTATCTGATCATGAAGCAGTTTATACGAAGTTTAATATCTTGAGCAAACCCTCCTCGAAAACCCGACGTTTAGGCAGGATTTTTTCCACCCGGAACTTTCGTAATTTCCAAAATTTATGCTTAACCTCTGAGTGGCGCTTTCCTGCTATGGACGTGGATAATAATTTCAGTGCTTTTTTGGATAAGCTTGTCTGTATCTTCAATAAAGCATTGCCTTTAATTGCAATTAAGCCAAAACATCGCAAACCCTGGACTACTAAAGGTATCCGAATATCTTCCAAGAATATGCGTTCTCTTCTCTATATCAGAAAATTTACTACCAACGTTTCTATCACTGAATATATCACCAAGTACAGGGCAACCTATCTTAAACTTATAAAATCAGCTAAAAAAGACTACTACCATAACCGTTTGGGAAGCTCAAAAAGTGTTGCAAAAGAAACTTGGTCCATAATAAACGATCTTCGAAATAAAACCCACACTGCTAAAACAATTTCCCTTCCAGACCCTGAAAATTTAAATGAATACTTTGTTAATGTGAGTAAAAATATTACATCAACTAATTTGCCACAACAAGATCCCATTGCTTATCTCCCTAATTCAAGAAAGGTCTCGAATTCATTCTTTATAAAACCAGTCGATAAATCTGAACTGGTCCAAACAATCAATAGTATCAAAAGCAAAGCCTCCTGTAGTACTGATGGTCTAGCGATAAAAATTTTTTCTAATCTCCCAGAAAATGTGTTAGAAGTCCTCATCTCACTAATTAATGATTCCTTTGAGAAAGGTAAATTTCCAGAGTGCCTGAAGACAGCCATCATTATTCCTCTTCATAAGGGTGGTGAAATATCTAATACCTGCAATTATAGACCTATTGCACTACTACCGGTACTCTCCAAAATTATTGAGAGACTCATAAAAGCCCGACTTATGTCCTTTCTAGTTGAAAACAACATTTTATCACAAAATCAGTTCGGCTTTTTAAATAATAAATGCACCACTGATGCCATCTTTTCTGTACTACATGAGGTTTATCAAGCACTGAACAATAATCTTCACACTGCCACCGTTTTTTGTGACTACGCCAAAGCTTTTGATTGTGTAAATCGTAACATTTTGATAATAAAACTAAATTTCTACGGAATTCGAGGTATTTCTTTAGACTGGTTCTAATCTTACTTGGATGGTAGGAAACAACTGGTTAGAGCAAATGATACAGACTCTAGTCTCAAAAACATTGTATGTGGGGTACCTCAAGGTTCAGTATTGGGTCCTCTACTTTTTCTTATCTTTATTAATGACATCACTAGCTTAAAAATCGATGGAAAAATCTTTCTTTTTGCTGATGATACCAGTATCACTTGGAGCAACTCAAATATTGCAACTCTTCATGCTACTATAACTTCTGATCTACTTACAATAAAAACCTGGTCTGACTCTAATTTATTCTTGTTCAACGTAGATAAAACAGTAGCATTGTCTTATAAAGAAGTCCTTCAACCCTTACCTCTTAATAACAGCCAGATCAGTACCGTTGATTCTGTGAAATTTCTTGGTATTTTTTTAGACAGCAACCTTAAATGGTCCCACTATATCGATTTGTTAAAGAAGAAACTATCCTCAGCTTGCTATGCTATAAGATTTGTTTCGAATGAACTCAATTTAGCATCTTCCAAAATAACATATTTTTCTTTGTTCGAGTCACATCTTCGTTATGGTCTTCCTTTTTGGGGTTCTGGCACAGCTGCCCAATTCGATGTTATTTTCAAATTACAAAAAAGAGCAATTAGATATCTGTTTGGCCTCAGAAGAACAACACATTGCAGAAGTTACTTCAAAGATCACAGAATTTTAACCCTTCCATCTTTGTATATTTTAGAAACTGTTTGCTTAATTCGTAAACATCTACATGTCTTTCCACCAAGACCTAATCATGACTACTTCACGAGAAATTCTACGTTTGACGTCTATATACCGACCCCGTCCTCTGAGTTAGTACAGAAATCTATATTATATTCCGCAAAAAAACTTTACAACCATCTCCCTCTACAACTTAAATCTGCAGCATCTTTCCCCAAATTCCGTAAACTGACAAAAGCCTACCTATCTGAAAGACCATATTATTCAGTAGAAGATTTTCTTAATCAATAACTAAGAAATTACAGTACCCTTTGCACAAGTAGTATTTTTATTATCATTTTTTTTTTGTCTATATTTGGGTGTCATATGCAGCAGCTTAACTTTTAAACTTATTAATTACTAGGTAGACTATGCATTTGCAATTTACTTAAATTTTGCAATTGATTACTTCTGTTTAACCTCATTATTATTGTTATTATTGTAAATATATTGACGATTTATGTAATTTTACTAAATTGGATTGTTATTGTTTTGTTTTCTTGACTTTTTATAAGCTTTGTCGATAAAATTGTACAATTTTTCATGACAAAAAAGCATATTTCTATTCTAGCAATTCGATCACTGGTGAAAAATGGGGCAGAAACCATGAGCCTAACAGAGAGGGAAGAAGAAATGTTAAAAATATTTGAAAGAACAATGGTAAGAAGAATTTATGGACTAAAGAAAACAGTGCACGGAGATTATGAAAGGCTCTTGAATTTGGAAATAAGAGACATACTAGGAGGCGAGGATATAGTGAAAGCTATAAAAACCCAGCGATTACGTTGGTTTGGACACTTAAGAAGAATGGGAGAAGAGAAAGATGTTAGGAAAGTTACAATGTTGAACCCAAATGTAACAAGGGCGAAAGGAAGACCAAAAAGTAGGTGGGAAGACCAGGTACTGGAGGACATAAAAAGATTGAAAGTGCCAAGATGGAGACAAATAATACAGGACTGGGATATATGGAGGAAAATAACAGAGGACGCTAAGAGGAACCCTAAATTAGACTAGTTAACTGGAGGGTAGAAAGAATGTGGAGTGACTCACCACAATAAATGAGTCAATGAGCTCAATAAGAGTGGCTCTAACTCCGCACGGAGTGTATAGCCTGTATATATACATATCTGAAACAAAGACCTTCGATTAGAATTCAGAGCAAGAGCTCTGAGATGTTGAGATGCTACGTGTTTTGGGCAAAGAATACGAAATAATAAACTAAATGAAAATAAGAAAGTAAAAATACCTGGGACACGTAATGAGGGGTCAACAATATTAACCCTTAACTACAGATATCCCATTATTACCACGTAACAACAGATATCCGGCATTTTTACCGGTCATTCTAAAATAGGGTCGAAAAATAAAGTTAATAATAAAAAACAAAAAAATATGCATTATGTGTTTTTCTGGAGTCTCTAGATATAGTCCGTTCTTTAACGGTAAAATATTGCAAAACCTCTAAATTTTAAAGAACCGCTTGGATTGACATAAAATTTGGAATACATATAGCTAATAAGTCAAAGAAAAAAAGTGATATTGTGCCGATATGTGCTTTTGCCCTGGGTGTGGTTTTCATCCCCTCTTGGGGGTGAAAAAATATTCGTCCAAAGAAAGTCAGGAAATGGATAAACTGGCTAATTTTAAATAACTTTTGTTCTATAGAGTTTTTTCACTAAGTCAATACTTTTAGAGTTATTTGGCAGTGAATATGTTCATTTTTTCAACAAAATAACCACGCTTTTAGACGGTTTTTCGAAAATAACTCAAATAGTAAGTATTTTGTCGAAAAAAAATTCTTAGCAAAAATATAGCCTGTAAAAAATTTTAAAAAATGGTGTATATATTACGTCTCTACACCTAGTAGAAGCAGAGTTATAGCTACTGAAAAATAGGTTGATATTCGTCAAATTCCAAATGGAATATTTTAACGTGAAATAACCCAAAAATGAAACACATTTCGGAGAAAACTCATTACAACTTATTTAAAGTGTTTAAAAAAAGCTTCATTTTTGTTTTATAAAAAAAATTCTAGCCTCAAAATTAAACAAGTTACGCTCAAAATAAAGTTAGTCCCTTTTGGTTTTGGTAAAAAAATCGAGAAAATCACCCCCTAATTAGTATCTTAAATGAACTTTAATCGTTACGACTTCACAAGTTTATTGACTCGTGTATATATTGTTTATATGATCTGTAGGTTTCATCGGTTCAAAGTCTTTATTATTGAAAGGGCTGTAGCTAAAAGGGGTTGAACGAGTCACTGATCACGAATGTATGCAAATTTAGAAACACCAAATCTCAATCAATTTTTGTCTAACAGAAAAACAAAAAAATACGTGATATTCAGAAAAGCAAATCTGACTTTTTTTGTTTTTCGAGATTTTTGGTGTCTCTAACAATTTTCAAGTTATTTTGAAAAAAAGCATATTTTTCAAAATTTAAATTTTTAAAAATTTTACTTTGAAACCAAATTTTTTCAAAATTAAGCACTTTGAATCGATGAAACTTACAGATCATATAAACACAACATAAGTAAAATAATTTGTGGAGCGGTAACGATTAATTTCATTTAAGTTGCTAATTAGGGGGTGGTCTTCCCGATTTTTTTTTTGCAAAAACAAAATGGACCAACATTTTTTTGAGCGTAACTTGTTTAAATTTAATGCTAGAAACTTTTTGTAAAAACAGAAATAAAACTTTTTTAAATACTTTAAAAAAGTTATAATGGGTTTTTCCCAAAAAATGCTTAATTTTTTGGAGATTTCACGTCGAATTATTCTATTTGAAATTTGGTGAATATGAATCTATTTTTCATTGGCTATAACTGTGGTTCTACGAGATCCAGAGACCTAAACCTAACGTGTACACCATTTTTTTTTTACTTTTTTATAGGCTATATTTTTGCTAAGAACGTTTTTTTCGACAAAATACTTACTTTTTGAGTTATTTGCAAAAAACCGTCTAAAAATGTGGTTATTTTGTTGGAAAATGAACATATTCACTCGCAAATAACTCAAAAAGTGTTGACTTAGCGAAAAAGCTCTATCGAACAAAAGTTACTTAAAATTAGTCAGTTTACCCATTTCCGGACTTATTTTGGACATATATTTTTTCACCCCCAAAAGGGGGTGAAAGTCACCCCCAGGGTAAAAGCGCACATCGGCACAATATCATTTTTTTTCTTTGACATGTAAGCTATACGTTTGCCAAATTTCATGTTAATCAAAGGGGTTCTTTAAAATTTAGAGCAAAAACCGTGAAAAAATGGACTAATATGAGAAAAACGGTAAAATGAGTGATTTTACTAATATAATACAAGAATTTTAAAGCATAATCTATTAAAGCAGAAATTTTGGTAACATTTTTGGTCTATTGAAACAAACGGCCATAAATGCTATGAACAAAAATTTAGACTTTTTTTAACAAATAAACGTAAGATAGAATCACAAAGGAAACATAAAATAGCATTTTCGAAAATTTTAGATCCATGAGAAAAAATCTGCAAGAGGTAAAATTGTCATAGGCTTATATGGCAATTCCATTTTTGCAAAGTTGCCTCAAAATTTTTATCTTCAAATTTAACCTTCATTGAAAGTCCAGGATGACTACCACAGTCCATTTCTTTACTTTTTCCCTAAAAACACAAAAAAATAATATAAACATTCCACATTTACAAATATAGTACCCACATAAAAATACTTACTTAAAACAGACATCCGGTAATTTTTACCGGTTAAGATTTTTGATGTGTGCTACAAAAGAAAATATTGATAATACCCGCTACACGCTTTGACTATCACTGTTATACAAACTGCCCGAGAGGTACACATGAACTTGTAAGTGGTGAGGTTACCACGAAATCCGCCTTTTGGGAATGCCCACCGGTAAAAAATACCGGATCTCTGTAGTTAAGGGTTAAATGCTGAGACTGACAATAATGAGAAGATAAGAGGAAGAAGGAGTAAAAAAAATAGAGTGCCATGGTTCAAAAATTTAAGGGACTGGTTTAATTGCAGTTCTACAAGAGGTAGATAGGGTAAAGATAGTGATGATGATATCCAAATAGTGATTGGGAAATGGCACTTAAAGAAAAAGAAGCCTAGGCAATACTGAAAAACTGAGAGTAGTAGTCAAAGGCTGTTTTGATAAGACAATTATAGAACAAACACAAATTGCTCTGAGAAAGGTGGATAAATGGTGTAAAGTTGAACAGCAAGTTGAGCTGGTACAGCAGTTGTTACATTTACCAGAAAAAGGGTACTACAGGATTACATCCACTGGCGCTCAGTGGAGTGAGGTATCCATTTTAAAGACAAGTCAAGTACTTAGGTGTAATATTTGACCAGAAGCTGATTTGAAATCCACATATATTAAAAATGTCTTAATAAGTCTAACAATGCCCACTGGCAGATGTCGACGATTGCCTAGGAAGAAAAATGACTGTCTAAAAATGAACCTTTGGTTTTACATAATTGTTATAAGGCCCATTTTAAACAAAAGTACAGCTTTAATTTTGGAAATGTCGAAGGATATATGGGAAAACATGGAGTATGAAACCGAAAGAGGTGTTCTAGCTATGTTTGACTTTAGTCCAACATACAAGAGTTTTTCTCCTCATTCTCACAAATAATCATTTATGGTCTCTGTTGCTTAGTTAATATTATTTATTTTAGCCTTATTTTAATAATTACTCGATCACAATTTTGATAACATATATTAAAATATAATATATTTTGTATACATGCATGTGCTTGCAAAATCTGAAGTATCAACATGTGCTACAATATGTATATACCTATATTGTAAAAATATGCAATCTAAAGTTTATCAAATCAAATTAAAATTTTTTTATAAACAAAGATCTACTGTTTGTATCAGTGGCGTATCTGAAGATTGGGGGCCATCCCGCGGCAATTTTTGTGGGGCCCCGTATTATAAACATAACGACAACTAACAGTATAATTACTATAATATATGCAAATGGCACAATTTGGACTTTATTTTTAATTAGTCTACATCAGTTAGTGTTAATAGATTTTTTGGGAATAGATATGAAAACCTATTATACATGTCTCTTAATCCGACAAACCTATTAGTAGGTTGTTGCAACATTTTATTTAAATTTACATTGAAAACATTAACTTCAAAACTTTTTTTGTAAATTATTTTTTCGTCGCAATTGAGCTCATCGTAAAATTTTTTATACGTTTTATCCGTTTATTATTTTTAAATTTCGATAATATGTAATACCCCACTATTCTGCTATTCCTGCTGCTTCTGCTAAAGTTTCCAAAGACGAATTTCTCATTTCTCGAAGATTATCACGAGTTTATCCAAAAAGTTGAAGGGGGACCGGTAACTCCGCCGTTTCAGATTGCAAAAGTTTTGATGTTAGATTAACGAAGTTAAGTATTTCAGATTGAATAGTAATGTTAACGGCAAATTCAAAATTATTCATATGCTCTAATATTGCCTTAACTTCTAATTTTTCATCGTTTTTTAGATACCAAGAAAAGCTCGGCGCAAAGCCATAACAGCATTAAGTCTGGATGATCACCGGGTTTTACATAACCTTCTAAGTGTTGGCAAACGCGATGAATACAAAGATATTATAATAGTACATAGTGCATCTCATCTTCTAATACTGGCACTAAAATAACATATAATTTCTTAATTCTATCGTAAAAAAACCAACTCCTGTACACCAGGAACGGCATCATTCAACACTAGGTTCAGATTTAATTATGGGATGTAATACAATAAACATAGGAAGCTGTTTTTTTTTCTGCAGTTGTCTATGGAAAGGTGCTTTGATTGTATAAATTTTAAAATTTCATTTACAAGACTTTCTGCACTTTGGTCTAATATGCGAATAAATCCCAAAAAACTTTCAACAACATCTTTGGAAGGTGAATTATTTTTATCGCAAGTTATTTTTACATAACGGAAAATAAAACTAAGCTGATCGTGTTTTGAAACATCTTGAGTGGTATCAAGAATTATTGAATAAAAACTACTTTTTTTAATTAAATTAATCAATTTTTTTTTTCAGTTTCTTGAGCCAGCAATTTTATAACTTCGTTCTGAATTTGGGTGCTCAAGTCATTTGTTTTTAAGTTACTGTTCTTATCGACTAATTTAGCTAAAACAGGATCATATTTAGCTTATAAATGAACCACCTACAAAAAAGAATGTGTGTGTAGTTTGTACGCACGTAAGAAGTTATACTTCTATTATTATGATTTCACCGAAATTAATATACTTACAGGTTATTTGTATTTTATTTAAATATTAAACTAACTTTCTTTACCTACCACTTTTAAAAATTATTTTTAAAACGATACCAAAACTATAAAAAAAAGAATATGAATCGTCCCGGGATTTGAACCGGGGACCTCTTGATCGCCGGTCACACGCTCTACCACTGAGCTATATACTTTTTGCTTTGACAGGTTACAAGGTTTCTCATACATACTGACAAATTTAATAGACCAAGGGAAGTGTACAAAAATACTTTAAATATACTTACTATTATTATTATAAAATATCTTATTCCCGAGGAAGTCAAATCCAAAGACACAAAAATTATAATAAATAATACATTTATTAAGAACACTAATATCTCCTTTTATATGATATTATAATATTACTTATTTGCGCTGGCAGCGCTGATACACACATATAGTCCGTCCGCTATAACTTTTCCCATGCGGTACGATTCATTTTCAATCAAATTAAGTCAAAACAGAAAGTGAAACGTACGCCGATGTGTGTAGTATATAGTATAGAGCAGCGATACTCAACCTTTTTCTTTCCTGGGCCACATAGTAGCTATTGCCACAGCTTGCGGGCCGCAATCAACATAAAGTAGTATACAGGGTGTTTCATTGGGAAACGGAAATACTTGAATGGTGAATAGTGGTAAATGAGGCGGTTCTAGACATACTAAATTTATTGCTCCACCGACTTTATAACCGAGTTACCGGGTGTTTTATCAATTTTTCCCATTTCTTTCTGAACCCATAACTTTAGGACCACCTTGTATACTTTTTGATATTTGGTACACATATGTCATATTTAGCCACCCAACAACTAATCACAAGGAAAATCCAGGTCCGGATGAAACAAAATTATAAATCCATTGTGACCTTGAAACAACACCCTGTAGGTATTGATGTGATCTTGATTTTTGATATGAGATAATATTCTTATATGTCACTTAATTTAATCAATGTATTAATACTAATCTAATTAATTAACCAGATCACATATCAATATGTTTTCAATCTCAGGGCGAATTATAAATTAATTACTTACTTTCGTGGCTTCTAAATATTTCTTAATGGTTCCTAATCGGGATAGAAAAGAAAAGAGTAAAAAAAATACACATATGGGTTACAATTATAATCAAAATATTTTTTATTTTATTTAAAAGGCAATCAATGCTTAATATTTGCTATTTCTTATTATTCTTAAACATAACATTTACAAATGGGAATCTTATTTCCTTTTGGTTTTCAATTGAAAGTTTTTATTAACATTTAACTATTAGGACTTATTAGGAACAACTCTATTTAAGTTTGATGAAGCTTTTCTGATATAATTGATTATGTTATTCAATTTTTTATGTGGAATTTAATACGAAAAAACCCATACATTCATGTCCAAACAAATGAGACTGACCTTTTCCTGGTGAACTGAAAATGTCCTCACACAAAACCCGTTTCCTGCTATCCTTGGCTGCGATCAAACCTCGTCCTGGCTTCCAGTAATGTTCTCCTTTGAAAAACTAGCTCGAATAGATCTCGTTCATGCTTCTGTCGTGATGCTGTGTTCTACCTTTTTCGAAACTGCTATCAGCTACCGGGACACTCTTGGCTCAAGGAGGTTCTTTTACTCTCGACCTGGCCTACTTCTCGTTCCACGATAGATACTCCACACTCACGGAACTACACCGGCTTTCTCACTCTCCGTACACTACCGTCTACTACTCGACTTCACTTCTCGACAGCTCAAAACATTCTGCTCTCACTTTGTCATTCATTCCCCTACTTTCTAAATATCCCTTCCAAATTCACAAATCAATCTTCCACCACCAACTCTCATTCGTAATATTCCTCAAAACCAATTTTTAATCTTTCTAAATATGCTTAATGGATTTCAAAAGAAAATATTTAATTCCCATTCTAAAATACTTTCTAACTATTTACAAATTTTAATGACCTATTCTCTCTTTCAAATGAGTCTTATTTAGCATAGGCTAATGATCGAAACCTTCCGCGAAAAACGATAATGAACTATCATCTATTTCACTGAGTTTTATTTAGCATAGGCTAATGATCGACCTTCCGCGAAGAAACGATAATGGTACGCGTCATTCACTTTGTTTATTCTAAGCACATTGTTCCGAGTTTCGTACGCTTATTCTAATCACTTCTTAAAATTACATATAACAATTTGTTGTATACAGGTTGTTTTAAATTTATATGCCCGTGGTTGAGAAAATTGAAAATATTTTATATTAAATTGAATTCTGTTTATAATTATCAAAATTTAATTTTCATATCAAATAGAAATATAACAGTATATTGAAATTTTCAAAACCCGTTTGCATATTTGAAAAGAGCTTTAATAGAGCCATTTTTTGCGCAGACAATTCAATGACTTTAATTTTGAAATTATGTCGAAATTTTTAAGAACACGTACTTTCAAAACAAAAATTTCGATATAATTAGTTCAAAATTAATGTCATTAAATTGTCTGCGCAAAAAATTGAAGCGAGTAATTAAATTTAGTTTTTATGCTCTTTTTAAATGTGCAGACGAATTTTGAAAATTTTAATATACAGGGTGTTGTTTCAAGGTCACAATTATTTTAAATCTTTTTTTGTTAATCCGGACCTGAATTTCTCTTGTTATTATTAAATGGGTCGTTGCAATGTAGTAAATTAGTTTGATTATTTTTAAAATGAGTATTTGCTCATTAACTTCAATAATTTATTATTAAAAGTTAATATGTAATACCTTGCTTTTTAATCAGATTTCTTAAAAATTTCAATATAATTTAAAATTAAAGTCAAAATTGTCTGCCTCACTCCCAAACACGCCTCAAACACATCGGCACACTATCAAATAATTAGAGAAAACACGTGAAAATTGACAAATAATTTGATCACAGGGCCCTTTAGTTAGACTTCGGGCCGCATAAAAAGCGCTAGGGGGCCACATGCGGCCCGCGGGCCGCAGGTTGAGTATCACTGGTATAGAGTATACAAAATGTATATACAGATCGACGTTCGTTTCAATTTATGTTTCGACTTAATTTGATTGAAAATGAATCGTACCGCATGGGAAAAGTTATAGCGGACGGACTGTATCTTGAAAGATCAGCAACGAAATACATACTGTTACTGTCTGTGTGCGCATGCGCCTGGCATTATAAAATTTCACTCTCGATTGTAATACCGGATTTATACTCAGCCCTGTTCGGCAGGGAATTGGACAGGGAAGTGGGCAGCGTGAATGTGTAAATAGCTCACTCGGGCTGCTGCTCGTCATGCTATTGCTATTGCACCTACATACCCCAAGAGTCGGTTTTCTGTGGCGGAAGTCAAAGGGAGGCAGCGCGAGGACGAGTGGGTATTCACATTCAACTACTGTCTCACTTGCCGCCGGCAAAGCGTCAAGTGAGTAAGGGAGCAAGACGATGCTATCATCACATTCCTTTCTTGTGAGTCATTCGGTAATGAGTTGTGAGGACATTGACGAGGAACTGATGTAAACACCTCACTCGCATCGATATCGTATTTCGGGCAAAATTTCCGTCAACGACGGCAGCAGTGGCAATAGCTGAGTATAAATCCGGCATAAAGAAGTATAACTTCAAAAATTACCTTTTTGGGATTCACTTTCATCTAAACTACCAGCATGTCCACGAAACGCTAAATTGCAACCGGAAAGAGTAAGAGTTAGGTCTATTGCCCGCTTCATTACTTCCTTCCAAATTCCCTATTTTGATGCTTATTAGGAAAATATGTTTTGGTCCCCAATTTAAAAAACGTAGAAATATTGAGCATGAAAGCTTTAAGGGGCCCCTCCCAACGTCGCCCCCCCCCCGGCCTTGCGGGCCTGTCAGCTACGCCACTGGTTTGTATATGTACGTAAGCATCGTTACCCAAAATTTGACGTCAAATATTATCAGCAGATCATCAAGATAATTCCCAAAACTTTTTTCCCAGCAAAAATACTAAGTTGCATTAAGATGCCACGAGAAAATATTTTGTTTTTGTTGTTATACTATTATTGATAATTGTAAACCGTAAAATACATAGATGAAACCCATGGGTGACCGTTTCCCAATATGTATATTTATATCTTTCTGATTATGCGTATTATTTAAAGAGCTGATAAATGACTCATTCTTATATTACATTGTAACGTATCGCCAGAGTGTAAGATACTCCTATTGTGTCGTCGGCCTGATGGTGTGTGTGCTTCATAGATAATAAATCATATTGATGGCCGTGATTTTTTACAATATTCCAAAAAATATAACATGTGCGTTAGAACTAATATATTTGTGAAAAATTAACAGTGAAAGGGAATATGAAAAACAGTGATGTGAGCAGGTATATTCTTTGTCCTTTATTTTGTTACTCTCAGAATGAAAATAATTATGAATTAAAAAAATGAAGCTTATTTACAGCTGGTAATATCCAACGTAATATCATATTTTTTTCTTCTTAAATCAGGCTAATCTCTTCATAAGGCCTTTGTACCATACCATGTCTTTTCTTCCTTAAACTCTAATAAGTTTTGTGGCCTCAGCTAAGGCCAACAGTTTTCTTATTTGTAGTTTTAGGATCTCTTCTGGTTCAAACCTCATTAACCAGTCAATTCCTGCCTTGTATCATTTAGCACATTGCAATGGCATAGTAATTATGTGTTTGCAAGTATCTTTTTCTATTTCGCACTTTCTGCACCATGGTTGATTCACCTTACGTAGTTTATATAGAGGTGGTTTCTTAAACGGTCCAGTCACTATTTGAGTGACCGTTTTGATCTCTCGTTTATTGAGGTTCATCAAATTCAATATTCCTGAATATTTTTTTAGTCCGGATTTTACCATTTAAACAATTGAAAGAAATAAATAAAAAACTTACACACAATCAATTTGTTGTACCTTAGACTTATTGGGGCAGTCAATGAGAGCAAGGACACGTTATTACCTCCGAATTCTATCCTACTGCATGGAGTTTAATGAAATTTTAGGAATTGCCTTAAAATATCTCCTTATTCATAGTCTACCCTATGCTGATGTGTGTTTTTGCCTTGGGGGCGGTTCCCACCCCTTCTCGGAGGTAGAAAATTTTTTGGTTAAACAACTACGGAAGTTGCTAGAGAACCTAATTCTAAGGAAAAACTGTTCTATAATTTTTTTTTCGAAAACTCAATACTTTTTGAGTTATTCGTGGTTGAAAATTGGCCATTTTCATTGTAATATAAACACCTTTTCAAACGGTTTTTTGCGAATACTTTAAAAACAATGCATCTAACTAAAAAAATTATATAAAACATTTTTGTAGCTCATAAAAATCAAAGAGATTTGTTCCTTCTTCAATCTTCTAGTTATAACATAAAAAGAGCTTTGGTAGGTAAAAGAGTTTTTTTTTTCATGCTCAAATCAGTGTATTCAACTTGAAATAACAGAGAAACGGTCGATTTTAGGTGTATAATGCTACCAATACCTTTTATTGTGCTTGAAAAGACCTTTCAAATGTGCAATATAAAATGTCGATTACATTCAAACTGAGCGAGATATGCTGCAAAAAATTGATGACTAACGAATTTTAAGAAAACAATTGAGAAGTATATTTAATCGCTCATCCACAAGAATTTATATGCATCGTTTCCCTTCTACAATACATTTTAATACAGTGTTATTTTTATGTTCAAAAAGTTGAGCGGGTTAAAATGAATGGTTTTTGAAAAAAATAAGATCAAATTATAGAGCGCATATTTAAATTTTCTTAAAAATCTTTCTTTTTCTCCATGTAACTTGAAAATGATAAGAGATATTGTTACAAAAAACAAAAACACAATGTTTATCTAGAGGAAACCTACATTTTTGTATTGCATCTTTTTTTGGCATCTTTTATCATTTTCGAGTTACATGGAGACATAAGAAGACTTTTAAGAAAATTTTAAAATGCGCTCAATAATTTGATCTTATTTTTTTCAAAAACCATTTACTTTAAACCCGCCCAACTTTTTGAACATAAAAAGAACACTACAGTAAAATGTATTGCAGAAGGAAAACGATGCATTTAAATTCTTGTGGATGAGGGGTTAAATAGACTTCTCATTTTTTTCTTAAAATACGTTAGTCATCAAATTTTTTACAGTTTATCTCAGATAGTTTGAATGTAATCGGCATTTAATATTGCTTAATTTATAGGTATTTTTAAGCACAACAAAAGTTATTGGTAGCATTATACACCTAAAATCGACCGTTTCTCTGTTATTTCAAGTTAAATACACTAATTTGAGCATGCACAAAGAAATCAAGATTTTCACTTACCATATCTCTTTTTGTGTCATAACTAGAAGATTCATAAAGGAAAGAATCTCTTTATTATTTTATAAGCTACAAAAATGTTTTATATAGGTAGTTTTTTGAAAACTAAAATTTAAATTTTTTTTTTAAAACCGTTTGAAAAGGTGTTATGTTTCAATGAAAATGGTCAGTTTTTAACCAGGAATAATTCAAAAAGTATCGAGTTTTCGAAAAAAAAATTATAGAACAGTTTTTGCTTAATATTAGGTTCTCTAGCAACTTCCGTAGTTATTTAAGCAAAAAATTTTCCACTCCCGAGAAGGGGTGGGAACCGCCCCCAAGACAAAAGCACACATCGGCATAGGGTAGACTTTGTTTCTTGGGCTATTCCCTACTTACTGTGAAAATATCACGTAAATCGATATAGCAGGATGGAATTCGGAGCCACATACCCTCATTGACTGCCCTATAATGTGACAAGTGTCAAAATAAATAGGTCTAAAGTACAATAAATTGTTTTTCTACGAGCGTGCAAAAATGTCTACTTTCGCGCACGCATTTTTGTTTAGAAAGTCTCACTTTTCCGCACGCGTGTTACTTTTCCGCACGCGGTTTTTACTTTTCCGCACGCGTGTTAATTTAGATATGTTAATATGGCCTTAAAGTAATTATAATACATGCAATAAAGTAATATTTAGGTATTATTTATTCATTTATTTCAAATATATCTTATTGTGTCCCTGTTTTAATGAAATTAACGCGACAATTCGATGAAATAAAATTATTTTGACATAATATTCGAAAGTCAAATCGGTAGACGATAACAGTCGTTTGGAATCATTGTCATGGAAACCATGATAGTCGTCATGCCAACTAATTATATTGAAAGTTTGGTTTTGACAACCTTGTCAAAGAATTAATTTTTGTATGTATTTTCATATTGATTAAATTAATTGATTAAGATTTGGTAATTTTTTAAAGACTCTTAGAAAAAATATTGTTCCTAACTCTTGCAGAAAATCTGTTTTCCGCACTCGACTGCTTGCCGAACTCCCGCTTCGCGTCGTTCGGCAAACTGCAGTCGCGTGCGGAAAAGAAAGACTTTCTGCACTTGTTAGGAAAATAACTATTGTAAGTATTTTATTTATTTCTTTAACTTTTATTTTAAAATCATTTGAAATTTTCCTATTTCAAAGGCTGCATTAACATTAATACAATACTAATAAAACCAATAGAATGGGTAAAATTCCTACGTAATCTATATTGTTAATAAACAACTACGTTTCTTAGAAGGAATAACGTTTCTAATGAGCATAAAACTTCTTATTATCAATAATTATTTTGACTAATATTTACATTTCTGTCTAAAAGAATATAAAATTATCAAAATAAAATACAGTACAGCAAGGTCTCGTTTTATGCGATGGATACATTCTTCAGAAAACCGCATATAAAAAAATCGCATAAAAAAAGACCTTACTTGCATTGAAAAGTAGGCAGTCGTTCCGTGATTTTCTAAAATCACATAAAATGGTGGACGTTTGTCCACCAAAAATTGTGTCTGATGTATTTTTTTCTTCATTGGGCCAAATAAAATCTTAAAAAAGAAATTAAAAACGCAGCCTAACGATATTGACATTGCAAAAACCTCTTTTATGGAACATAAAACTTTACGACACTTAATTAAATGTTTCAATCCAGAAATCAAAATGTGCTGTTTATCATACAGCAACTTGAAATCAGCAACATTTAAATTTAATTTCAAAACAATTGCAGGTTATATAGGTCTGGATCCCGCGTATGAAAAAAAAATTGATTAATAGCAAGCTGAAAATTTGTTAATAGCTTAAGGGTGTCTAATCGGACAAACTTTGATATATGGGAACACTGAAACAGGGGAAGTTTTAATTGTGGAACAGGTTAAAAATTTGGAACGGTCAGACCACGAAAACGTCACATGTATTTTGTCCGACAGAACCTCCAATTGATTTGTTACCCTTTCATTAAACTCTCATGCAAAAATCAGAGTGCTATTTATCAATTGTCATAATTCCTGTTATTTGACATGTTCTACGTGTTCCACCCATTAAAATGCCGATTTGGCGATAAATAGCAGTCTGATTTTTGCATTAGAATTTAGTGAAAGGTCAACAAATCAATTGGAAGTTCTGTCGCACACAATACATGTGACGTTTTCGTGGTATGACCGTTTCAAATTTTTAACCTGTTCCACAATTAAAACTTCCCCTGTTCCAGTGTTTCCGTATATCAAAGTTTGTCCGACTAGACACCCTTAAGCTTCTAACAAATTTTCAGCTTGATATTAATCAACTTTGTTTTATACGCGGGATCCACACCTAATACCTTTCAATGCGAAATTCAGATTGATATAATAGCTGCATGGTACATCATGTAACAAGGGGAATACCCGACTTGCAAACTCTTAGACTACTGGATGGGAATAGTTAATATTAACTATATTAATTGTTAATAATAGACATTTTTGAATGAAATACCAACCGCATAACTTCAAAATCGCATAAAAATAATCTGCATAAAAAGAGACCTTACTGTATTTGCCAAAATACTTCTTCATCTCCAAACTTCTTCTATCTATCTATCTAATCAGCCCTAAACATCCATCCTTGGATATAGGCCTCCTCTTCCTTCTTCCATGCCTCTCTATCTTGGGCAATTTGCATCCATTTTGACCCAGTGTGTTTCTTCAGGTCATCTGACCATCGCATCTGTGGCCTTCCCCTTTTTCGTTTGTGGTTCCATGGTCTCCAATGTATTACCATCTTAGTCCATCTTTCATCCTTCTGCCGTAGGGTGTGTCCGGCGAACTTCCATTTAAGCTTTGCTACTTGGGTAGAGACGTCTTTCACTTTTGTTTTGTTACGGATCCATTCGTTTCTTTTCCTGTCTGATAATTTAATGTTCAGCATTTGTCTTTCCATGGCTCTTTCTGTCTTTGCTATTTTTTCCATATTCTCTTTTGTAAACGTCCATGTCTGAGAGCCATATATTAAAACAGGGAGTATACATTGATTGAAGACTTTTGCTTTTAGGTATTGCGGGTATTTTCTGTTCTTTAGAATATAAGACAGTTTTCCGAATGATGCCCAGGCCAACCTTATTCTTCTCTTTATTTCTTCGGTCTGATTTTCTCTATTTAATCTAGTGATATGTCCTAGATATATATATATATATATATATATATATATATATATATATATATATATATAATATATATATATATTCTTTTATTTGTTCTATTCTTGTTTGTGCCACTGTAATTACTAGTTCTTCTTGTTGATTGGTCATGGTTTTTGTTTTACTGTAATTCATCTTCAGTCCTATCTTTGTCGATTCTCTATCTAGTTCTTCCATCATTCTTTGTAATTCTTCACTTCTTTCTGCTATTAATACAATATCATCAGCATATCGTTAGTGATTCAGATATTGCCCGTTTATGTTTATACCCAAACCATCCCAGTGCAGTTGTTTGAACACATCTTCTAGCGCTTGGTTGAATAGCTTGGGCGAGATGGTATCTCCTTGTCTTACTCCTCGGTTTATTTTAATAGGCTCCGTTTGTTTCATTAGCTTGATAGTTGTTGTTGCCTTATCATATATATTTGTAATTAAGTCGGTATATCTGAAGTCTATTCTGCTGTTTTGTAGGGAATTCTTTACTGCCCAGTGTTCCACACTATCAAATGCTTTTTCGAAGTCAATAAATGCCATATATAGCGGGATATGATATTCGTTAGCTTTTTCGATTAATATCTTCATCGTTAAAAGGTGGTCACTTGTACTGAAGCTTTTTCTAAATCCGGCTTGTTCTCTTGCCTGGTATCCATCTAATTTAGTTGTTAATCTGTTTGTTAATATCTTGGTTAATAGTTTGTACATCACATTAATAAAGTTATGGGTCTGTAATTCCTTAGATCCTTTTTATCTCCTTTCTTAAATAGTAACAATGTTACTGCTTCGTTCCAAGTGTTGGGTATTTGTTTTGTCATTAATATTTTATTCATAAGTGTGTACAAAACTTCTCTAGTTGTTTTCCCACCATTTTTTAGCATTTCTACAGTTATCCCATCTTTTCCTGGCGATTTATTATTCTTCATCTCCTTGAGTGCTCTTTTTATCTCATTCTTACTGATTTCTGGTTGTAAGTCGGAATTGACATTTTTTATTTTTATTTGTAATTGCTTAAGGATTTCTTATGTAGGTTTCTGTTTTGTATTGTAGAGGTTTTTATAATATTCTTGTGTTATTTGTATAATTTCTTCTATATTATTGGTCTCTATGCCTTCTTTGTTCTTTATACTATTAATCTGTATGCTTCCAAGCTGTGGTTTTAAGCACTTCATATTTTTATTTTGTTCAATGGTTCTTTCTGTTTTTTTCTTCCTGTACTCTCCTTTGACTTTCCTTGATGTTCCTTCTGATAGCTTTGTTTACCTCTTTGTAATCTACTGTGTTTCTCTTATCTTGTTCTATTAATGTTTTTCTTTGGCTCATGAGGTTTTTTGTTTCCTGGGATATATAGTTTTCCTTTTTTATTCTTGTTTGTGCTACCTATTTTCCCGCCTTTGCTAATGTATCGGTTAATAGCTGATTTATTTCATCGATATTTTTGTTTTCCAAATCTCTACTGGCCGGTATACTTTCCCTTATTTTTTGTTTATATTCCTCTTTTGCTTTCTTAAGTTTTCCCATATCTAGTTTCGATCTATTTTCCATTTTCTTTTTTGTTTCGAATTGGCTATTAATGCTGAGTTTGGCTCTGACAAGTCTATGATCACTACCGGTTGAGAAACGATTCAGCACTGTAACATCTTTGATGATGGCTTTTTCTGTTGTAAGGATGTAATGTATTTCGTTTTTAGTATTGCCGTTGGGACTTATCCATGTCCATTTTCTTTGCGGTTTTTTGTTAGAAAACGAGTTCATAGCAAAAAGTTGTCTTTCCTCCAAGTAGTTCATTAATGTATGTCCTCTATTATTTCTTTCGCCGTATCCATATTGTCCTATTCTGTGTTCGTCTTCGTCTATTCTTACCCCTAATTTGGCATTGAAGTCTCCAATTATTAGCGTCAATTTAGTTTTCTTTTCTTCCACAGCGAGTGTTATTTCTTCGTAGAAGTTTTCAATATCTTCATCTTTATATTGTGCTTGTTGGTGCGTATACCTGTATAATTTTCAACGACGTTCTTTTTAATTTAAGCATAATGTAGGCTACTCTGTCTGATATACCCTTGGTGGATTGTATGTATCTAACGATTCTCTTGTTTATTATAAAACCAACTCCGTTGTTGGTGTTATCTTCATTACCTTTGTAGTAAAGCATGTTTCCCGAGTTTAATAGTATTTTTTGTTCTCCTTTTCTTCTTATCTCTGACAGACCGATGACATCCCATTGTATATGAGTTAGTTCTTCTTCTAAGTCGTGGAGTTTAGTGTCTTCATTCATGGATCTGATGTTATATGTACCTACGTTTAGTTTAGTTGAATGTTTGCCTCCCCCAGAATCCTTGAGGCGGACCGGTTTGTCGGTGTGGGACTGTGAGTTGTTATCTCTACCCACCTGGGGTAATATTCCGTTTGTTTTGTGATTCGACATGTTTTTCTTTGAAGAGGGTTTTTTGACATTAAAACGCCACGCTTGTCAGGCGGGTTGGCGAGTTTTCATTCAGCCGCCCATTCTGGGTCAGACGCTGTTGTCAGCCGCTCATTCTGAGTCAGACGCTGCGCTGTTTTGATTCCATACAAACCCTAAAATCAAGGGGTTGCCACGTCCGCCATCCGTACCGTACCGAAGGTGTTCTTCTCCGCCATGGCTGCCGTTGTGGACTTCATCCGTAACCCTGGACAAGGGACCCTAAACAGGTACTAGTTTCCCGGGTCAGGAAACCCCTGGAATCTACGGAGGGCAGGGATTGATTCATTTCCCTGGTAGGACTATCCAAAGGAGTTCCTATCCGCTACCCGATCCAAACTTCTTACTATCAATAATTTATTATTTCAGCTAATATTTACATTTCTCTCTATAGCCAAGTAAATGACCGTTTTGGAGTATAATTATCAGGAATTAACCAGTTTTGATAGGAAATAAGCCACAATTTTACTAAAAAAATTATTTTATTAACATTTCGACACCCAAATCGGATGTCGTTGTCAAAATACAAAAAATCTTAATGAATTAAACAAAAATGTTGTTGCTTTGTAAAAAAATTCTTCTAATAATTTATTTAATCTGACTAATTTATATCGGCAATTTAGACATATATTATACATTTTGAAGTAGAAGACTTGATATTGCCAATATTTATGAGTTGCGTTCCTGGGACGACTTTATTAAAAGATAGTTCATTCGATTACATGAAATCAACCCCAACTCAAGAATATCCGTCACAAAAAAATCATAACATGTGATCTGTCTTTAAAAAGACTACCACATGCAATGGTGACAGTAAAATTCTCGCGCTAGAGATTCCATAGTAAATCACGAGGGAAAACCAGGAAAAAACCTCGTGATACTATCCCGACATCGTAAGTATTAGGTCTTACTGTGTTTACTCCCAAAACTAATACCAAAGTCTGACCTTAATATGTACATATGTTAAAAAAATCATTAATCATAGCGTCGAAACGTTAATAAAATCGATTTTTTAGTAAAATTGTGACTTTTTCCCATCAAAACTAGTTAATTGCAAAAATGCCACAAGAAAATAGCTTCAGAACAACAATAATTTTCAGGGTCAACTTCGAATTGCATGAAAATTTGGATTTACCCACTCCACTTCAAAGTTGTACTTGTGCCGTCGGTTGCTTTTACGTGGGGGTGGCAGGTGGCAGTCACCCCTTCTCGGGGGTGAAAAACGCGCTTTTAAAATAAGGATAAATTGACTAATTCTAAGCAACTTTCGTTCTAAAGAGTTTTTTACGTAAGTCAATACTGTTCGAGTTATTTGCGATTGAAAATGTTTAGTTTTCGACAAAAAAATACCACGTTTTTAGGTAGTTTTTCGCAAATAACCCAAAAAGTAAACATTTTATCGAAAAAAATATTCGCAGCAAAAATGTAGCTTATAAGGAAACGAAAAAAATCGTGTATTAATTGTCTATAAACCCAGTAGGTAAAAGCAAAGTTGTAGCTCATGCAAAATACGATATTATTCGTCAAATTTCAAATCGAATATTTCAACGTGAAATAATCATAATATAAAGTAATTTCCGGGAAAGTAAAAGTGATTAAAAAAAGCTTTATTTTATTTCTCATAAAAGATTCTAGCAACAAAATTAAACGAGTTACGCTCAAAATAAAGTTGGCCCCTTTTTATTTGGTAAAGAAAATCGTGAAACTCAACCCCTATTTAGCATCCCAAATAAAATTAATCGTTACCTCTTAACCATTTACGTAATATGTATTAGTTATACAATCTGTAATTTTGACCGGTTCGAAGTGCTTATTTTTAAAACAATTTGGTTTATAGTAAAAAAAAATTTTGGAAAAATGCTTCTTTTTCAAAATAACTCAAAAAATGTTAGTGACATGAAAAATCTCAAGGTGTAAACATAGGTAGATTTTGCTTTTATAAATATGATAGTTTCATTTTGTTTTTCTGTAAGACAAAATTGGTTAAGATATGGCTGTTCAAAGTTTCCATACACTCATATAAGCCCTTTTAACTATAACTTTTTCAAAAATAAGCACCATAAACCGGTGAAACTTACAGATCGTATAAAAAATATACCTATAAAATAATGTATATTGTTTGTAAAGCGGTAACGATTAATTTCATTTAGGGTGCTACACAGGGGGAGACTTTCACGATTTTTTTGCCAAGAAAAAGAGATAAAATTTTCGGTAATATGACAATTTGGTTAAATGACAGTTAATGACAAATAATCACAATTAAATTAATAGGTGGATATTGCGTGTACAATTTCACAGCCATGTAAACTGTAATTTATATTTTGGCGAATCTCGTATATTCATAGTTGTCTATGAAATAGAGCTGGATACCGCATACCAAAAAAAAAGTCGGACAAATTTTGATGTACGGAAACACTGGAACAGGGGAAGTATTAATTGTGGAACAGGTTAGAGGTTTCGAACGTCAGACTACGAAAACGTCCCATGTATTTTGTCGGACAGACCTTCCAATTGATTTGTTACCCTTTCATTAAACTCTAGTGTCAGACTATATATTATATAAAGTTTGTTATTAATTTAATAAACTTGAAAACAACCTGCTAGATTTCACAATCATAAACTTGTCAGGATGACACATTCCACAATAATTAAAATCACGTTCCATAATTAAAACTTCCCCTGTTCCAGTGTTTCCATACATCAAAGTTCGTCCGACTATTTAGAAACCGTTAAGCTATTAACAAATTTTATTTTCAGCTTGCCATTAATCAACTTTTTTTATTACGCGGGATCCAGGCCTAAAAAGTTTTCGCATCTAGTTTGGAGCATAAAATAAGCATAATTTTCAAATCGCAAAATCATTTTGTGTAATAATTATTATGTCTGTTAAATATTAAGTTAGTTTTATATTTTGGTCAATTTTGGCTATAGTTTTTTTTTTTTTTTTCGATTTCATTGGTTATAACCACTAATTTGCGATCCTGAGTAAACATCAAATCTTTATTATTGTACAAGCAAATATCTTCATCTCAAAATTATTGTGTGTTTAAGATAAATTGTTATCTTGAACATCAGATGTTACCTTTACCACCTAAGCACCTGAATCATTAATTTTGACTATCAAAATCTAGGTCAGTTATAAGTACAAATAATTTCAGAAAACAAATATTATGTAAGGGGAGAGGAACAAAATGCAAAATTTTGACGCTTGTCAAAATTTTTAATGTATTTTAAATTTAATTATTTTTTTCGAATCCTGAGAGAACTAATAAGTATTTTTGAAAAATTTAAACGCAGAATGAAAGATTACTTTATTAACGACGGCCGAAAGTCCCTTAGAATGAATAAAATGTTTCTTTTTAATGAGATATTTGAAATTAAAAATCACACTAAATCTTCTCTTAGCTTTTCACCCATGTAACTTATTAAAATAAACATTCTAGAAGTTTTCAGGAACTTTCGGCCTTCGGTAACAACGTAATCTTTCATTCTGCGTTTAAATTTTTCAAAAATACTTATTATTTTTCTCAGGAGTCGAAAAAAAAAATGAATCCCATTTAAATCGCATTGAAGCCGAAAGTTCGTACCTATCCCCTTTTAGAAGTAGGTATTTAAACATTATTTCTTTTATCTTGCAAGAAGTACGTGTAAAAGATCATCACCAAACACGCTTAAATTAATATCTGAAACAACAATGTGCCAGATCAGTTATAAATCATACATTGAAGAATTTC
This sequence comes from Diabrotica virgifera virgifera, assembly GCF_917563875.1. Classification (NCBI taxonomy): domain Eukaryota; kingdom Metazoa; phylum Arthropoda; class Insecta; order Coleoptera; family Chrysomelidae; genus Diabrotica; species Diabrotica virgifera. Next base: position 86,719,024 of record NC_065444.1, on the reverse strand, counting down.
GGAGCATACAGTGAGCACGTAACGGTTGGAATAAATTAATTTTTTCATGAATGCGAGATTTTAAAAATAAATCTCGAAACAAATCGATTTTTATTTTTAATGTTGTCTGAAGCTATTTTCTTGTGGCATTTTTACAATTTTAACTATTTATAATGGGAAATAAGCCACAATATTATTAAAAAATGATTTTTATTAACGTTTCGACGCCCAAATCGGGTGCCGTTGTCAAAATACAAAATACTACTGTATTATTAGTAGTATTTTGTATTTTGACAACGGCACCCGATTTGGGCGTCGAAACGTTAATACAAATCATTTTTTAATAATATTGTGGCTTATTTCCCATTATAAATAGTTAAAATTTTATTTTTTAATTACAATTTTTTTCATATATATCGTACTAGTGATGTAATCCATCTGGGCGTGATGCCGTAATCGATGATTTTTTTTAAATGAGAATGGAGGTCACATGATAGTTCACTTGAAAGATTATTCAATTCTCTATTCAGTAATATAAACATTAACATAATTATTTAAACAAGGTCACCAAAAAAATTTGAGTTAAATTAATTGACACAAAAAGAAAAATGTATGTAATTTATTTAATTAGAATACATTTTACTGCTGTCACAAAACAAAAGAATGTTTATTTGAATGTAAGCGAAAAACAATATCTACTTGTCAAATAAACATTTTTTTCTGTTTTCTGACACCAGTAAAATGTATTTCAAATTAAATAAATTACATACACTGTTCGTTTTGTCTCAATTAATTTAATTAAAAAAAATTGGACACCCTGTATAAATAATTATGTCAGTGTTTATATTACTGAATAAATTTAATAACCTTTTAAAGGAGCTATCACACGACCTGTATTATTATTTAATAAAACATCGATTCCGTCATCACTACTAGATGGCTGATGTCACTAGTATCGTTGATTGAAATATTACACTGGTGTAATATTTCAATCAACGCTAGTATGCATATATGCCAAAAAAATCATAATTTAAAAATCGACATGTTTTAGAATTTACTTTCAAAACCGCCCATTTACGAACAAATGAATTTATTCCATCCTTTACGCGCTCACTGTACATTGAAACACAACTAATAAGATCTTATGACGTCAACAAAAAATGAAATTAGTGAAAACTGCAGTATTCAAAAAAACAAGCATATCGCAAATACTTGCAAAATAAAAACAGAGGAAAACAAAAAAATCTCTGCATAATCAATTGGAACAAGTTTTATCGCTCTCCACGTATAATGTGTCCGAGATATTCCAATTGTCTTGTTTTGATTATAATTAAGATTTCCGTCTCTTTCTGTCCACGATATTTTCAGAATTATTATGTACTCGAATAGCTCGAATGATTCCAGATTTTTTATACAGTTCACCAAACATAGCTGAAAGTGTGAAAATAATCACGCTCATGATGCGAACTCTCACTCGCACTGACCGTCTGTATGTGCGTGTGCGTTCTCCCTTCACTGTTCGCGCAGGCAATGGAAATTTCACACTTTCAACTATATTTGGCAAACTGTAGATGTCGTATTTAAGGTCCAAGCTTTCACTCCATAAAACACATAAGTGTAGAACATACAATGAGCACGTAAATGTTGGAAAAAATTCATTTTTTTATTAAAACAAATCGATGTTTATTTTCCAATTACGATTTTTTGGCATATATATCATACTAGTGACGTCATCCACCTGGGCGTGATGACGTAATCGATATGTATGTTTAAATGAGAATAGGGGACGTGTGATAGCTCATTATTTGAAAGGTTATTCAATTCTCTATTCAGTAATATAAACAATAACATAATTATGTTTATACAGGGTGTGCAAAAAATTATTTTCTGATTAAATTAATTGACACAAAAAGAAGCATGTACGTAATTTATTTAATTCAGAATACATTTTACTGCTATCATAAGACAAAAAAAGGTTTATTTGGAAAATAAACATTGCTGTTCGCTTAAATAAAATATTGTAACTACCAAAAGGCAGGTCGGTGGCAGTTTTAACATCTAATTTAAGAAAAAAACAATATCTATTAGTCAAATAAACATTTTTTCCTGCTCTCTGACAGAAGTAAAATGTGTTTTGAATTAAATAAATTACTCAAATGTTGAATGGGTTGCATATATGAGTTCATTTCAAATGAAGTAAAGAAAAACAGACTTACTCACAATCATTTAATTTACTTCGACGACCGGTTTCGATCTCTACAATATACAGATCATCTTCATGTCAGCGTTACAAGTGATCAAGTGATGCCGTTACAAGGGATGCTCTGTAAGTTCATCGATGACATGTTCATCGATGACATCTGGACGTTTAAACATGTCATCGATGAACTTACAAAGCATCCCTTGTAACGGCATCATTTAATCACTTGTAACGCCGACCTGAAGATGATCTGTATATTGTAGAGATCGAAACCGGTCGTCGAAGTAAATTAAATGATTGTGATTAAGTCTGTGTTTCGTTACTTTATTTAAATAAATTACATACATTCTCCTTTTTGCTTCAATAAAGGACCAGGCAACACTCCTTACGGAAAAGTGGTCCCGGTCAAATTTGATAAAAGTTTGGTCAATGATACTTCTTAATGTGTAGATTAAAAAAGTCCATGGCACCTGGGTCTGAATAACTACTATTCTCGAGTTACAGCCTTCTGAAGTTATTGGATTCGAGTACACGGTTTACTTTATGTGCACTCATTTACGGTCAAGTGAACGAAAATATTTATTATTAGAAGAAGAGAAACTCATGTTCTTCATACATACTTGCGTGTTGTATATTATTTCGTGGTCAAAAATAGTTGGATCGTATTTTAGTCTTCAGAAAACCTCCGAAAAATCTTCAGAAAACTAAAGAAGTGCGGTATAAAATGTGCTGCTCGATCGATATAAGCATTATCATGTTTTCGTGAATGCTTCTCAGTTATGCAATAGCAGCAAAACTGCAGTTCAGCTTTATCTTTTGAAAACTACTGAACAGTGGCGGATCTAGGGGTAGATAGGGGTAATTCCACCGGTAACATGGTCCACAATTAACGAAATAACTTTATTTAACGAAAATGAACGAGATGCAGCCATAAAAACACATTTATAACCAAAGAGCGGATAGTGTGACGAAAAGACGTAAGCCCAGAGCACTGGCGCTCATATATAAAATTTTAGGGGGGCAAACATGAAGATGTTGCACATTATATTTTGTATACTTTGAATAACCATATATAATTCAAAGCACGCGAAAAGTCAGGGGGGTCACGGCCCCCCCTGCATATAGGTATGGGCACCCATGGCCTAGAGTACGATTTAAGGATCAGATAAGATGAGTTACGGGTGTTAAGAGTACGAAATTGGAAAACCAAGGCGAAGGATAGAAAGAAATGGAAGCTGATTCTCGAGCAGGCCGAGGTCTACCGGGGGTTCTACAGCCAATGATGATGAGCTTTTTAATACAAAATGTTATGAAGAATAATGTTGTAGGGTTACTTTGATAACAACTATAATATTCACACTTAGGTATAATCATAATAAACTTTTCTCTCTGTATTTTTTTAAGCAAACAAATGAAATATGATTTGTCATTTCGTCTCTTTACTTAAATGGTTAGATATAATCCTGATACTTATATCTTACGCATATGCAATAGGCAAAGACTAAGTCACATCTTCAAAAGCTACTACGCAGATTTGTCACTAGATGGCACATAACTTTCAGCACTTGAGTTGTCTCAATGACAGTTTAAAGGTTTGTTGATACTATGAGTTTGATGTAACGGCTTACTCTAATATTTTGTACAATCCGAATCCGAATGAACCAAAGGTGATTGCATTAGTAGATACAACATATGCCTACTTACATAAAAGCAACTGTTTTCAAGTACTTCTACAATCCTATTCAATGCACAAAATAGACATGTTTTAAAACCAACATTAGTTGTAGCACCTGATGGCTATATTTTATCGATTTTTGGACCATACTTTTCTGATTCGTAAAATATTGATGCCAACTTTCTTCAACATGAATTTAACAGAGATGGAAATTATTTAAGAGATTGGTTCCAAAATGGAGACATACTCCTGGTATACAGAGGATATCAAGATTGTATACCATTTTTATAATTACTAGGTATCGAACATAAGATGCCAGCCCTTTTGTCACGTGGACAAAAGCAACTTTCAACTGAAGATGCTAATAACTCACGCATTATTACGAAAAATCGATGGATTGTAGAAGGAACAAATGGTCATTTACGCTCTGTCTTTAAATTCTTTGCCAATCCTATAAACATGCACCATGCAAAAAACTAAATGATTTTTACCGTATTGCTGGTGCACTATTAAATAAGTATTACCCACCGATCCACATACAAGGTGCTACAGCTTATGGTGGCTCCTGTCTTCTGAGCCACCCTGGATACTTAGGGGTGGTTACCCCGACTATGAAGGTTGATGTAGTAAATATCGTTCGTTGTTAATACATTTATTTACACGTTAAATATATCACAGAAAGTAACTGGTGGTATAGTATTTACTTGAAATCGATGTTACCCCCTGGAATCTCAACTGCTAATTCATTTATCTGTTCTCGTAAAAATATAATTAAAGTCGATTATTGTTTATTTACTGTTTTGGTAAGCCAAGGTGAACGTATTCAAAAGTGCTGACTGTTAATAAACACCCACTGAATATTATTGCAACTCGACCTTGTATCAAATACTAGCATGCATCGATGCAAAAACTAGGTTAATCGTATTTATTAAAACAAACATTACCACGGGCATTTAATTATTAAAAGGTTTATTTTTAATATGATGTTTACTGAGATGCTGTGTATCCCAATTCATCTTCCCCTTTCCCCGAAAATTTTCTGACTACGGAAAAGGAAGAATTTTTTTCTAATAGTACCACTAATTACTTGCTGCGTTTTACGAAGTACAATATACAGAGAGAGTCTGTAAATTGGAATAAATTCAATATCTCAAATACTAATTGTTTTTTTGGAAAATGCTCAGACCCGTCGATTAGTATTTCAAATTGTCCTTTTTGACATTCAATAATAATGTATACAGGGTGTCCCAATTTAGAGATATGACGTCATCGTCGATTTTCTTAAATGGCAACACTGTCATTTTGATAGCTAATTTGATAGGGTTTGTAAAGTTATACATAACTGCAAAATATCAAATTTTTATTCTCTACCATTTACAAGATAAGAGAAAATAACAAAGTTATATCTGTAATTTGGAATATATTCAATAATTAAAATACTAACTATTTTTTTGAAAAATGCTCAGACCCGTCGATTAGTATATCAAATTGTCATTTTTGACATATAATAATAATGTATACAGGGTGTCCCAATTTAGAGATATGACGTCATCGTTGATTTTCTTAAATGGCAACACTGTCATTTTGACAGCTATTTTGATAGCGTGTGTAAAGTTATACACATCTGAAAAATTTCAAATTTTTATTCCCTACCATTTACAAGATAATAAAAAATAACAAAGTTATGAAGAACAAAAAGTAATCAAATAATAATTGAATTTAACTATTTCAATAAATTAAGCAAAAACTCATAATGTTGCCCTCAATTATTGTCAAATTGTCAATGGGCAACGTTATGAGCATTTTCTTAATTGAAATAAATAAATTCAATTATTATTTGATTACTTTTTGTTCTTCATAACTTTGTTATTTTTTATTATCTTGTAAATGGTAGGGAATAAAAATTTGAAATTTTTCAGATGTGTATAACCTTACACACGCTATCAAAATAGCTATCAAAATGACAGTGTTGCCATTTAAGAAAATCAACGATGACGTCATATCTCTAAATTGGGACACCCTGTATACATTATTATTATATGTCAAAAATGACAATTTGATATACTAATCGACGGATCTGAGCATTTTTCAAAAAAACAGTTAGTATTTTAATTATTGAATATATTCCAAATTACAGATATAACTTTGTTATTTTCTCTTATCTTGTAAATGGTAGAGAATAAAAATTTGATATTTTGCAGTTATGTATAACTTTACAAACCCTATCAAATTAGCTATCAAAATGACAGTGTTGCCATTTAAGAAAATCGACGATGACGTCATATCTCTAAATTGGGACACCCTGTATACATTATTATTGAATGCCAAAAAGGACAATTTGAAATACTAATCGACGGGTCTGAGCATTTTCGAAAAAAACAATTAGTATTTGAGATATTGAATTTATTCCACTTTACAGACTCTCTCTGTATACATTTTTCCTATAAATACTAATTAAATACAAAAAAAATAAAAGTGAAAATGTTCGTTATCTACGCTGTTCCCGTTTCACTTGTCACTCACGGTGTTCTCGGATTGTAAGCATATAATCTATTCTTATGTATTTCCTTGATTTTATTGTTTTCCGATCTGATCTTACAATTAACATTATTTACCTCTGTTATTGTGAAAGGGCCTACATAAAGACTATCAAACTTACCATTCTCTTCCCTTTTTACCAGGACTAGGTCTCCTATTTTAAAGTGTTGTGGTGTTGCTTTGAGCTTATTCTTTTCTTGTCGCTCTTTTTTGTGCTTTAGTAAGAAGGTTCTAGCTCTCTCGTGTGCGCTTTGTAGTTTGTAACGTAACTCATTGTAGTAAGCATCTATATTGTAACATGGTTGAACCTCCTGTGTAAGGTCTTCTGGTAGGTTAACCTTCCTGCCATATAATAGTTCAAACGGTGTGTAACCATGATACGCGTTAGGGGTTGTATTGTAGCAGTATGTGAACATCCTGCAACACACATCCCAATTTTCTCTGTCTTCATCTATGAATGCTCTTACGTACTCGTTTAATGTTCTGTGTAGTTTTTCGCAACTTCCAATGGACTGTGGATGGTATGCCTTTGAGAAGCTGTGATCTATTTTTAATAGCTTTTTTAATTCCTGCATTACTTCATTTTTATATTCTGTGCCTTGGTCTGTTCTTATTTGCTTCATGAGTCCGTATGTTGGTATGAAATGATCAAAAATTCCTCGGGCTATTGTATCTGCTTCTTTATTGCACACGGGTATGCTGACCGCGTATTTAGTAAGTTCACATAACATTGTTATTACCTTCGTTACTTTTAGTGAATGGACCTATCGTATCTATGTATACTATGTCCCATGGTTTGGAAGAAGTGTCCGATATCACGAATTCTTCGACATGTGTTTTTTTCGGTTTATTAATTTGACATTTATGACATTGTTTAACGTATTTTCTTACGTCTTTTTCCAAATTTTTCCATCTAAATCTTGCTTTTAGCTTCTTTATTAGTCTGTTATTTCCTACGTGTCCTCCAAACATCGGATGATTGTGATATTCTTTTATTAGCCTGTGTTTTTCTTTGTCTTCTTCTATTGTTTCTGGTACTTCACATATGTATATTTCAACATTCTTTAATATTTTGTTTCCTTGTTTAATAAATTCCTTAATTGTGCACACTTTAAAAATAATATCGTTTACGTATATTTTTACTTTACGTACTGCATTCTCTACCGCCAGCTTATCAAGCTGTGCCAACGTTTGGTTTAAATCGAACTGATTGAATCCTGTGGCTATGCTCTTGCTGCACTTTATTTTGTTTTTGACCCTAATGCTCAGTCTTGGTGAGATTAGTTCTGCTCCAAAAGACAAAATTGGTAGTCTATGCGCCTCTAAATTGTTTAGTACCTTTCTTACTGTTTGTTTGTGGGCTTCTGGCTGTAGTGCGAGTTTACTTTCTGCCTTCGTTTGCATTGCTTCCTTCTTTTTTTCTCTTGCTTGAGCTCGTGTTATAGCTAATATATGGGTATTGTCTATGTATAGGTTCTTTAGTTGATGTAATGTTATTCTTGAAAGACTATCTGCATAGTTATTTTTCCCTGTTATGTATTCTATTTCGAAATCGTATTCCTCTAAATCTAATCTGATTCTTGTAAGTTTCGAAGTTGGTTCTTTCATTGCAAATAAATGTGTTAGTGGTTTATGATTCGTTTTGACTAAAAATATTGGTGCTCCTTATAAATAACATTTGAAATGATTAATTCCCCAATGAATCGCTAGTAATTCCTTAACGATTATAGGTTTATTACATTCTCCTTTATTGAAACTTCTTGATGCGTATGCTATTGGTAGGTCTATTCCGTTATAATCTTGACTTAAAATTGCTGAACAACTCTCGTTGGATGCGTCTGTTGTTAGGATGAATCGTTTATTGAAATCTGGATATTTTAGGATCGGTGGCTTCATCAGAGATGATTTAAGCTTATTGAATGCCTTTTCACATTCTTCTGACCAAAAAAATTCTACTCCTTTTCTTGATAATCTGTTGAGTGGTCTGCATATTTCAGCAAAATTTTGAATAAAACGTCTATAATAGTTACAAAATGCTACGAATCTTTTTGTTTCTTCCGCTGTCTTAGGTGTCGGATATTGTTCAATCGTTGCATATTTCGCTTTGTCTGGTGATACTCCTTCCTGAGAAAGATCATGTCCTAAATATGTTACTTCTCTTCTAAAAAATTGACATTTTCCTGGGTTAAGTTTCAAATTGAATTTTCGACATGTCTCGAATGTCTTTTTAAGGTTGTCTAGGTGATGTTTTTCGGATATTCCTATTACTACTATATCGTCCATGTAAAGAAATGCTTTGTCCGGTGTTAATCCCGAAAATGCTATTGACATCATCCTTGAAAAACTATTTGGGCTTACATTTAATCCAAAAGGTAATCTGGTAAATTGAAATGCTCCATTTTTGTGTGCTAAACGATGTGTATTTTCTCGATGATTTTTCTAATGGTATCTATGAAAACCTGACATTAAGTCTATAACTGAAAACCATTTTGCTCTTCCTAGTTGATCTAATATCGAGTCTATTCTTGGTAAAGGAAATTTGTCTGTGACTATTTTCTTGTTCAGTTGTCTAAAATCTATGCATAATCTCCATGCTTTATTTCCATCTATCGCCTTTTTCGGTACCAGTACTACTGGGCTGTTGTATTCTGATGTAGACCGTTCTATTATCCCTTGGTCTCTCAGCTTTTGTACTTGCCGGTTTAATTCCTCTGTTTGTGCATGAGGTGTCCTATAGTTTTTAATGTATACCGGAGTTTGGTCTTTAACTCTCAGTTTCTGCTCGTAGAAGTTGTTACATGTTAGCATGTCATGCCTTAGGGCGAATATATCTGAATAATCTTCACATAAAGATACTAACTTATCGCGTATGTATTCTGGAATGTCTACCTTCGATGATTCCGGTAATTCCTTTTTCCTATCCTTGCTGTCGTTGATCAGTCTATATATGTTGAATAATTTAATGTCTAATGTTTTGATTTCGTTTGTCTCTACTTTTACTGTTTCGTAGGTTGTGTTCAAAATTTTGATGTACGGATTATTACTTGAAATAATTGCTCTCGCTATGGATATTCCTGGTTGTATTTCTTGTTGTTCCACTATCCTGTCGTTCTTCAGCGTTTGAAAATTTTTTACAACTCTGTAAATTTCACATCTAGGCGGTATTATTATCGTGTCATTATCTATATTATCCAAAATGTTTGTACTAATGTAACAATCGTTGTCCTCTTTAATGTGCATTTTAAGGTTAGCGTAGTCTAGTATGCATTGAAAATTTGAAATAAAGTCTCTCCCAATGATTCCGTCGGTTGGAATAGGAAAGCTAGGTTCCACTAACTGAAAGATATGCTCAAATCGAGATCCTCTTACTTCTAGCGTTGTTTCAACTTCTCCCATTGTTTGTAATTCTCCTTTAGTTACTCCTTTTATTTTCGCTTTTGTGTTTGGTTTCACATGTTCCTTCATAAAATCTTGTGAACACTTCAGTATTGAAATATCAGCTCCTGTGTCTATGATAAAGGTATTTGTGTTTTCTAGGATTCCTGTTTTCATTTTTACAAAATTCGTTAGGTTTAAGTCGAAGTTGTAAATATTATATTCCACTCCTGACTGTGTACTTTCCTTGTTTCGTTCATTCAAAACCCCAACTGCTGGTTTTCTCTTTCCTCTTGTCTGTCTTCTAACTCAAGTAGCCTTACGTTTCTGTTTCGTCCTCCTCTCTGGTTTCCTCTGTATGTTTGGTTGTTGAATTGTCTATATCCTCTGTTGGAATAATTCCGTTGGTTTCCTGTTTCTTCTCCTTCGTTCCGTTGTCCGAAGTTATTTCTTCTTCCTCTGTCGTATTTGTTATGGTATCCTCTTCGGTATTGCTGTTGTCCTCTCCTATTTTCATAATTCGTCCCATAATTGAACACTCTTCCTTGTGTGTTCTCCTCTGTCGTATCAATCGATAAAAATTTAGATACTACTTCCTGCGGTGTTGTGAAATTACCTACCTCCAGTATTAACTTTGCTCTATCCGTATTAACGTTTCGCTTCATTGTTGCTACAACTGTTTCCGTTGTGTATTTTTTCGCTAGCTCCAATGGCATTCCTTCCGCTATGTATGCTACCTTCAACTGTTCCGCTAATTCCTCTACTTCGGATGCGTACACTGCTGCATCTTTGTTTCCTTGCCTTTTCTTTGCTAACTTGTCTATTATCGTTTTCGGATTGGCGCCTCTTAATTCCTTCTTCAGTGCCGCTGCTATAAGTGGGATCGTATCCTCTGTGGTTATCAGGTTTCTAGCCTTATTAGTCAATCTTGTTTTTATGAATGTTATTGCTGTTTCTTCATGTCCTTCTGCTATTTTTCCAAGTAACTCTAATGCGTCTAAAAATGGTTGTAGTTTCCCTGCGCTTCCATCAAACTCGTTGGGCAATACCTTGCTTGCAATATTCAAAAATTCGTTGATTGTCAGAGCCATGTTTAATATTTTTATATCTTGTTTTATGTCGCTTTTTCCCTCTTTTATTTCCTCGTCAATTTTTTCCTCTATCTCCTCGTCACTTTTTTCCTCGTCTACTTCTTCGTCGCTTTGTTCTTCCTCTATTTGCTACTCATTTATTAATAATTTTCTTATTCCTGTACCCGTAACGAACGCATAAATTTGACAGTCTTACGAGGTATAGTAAATGTATATATGAAAAATATTATGTAAAAATAGTAAAAAATATAGTAAATTGCCATAAAAATCAGTATATCACTCAATATAAATCACCATTAAAAAGCAGTAGCCCAATAAAAATGTAATAAAAATCAGTAGTCCAATAATAAATGGATAAGAATCAGCAAAGATAAAATATGTTGGTAAATATATAAAAAAAAATCATATAAAAATCAGTATCAAATAAAAATGTATCATTACGTCCTATAATAACTAATATTAGGGTTAAAAAAAATTCTGTATATTTTGGTACATACTGGTATCATAAGGAAATTAAAATAGAATAATTAAGTAAAAATAGGTAAAACTTAAAAGGTAATGTGCGTCTTAAATTATAATTACGTTAATATTACTTTATACGAATCAGGAAATACCATAAAAATAGCTAATATGGACTTACCACTTTAAACGTCTGTGTTCGTATCACCCAAAAAGTCCTCGCTGCACGTCCCATACCATTGTCCACACGAAGTTCCATCTCCATACCATTCCATTCAGCTCCATGTCAGGCCTGATGTCTCCATACTTTTCTGCATACCACACTGTTCTAGGGTGGTCGAGGTGCAAGAACATTGACGTGTTTCTCCATTTCTATACTCGTCTACCAGTCCTGTGACGTCTTTCCAGTCTTTCTTCCCTGGTCTTGGATCGCCATATGGTGGCTCCTGTCTTCTGAGCCACCCTGGATACTTAGGGGTGGTTACCCCGACTATGAGGGTTGATGTAGTAAATATAGTTCGTTGTTAATACATTTATTTACACGTTAAATATATCACAGAAAGTAACTGGTGGTATAGTATTTACTTGAAATCGATGTTACCCCCTGGAATCTTAACTGCTAATGAATTTATCTGTTCTCGTAAAAATATAATTAAAGTCGATTATTGTTTATTTACTGTTTTGGTAAGCCAAGGTGAACGTGATTCAAAAGTGCTGACTGTTAATAAACACCCACTGAATATTATTGCAACTCGACCTTGTATCAAATACTAGCATGCATCGATGCAAAAACTAGGTTAATCGTATTTATTAAAACAAACATTATCACGGGCATTTAATTATTAAAAGGTTTATTTTTAATATGATGTTTACTGAGATGCTGTGTATCCCAATTCAAGCTGAAGCAGCTGAACAGTTATTACAGAGGTTACTAATTCCCAATGTTGTACAAGCTAGAGTTGAGACTGATAATCTGATTAGAAGAAATGGTCAATGGAGAACGCTTCATAATCATGATTTTGCTAACTTTTCTGTTTTCGACTTAGACTACCTAAAAGACCTTACGATTGGGATATATCAAATTAAACTGGCACCATCTTACATACAAGATAAAATAATAAGAGAAAATGACGAAGAGTTTCAAATTGATGAGAATATGGATGAACCGGGATTCATAAGAGTTCGAGTATTTTCTAGGTTTCGGCAAGATACAAAATACCAAGTATTCATTTCCTATACGGTTGATGAAGATAATGATGGAGATGAGCCTGTAGAAGAACCGATTAACGGGTACTACTGTACCTGTCAATCTGGTGCGAGAACTGTAGGTACTTGTGCTCATGCCACCAGTGTGTTATGGTTTTTAGGCTTTGCAAGACATCAACCTAATGTTATGTATCCTGACTGGTCATTAGTTAACACGACGTATGATGCATCTAACCGAAATCAGCAAAATGTTAATGTACGAATAGTCGAAGATGATTTAAACCCGATTTTTCCATAGACAATTGTACTTAATATTTAGCATTTACAAACTACCAGGTACTTTGTTTTTTTTGTATTGAAATCAAGTCCATGTTCTCTACCTGTCTTATATCTGATATGCGGGACAAGTTTCATGTCAAGTAATTTATTTTTTTATGTTTTAACAATGTTTTCTTTAATTATTCTTGAACATATTACGAGTGAAATTACCCCCATCCCCCTAGATCCGCCACTGTTCAGTATTTTTCTAAAGATAAGGCGGAACTGCAGTTTTACTGGTATTCCATAACTGAGAAGCATTCATGAAAACATGATAATGCTTATATCGATCTAGCAGCACATTTTATACCGCACTTTTTTAGTTTTCTGAAGACTTTCGGAGGTTTTCTGAAGACTAAAATACGATCCAACTATTTTTGACCACGAGTTCATATACAACACGCAAGTATGTATGAAGAACATGAGTTTCTCTTCTTCTAATAATAAATATCTTCGTTCACTTGACCGTAAATTAGTGCACTTAACGTAAACCGAGCAATCGAATCCAATAACTTCAGAAGGCTGTAACTCGAGAATAGTAGTTATTCAGACCCAGGTGCCATGGACTTTTTTAATCTACACATCAAGAGGTATCATTGACCAAACTTTCATCAAATTTGACCGGGACCACTTTTGCATAAGGAGTGTTGCCTGGTCCTTTAATTCAAAGTTTTTGTTTTGGAATACCTGTATAAATATTTATATCCATGATTATATAACTGAATAGAGTATTGAATACCCTTTTAAGTGAGCTATCACATGGCCCCTACTTGCTTTTAAAAAAATACAGCGATTACGACATCAAGCCCAGATGGATGACGTCATTAGCATGACATATATGCCAAAAAACCATAATTTAAAAATAAAAATTTACTTGTTTCAGGATTTATTTTCAAAATCGCCCACTTACGAACAAATGAATTTATTCCAACCTTTACGTAATCAACTATTCTAAATGGGAAATAAGCCACAATTCAACTAAAAAATTTAATTAACAAAATTTTTTAATCAGTCGTTAATAAAATCATTTTTTTAGTTAAATTGAGGCTTGTTTCCCATTTAGAATTAATAGTTGATTACAAAAATGCCACAATAGACCAGTAAGGATCTGTGAAAAAACGTCTATTTTTAGATGTGAGAGGTGGTATTCGGATTTTTGCAGGTAAAGTTAGGTGACACCTTCAGTAATAATAATTGACTTATACTCCTTCTCAAATATGCCCGGAACATTAATAAAAAAATTAAAATATTTGAAAATTTCGAAAAATGTCGTCATTTTTCTGCTTTCCTTGCTTATAACTTTAAAAATATTAGTTTTGGAACAAAGTCGTAGAGAAATAAAATAAAGATAATTGAATTTTGTATGATATAATACTGGTGCAACTGGTAACGTATTACCTTTTCTGCAATATAGCAATAAATACAAAATAAGGGGGCAAAATACGCCTGTGGTTATTCAATGTTTTTAACCACTTTGGTGGCACTTAGAACCTTAATAATTCGCTTAGGAAATTATTTGTAATACACTTAAACCGTGCACCAAATTTCATTAAAATCGACCCAATAGATTTTTCATAATAAATTTGCAATCTAAATGTTTTTAAAAAAGTTCAAATTTTTTAAAATCTTTCTGAACAAAAAGTAGACCATTTAGAAGTTGGCTAATTTTTTTACATATAAAGAGGTGCTCTACCTATCTAATACACTTTACAGAATTAAAATCGGATTATTTAAGGGGCCTCAGCAATGTTTTAAACTTATAAACAATTTTTTGGCTTATAAACAAATAGCTTTGTTTAATAATAAAAAAATTAGTTTTTAGCAATAGTCCAGGAACTGAAGCTTTTCACCTCGCAATTTTTACAGAATGGATCGATTTGCTTGAAAATTTGAGAACAAGTAGTGGATAGTGCAAGGATTAAAATCTATATGATGCCGAAAGGCGCTTTTACCATGGGGGTGGTTGCCACCCCATCCCGTGGGTGGAAATTTTTTATTATAATTTGACCGCAAAAGTTAATAAAAACATTCATTGTAAGCAAAAAATGTTCTATACATTTTTTTGATAAAATGAATAGTTTTCGATTTATTCGCTATCGAAAGTGTTACTTTTATCTCGAAAAAATAAGTGTTTTTCAATAATATACTAATTTACGATTCACTCAATTTTTGCAGTAGAAAAAATTTTCTCAAACCATTTTTTTGGGAATTAAATAACCTACAATTTCATATTTAAACATTTTTTCGTATCTGTGATGCTAATCTTTCTATTTTGAAGAAATCGACATTTTTACCAAACTACAAAAATTCGTCATTCGCTTTTAACTCCAGTTTTTTAAAAACTAATCTTTCTAAGCCAGTCAAACTTCTACAATCTATTAATAATACATAAATAAAGAAGAATGAATAAGACCAATGACTAACAACATCGCTAACTTACACTATTATGCTTCCAATTGGATTTCTCCTTTTTTTTTTCAAAAATATTTATTGATTTTTTAACCGTAACTTTTCTATTTTTTATCTTAGAAAGTTTGTTAAAATAGAATTTTGTAGATATTTATAAGTTATATAAGCCTGTTAATATTAATTCTTTTTAAAATCATCAGTCGCAAAAAGAGATGACTTTGAAAGGGTTGGTAAAGGTGGTTTTTGCATGTTATTACAAGTTTTAATTATCAATAGCTCACTCAATTTTTACTGTAGTAAAAATTTTTGCAAACCGGTTTTTTGAGAATTAGATACGCTACAATTTCGTATTTAAAGATTTTTTCGTTTCTCTGATGCTAATCTTTCTATTCTGAAGAAAAAGCCATTTTTTTTAAACTACAAAAAATCGTTATTCGCTTCTAACTCCATTTTTTTTAAAAACTAATCATTCTAAGCCAGTGAAACTTCTAGAACCTATTAATAATATAAAAATAAA
Organism: Diabrotica virgifera virgifera; assembly: GCF_917563875.1. NCBI lineage: Eukaryota > Metazoa > Arthropoda > Insecta > Coleoptera > Chrysomelidae > Diabrotica > Diabrotica virgifera. Next base: position 86,703,257 of record NC_065444.1, on the reverse strand, counting down.
GAAGACCAAATAAGGTTAATGACTAATTTTAATTAGGGTGGTGATTAGGAGGTTGCTTCGGATCACTTTTTCTCTGAAAAAAGTAGGGACTAACATTCTTTTCAATATACGTCACTTAATTTTTGAGCTAAAGACTTTGTTTTTATTTCTGTTGATAGATATTTTAAAATGCTTTAAATTAGTTCAAACAAGTTATTCTCGAAAAATGCATAGTTTTCCCGTCTTTTGACTTTGTAACTACAGTATTTAGCATTTGACGAAGAAGAGCTAACATTTAATAATGTATAGCTTGATTACTATTGGTCTTAAAAAAACTAAAGGAAACTTTTTTGTTTATTGTTTCAAAAGGTACATTTTTGTTAAGTAAAGTTGTTTTGATAAAACGAAAACTTTTGGAGTTATTAGCCGAAAACTTATTAACAACATTGATTTTTTTGATATAAAACGTAACATTTTCGATAGCGAATAAATCGAAAACTATTAATTTTATCAAAAAAATATATAGGACGTTTTTTTGCTTAGAATTAATGTTTTTACTAACTCTTGAGGTCAAAATATAATAAAAAATTTCCACCCCCGAGATGGGGTGACAACCAACCCCATGGTAAAAGCGCCTTTCAGCATCATATAGATTTTGATCCTTGGACTATTCACTACTTATTCTTAAATTTTTAAGCAAATCGATCCATTGTGTAAAAATTGCGAGGTTTTGTCCTATTTTAAGCTTCATTACTTGGACTACAATGCAAATAATTAAAACCGGTATAATTTGACTTACGCCCGGTTCCACCAACGTGATCTAAGTAAAATCTTAGGTAAGTTTTGCTTAGTCAAAAAAATTTCTTAGTAAAAATTTGCGTTCCACCATACAAGTTTTTACTTAACTTAGCCAAGAAAAAACTTAAATTATCAGAGATACCAACTTTGCCAAATTGTCAAAAGTTCTTAACCTTTTGACTCGTTTTTAATGAAAAAACACCAAAAAAGAAGAAAATTTGTGCAATTTTTGACATTAATGTCATTAGACATTAGAAAATGTCATTTCAATATTTATTGTAAATTGTTATTAGGTATATGATTCTTGTCATGTTCTTGTGTATTTTTCGAAATTATTTGCCCATTTAAAATTAATCTAGTTGAGAATTACTAATTAGTTTAGCATTAATTTAGTTGCTAGTTTTAAAATATAATTGATGTATGTAATATTTTTGATTTGTCAGAGTATGGAAATGGTTTATAAGAATATGAAAAAATTAAAAAAAGAATAAACTTTTCTGATCAAAAAACGGGGAATTGGTTTCCTTGGTGTCCAAATACAAGGACATCATTGAAAATAAAAAAACCAATGGTGTGTATACCAAAGATAAAGAGACTACACTACACTATATTATATACTATAAACTATGATATACTACTTTATACCATGATACTCTTTATATTATATATTAGGGTGGAATTTACAAAAAATAGGAGTATATAAATCAAAATAGATCGCAAAAATGCGAGTTATCCTAACGTAATATCAACAGAAGAAATTTAACCTCACTTATTTGTCAATATATGACAGAAGATGAATTTCAATGCATGCGTGAAGTTAAAATTTTTACTTAAGTCGTCATAATAGGTGACTTAAGCTTAAGCAAAAATATTTGTTCTTAAGTAATTATTTTTCGTTGGTGGAAAGAAACTCAACGGGACTTAAGTAAAAATTGTTTCTTAAGATCAAATTTTCACTTAAGTCACGTTGGTGGAACTGGGCGTTAAACTTTCAAATGCTGTCAGCAGAATGGCAATTTTATTTTTTAATCAAAAGTTATTCGCGTTCAAAAATTGCAATTTTTCGATTTTTTTAAAGTTCCACTGCGTTTATCTCGAAAACTATGCATCCTACGAAAAAACTTGTAAGAACATTTTTTGCTTAGAATTACCAAGAAATACAAAAAAATGTTTTATTTTGCGAAAAATCGATGTTATGTAATTCCTCAAGTTCTTTGTTTATAACAATCTTATCGACATCCGGATCAACTGTTACCCAAAAAATCGTGTTCTACGGGTCAAAAATACATAAAAATCTTGGGTAAGTCCATCTAAATAAAGGAGCCCGTAGCACCCCCTCCTGGTCACAGCACTAATTTGTTTATAAGCCAAAAAATTGTTTATAACTTGAAACCATTGCTGAGGCTGCTTAAATAATCCGATTTCAATTATGTAAAGTGCATTAGATAGGTGGAGTGCTTCTTTAGATGCAAAAAAAATTGACAAATCTTTGTATGTTCTAGTTTTTGTTGTGCAAGATTTTAAAAATTTTTAATTTCTTAAATAAGTTTAGATTCCAAAATTATTATTCAAAATCTAGTAAGTCAATTTTAATGAAATTTGGTGTACGGTTTTAGCACATTACAAAAATTTTCTAAGCGAACTAGGAAGGTTCGAAGTGTAACCTAAGTGATGGAAAATCATTGAATAAATACAGGCTTGTTTTGCCCCCTTATTTTATATTTATTGCTATTTTCCAGTAAGGGTGATACATTAAGACATTTTTCACCAATCGCATCTGATAGAAAATTTAATTATCTTTGTTTTATTCCTATCCGACTTTGTCCCAAAATGAATCGTTTTAAAGTTATAAGCAAAAAAATAGAAAGAAAAAAACGAAATTTTTTGAACTTTTAAATATTTAATTTTTTTTATTAATGTTCCGGGCATATCTGAGAAGGAGCATAAATCAATTAAACGAAGTTTTCACCTAACTTTATCCACAAAAATATCAATGCCACCTCTCACATCCACCTAAAAACAGATTCTTACTGGTCTACAAGGAAATAGCTTCAAAACAACATTAAAAAACCTTTACGTGCTCACTGCGTGTATTCAAACACAACTAATAGGTTTGTTCGTAGTACGATCCAAACGATCAGCAACCGTTGCCAACCATCAGACGCATGCGCAGTTAACCGTTAGCGCTGCGCAGTTAACAGTTAGAGTTTGTAGATTAGGAACGCGCATGCCTCTGATGGTTGGCAACGGTTGCTGATCGTTCTACGAACAAACCTAATAAGACCTTATGACGTTAACAAAAAATGAGATTATTGAAAAGTGCAGTACTACGAAAATGGGCATATTGCAAGTAATTGCAAAATAGAAACAGAGGAAAACAAAACAGATCTCATGTTAATAATCATCTCTAAGTGCCATTTCCACGGCGGAGGTCGGCGATCATCATAGCTATTTGGAATTTAGAGACGGCTGATCTGAAAAGTTCATTTGATGTACATCTGTACTTCAGGTTGCACAGCCACAATATTCTGCATCTCCCTATGCCTCTTTTTTCTTGAATCTTTCCCTGAATAATCAACTGGAGCAAGTTGTATCTCTCTTTAATCTCTGCATTGTGTAATATGTCCGAGATATTCCAATTTTCTTGTTTTGATGGTATGTAAGATTTCTATTTCTTTATTCATATTTCTCAGAACCTCTTTGTTTGTGACGTGTTCTGTCCACAATATTTTCAGAATTCTTCTGTACACTCACAGCTCAAATGATTTCAGTTTTTAATTGATGCCGCATTCAAGGTCCAAGTTTCTATTCCATAAAATAAAGTCGAGAAAACGTAGCACCTAGCCAACCTAACTCTTAGCTCCAAATTCAAATCTCTTGTGCAGAGAATCTTTGTTAAAGTTTGCTATAGCCGTTTTAGTGCAGTCACTGAAGGTGGATATGAGGTATTACCTCCGATTTCGTTCAACCTCCATCGATTTGCATGAAAATTGGTGGGGGGTTAGAGGATATCTCAAAGAACAAAGGTGACATGGTGCCAACCTGTTCTTCAACACCCCTTCTGGGGGGGGGGGGGGTGAAAATTATTTTAATAAATATAACCCCACAGATAGATAGGGGGACAAATGCTAAGCAAAATTTGTTATATAAAGTTATTAAAATAAATCAAAACTTTTTGAGTTATTTAAGATCAAAGATTTTAATTTGTCGTCAGAAAAATGCATGTTTTTAAACGATTTTTCATAAATAACTCAAAAACTAAGTTTTTACAAAAAGGTATTAACACCAAAATTGAAGCTACTAGAAAATGAAATAAACTCCTTATTAAAAGAACCTTTTAATGTTAACTAAAAGTGAGTTATAGGTAATTGAATGTATATTTTTTTCGGCGAGTACCTAAATCTAGGTATTCAAGCTTAAATTACGGGAAAATGATGCATTTTATAACATAAACTTATTAAACATTTGTGAAAGTACTTAGAAATATATATCAAATGAGATCCCGAACAAGTTTATAACATTAAGAATTATGCTCCAAAAATTTTTCAAACTTTATCTTTTAAAAATTGTTCAAAAAAATGGTATCGTTTTTTTTAATAACTCCGTTAATTTTTAAGATATCAGGTTCATCTAAAAGCAATTTAAAACATAATTCCAAGGGCTATTAAAATGCATTGAACTTAGTCTTTTAGACCTATTAATTTTTTTAAAAATCAAAGGTTAAATGGCCACGGTTGAATGGTTCACGCAGCAAAATTTAAGCTTTAAACGTTTCTCTCTCGGATATTTTTCACCCTACAGAAATAGTAAAAAGTTAGAATATTTCATATAGACAAAAATTAAAATTTTGGGTATACCTATATCATTTTTTGCATATTGAGTATTTTTGGAGTTATTACTGAAAGAAAATTAGAATGACGATAATTTTAAAAATTCTGATTTTTTAAATTATATCTTTTTTTAAAAAATATGCATTATAAACTCTTCTAAACTCTTGTAAGGATTACTATAAATTTTAATTTTTGTGGAAATGACGTTGTTTTATTTTTCACTTTTTCCTAAAAAATTCGAAAGGGTTCTCTTATTTTCATCATAACTTGCTTAATTTTGATGCTATTAACTTCTTCTGGAGCTCATTTGATAGGTATTCCGAAGTACTTTGACATTAGTAGGTATATTTTATAAAATGCATCGTTTTCCCGTTATTTGAGCTTGAATACATAGATTTGAGTACTCGTCGAAAAATATATACATTCAATTGACCATAACTGACTTTGAATTAACATTAGTTTAGTTTTTTACGTAAAGACCGTATTCAATTTTTTAATATCTTCAATTTAGGTAATAATGACTTTTTTGTGAGAGCTCATAGTTTTTACGTTATACGTGAAAAACAGCCTTAAAACATGCATTTTTTTACGAAAAAATAAAATCTTTAATCTTTAATAACTCAAAATGTATTGATTTATGTTAATAACTTTATATAACAAATTTTGATTATAATTTGTCTCTCTATCGATTTATGGTATTATTTTTAATTAAATAATTTTCACCCCCGAAAAGGGGTGGCATCCACCCCCAGGGTGAAAGCGCAAGTTAGAATCATGTCATCTTTGTTCCTTGAGGTATCCTCTAACTGCTCATCAATTTTCATGAAAATCGAACGAGGTTAAACGAAATCAGAGGTGAAAACATTCAGTGACTGCACTATTTCTATACTGATTTTGATTTCCTGGTAGTTGGTAGTACCCATTTGTGGAGTTGATCAGTGTTCCAAGATTGGTCTACTCGTTCTACATTGGTTTCGTTTATGAAATTATTCTCGTTATTTCTTCGAGTTTTCGATATTCTCATAAATTTTTGTCTTCTTGGTGTTCATTTTTAGAGCGTATTCTTGGCCAAACTCCTCTATTCTGGTCATCAGCCTCTGCAGATCCCCAATATTTCCAGCTATTTCGACCGCAAACAATTTGCTGATCATTAAAATCTTTAGGTAAACGGAAAGTGATACCGTTGGAAGAACAATTATTTTTGTTTACGTTCCTAAAAATATGTGGTTCATCAGGTTCACACATGAAAAAGAAGTTTATTACTAAACTGTACCTAAAATTAATCCAGTGATTTAAATTTAGACAGTAGCAATGCATAAAATGCTCCAAAACATTATTCAAACACTTGTAAAATTGAGCAAATCTTCACGGAAAATTGTTTTTGCAATAGTGAACATAAACGTCAAAATAAATCCCATAATAAACATTTGTTTTCACTCCTGTCTCAAAACCTAATTATTAACATAATTCGTTTAAGGTTTTTGACGATAAACGTTGCCCCGTGTCATGCCCCATGTCATTTAGATTGTATATTTTTTCACATATTATATATTTTTTCATTTAAAACAGATAGTGGTAATGAAAACATTATTATTTTATATTGATGCGATAGTGATAAATAGGGTCAGTCAGTGATGGGTCGTTGTTCATATCGTATGCATAACCTTCTTTTATCAGTGTTTTCTGTATAAACCATTGGGTAGTGTATTAAGTTCTTCAGTTCGAATGCACTCAAAATTTGGTAAGTTTAAAGTATTGTGTGCTTTGATTGGGTGCTTTATAGTATAAAGTTAGGTTTAGGCCAAATATTAAACAGACAAATTTGTTCTAACGATCTAATTGTTTAAATAGGCAGTTCAACAACTAATTATATAACTGACAATATAATGGCAGTTCGAATCTAATATTCCTTACAAACAATATTACCAGACAACGGCAGTTCCCGCCAGTGGCGCACATCCACACTCCCCTACACGCGACACTATATATACACGAAATTTTCGATTTTATAAATCTGACTGTATTGAAAATTGTGCCAACTCCCATCTTAATGTTCAGGAAAAGACTCACCCATTCATATATCAACCATCCATTTTGGTCCAAGGGTGTGGATTTTACAGCCCTTCCTATTTAGGGTCTGTTTTTCGTTCTCGTCCCCAAAACTCCCAAAAAGTTCGAAAATTTAACTCCGATCTTTACGTCTTCTGATAGTACTGATCATTACCTTTCTAATGCATGTCTAATTTTGAAAATCGGTTATACCATTCAAAAGTTCCCGAGCTCAGAAATATGACTCAATTTTTATTTAAAAAGGGGGAAATGTTTGTCGATATGTATGTATGTATGTATGTATGTGGAAAAGTTAAACCGATCTGAATTTTTTTTCTGTGTTTGAAGAGGGGGTCAGGGTCGATTCAGAACCAATGTAGTTTGTGACTTTTGACCACCCATAAGCCAGCTATAGGACTTGGTAGGTACAAAACGGCATATTTTTTGGGGGTATATATCTTTGGTTCAAGAAGAGACAGAAGAACACCGAATACACCAGATCAATAGTATTGAGTTAAGCTTTCAAATGCTGTCTAAGCCGCCATGATCAGACATACACACGGCTCAGTATAGCCGAAAAACTGAAAAACTAAACTTTGAATATTTTGGTTTTTCGACAATTACTCAAAATTTCAAACTACGAATTGCGCCAATAACTGAGCGTTTGTAGAAGGACTCCAGGCAAATCTAACGGTGTATACCTCATATCTGGGAAAATTCGAATATTTAAGTTATAGGCTTCATAAATATGAACAAATCTATTTCTTAAGGGAAAAACGGTTTTTGAAGCTCAATAATTCCTGTAATAGCTTTAGTTATCATACTTGGCCTTAGATTCATCAGATACTACATGTTAGTACGTTTCAAACTCATGTTTAGTGATCAAAATCGGTTAAGCCGTTTAGAAGTTATTAAGCTACAAAAGTATAATACAATTAACGATTACTCTCTAAATGGTTTATGTAGTTGTAGTGGCTACGACGCTAAATTTGATCTGGCAACGGGCAATTCGAGTTCATTTACCGGCCATTTCAATATTTTTTTTCAATCTATTTCGAATAGAAAAAAATCTAGTGTACATTCGATAAACACTAGATCCATTTGGGAGATAATGCGACAAAGGCGACTATTTATAAAGCTTAACGTGTAATTAAGAAACATTGCATTTAACTTCATACATTTAATTTATAAATAACTTTGAAAAACTCCTGATACAAGAATAAAAAACCGCTAAACGCCGTAAAAATGAGTGGCGCATACAATATTCCCGCTACAAAAGATCTGATATGAATATTAGGTACGTGGCGCGAAAATGTATTTTCATTTTGATGCAAAACAAAATTCTAGTTTTATTTTAAAAGATTTTTCCATAATATTTACCAAATTTGAAGTAAAACGCGCCACAAAAGAGTAACTTTGATACTGTTTGAATTTTGAAACTCTTTTGTGGCGCGTTTACTTCAAATTTAGCAAACATTATGGAAAAACCTTTTAAAATAAAACTAGGATTTTGTTTTGCATCAAAATAAAAATACATTTTCGCGCCACGTAATATTCATATCAGATCTTTTGTAGCTGGAATATTGTATGCGCCACTCATTTTTACGGCGTTTAGCGGATTTTTATTCTGTTTTACAATACAACAACTGAAAAATACAACTATAAATAGAAATAGTTTTGTCTAAAATCTGAATCCAATATTTTTGTATATACTTCTTCTTCTTAAGGTGCCGTCTTCTTTGAAGGTAGGCGTTCATCACGACTATTTGTATTCTGTTTACAGCTGCTCTAAAAAGCTGAATATACAAGCAATTAAACCACTCCCTGCAATGACATTCGTCGCCTTGAACTGCTAGGTATTTTGTTTCTCTTATCACGTGCCCAAGGTATTGCAGTTTTCTTCATTTTTTTGTACCTTCCAAATTTAGCCATCATCATTATCATCGGCTCTACAACCCATGGTGGGTCTTGGCCTCCCATGGGTTGACACATCTTATTTTAAATTAAAAACAATTCTCAGGAACTGAGACCTTAGATTAGAACTGAGAGTATGAGCTCTGAGATGCTACGTGTTTTCGATACTGCAATTTGGGCTTGAAAGCTCGACATTGAAGCAAGAGCATATTAATAAGCTACAGCCCCGTGAAATGTAGTGTTACAGGAGAATGCTTAAAATAGCATGGACAAAGAAGAAAACTTACACGAAATTAGTTCAAAAAATGGGCAAAGAATACCAAATAATAAACACGATAAAAATAAGAAAGTTACAATATAGTCCAGAGAAATAAGATTTTTCTCGTGACACATCCCCCTCCAGGCCGAAACCAAATTTTTTGAGTAGTATGGACATCTATATTAATAACCTATATCGACCCATGCAACGAAGACTTAAAACGTTACATTTGACTTACTATTATGGTATTATTTTTCTTTTTAAGCTTTATTTGGCAGAAAAGTATGGTAAATCAAGTATGAATTTTAAGGCAACCAGTAAAGCATTTGTATGTATATAGTAAGTTTACTGACCCACACGCCTGCAGGCGAAAACCATAGTAAGTTGAGTTACTGTAGTCTTCGTTGCAAGAAAGAGCGGAAGGTATTGCAGATTTTAGGTAAAAACTGTTTGACTTACTATAGTTTTCTCTAGTAAGACTCTAATTTTAGTTATTCCGATTAACTATAGAAATGTGTTTTATTATAATTTTTTAAGTAGTACTGCTTTGCTTCAATAAATGTGTTACTAGTAAGTCTAGTCTAAAATAAGTATTTTTTCGTTAACTGTTTCGACGAAAACTATAGTAAGTCTACAAAATTTAGCAAAAACCTATTTTTTGTTGTGTTTGATCTGTGAAATCCCTTAAAACCATTTAATATATAATATAACAGAAATTTAAATTTGTAAGACGTATTTCTTCCAAAGATATATTTACTGTTACTAAGTATAGAGTAAGTATGTTTTTTTCCTTAACTGCTTCGACGAAAACTATAGTAAGTCTACAAAATTTAGCAAAAAAAATGTGTTTTTTGTTACGTTTGAACTGTGAAACCCTTTAAAACCCTTTACATACAATATACCAGAAATTTCAATTTGTAAGGCGTATTTGTTCAAAAGATATCGTCATTTCTTAGAGCGATCTCTTTGCGAAAAATTTTCAACCGCGATTATCTCAGTTCAACCAAAAGTGAGTTACAATATTCTTCGTTGCATGGGTCGATATGTTTCCTGCAGCCGATTTTAATGAAATACATAGTTATAAACAAATTAATATCAAAAAACGGTCAATTTTCGCTTTTTTCGTCTATTACTAAAAAGTGAAGCATTCTAAACAAATTTGAGAGTAAGAAACTCATAAATCATTTACGAAAACTTCAATATGGCGTTCGCTTATTATGTCTATCCTTATTTGTTGCTTAGAAAATTGCAAAATAAGTCATACATTTTGAGATTATATAAATGTTCATAACTTATGTAAAAATTAAGTTAGAACCTTCTTATTACACGGAATGCTGAGACTTCTTATGCTTAAATTATATTTTAAATTTTAAAGCAATTGGTCAAATAGTTGAAAAGTTATTTAATTTGTTTATCCCAAATTCATTTTTTTTGCAACACAATAAGTCAGAAAATTGTGAGGTTACAGTAATACTTCGGACAGTTTATAAAAGAAGAACATTTTATACTATTAACTTAATAAAAAAAAATGACAAAACGTAATTTTAAACAGTGTAAAATTATTTTGCAATACTTGTCGATTTTTTGCTTATTTATAAACAATTTGAATAACTTTTTAACCGTTACCCGTAGAAAAATTATTTTTTCATATTTAGAAAGACTGAATTTTTATACACATCTAGAAATAAAACAATTGTCTTTTGACAATTAGGGACGGAGTTAGCCCCCCCTATTTTTAATTCACATTTTCTTCCAAAATAATTTTGCCATATTTAGAATTATTTTTTGTCATTTTTTTTTAATTAAACTAAGAGTGTAAATCTTCTTCTTTCATAAACTGTCCAAAGTATTATTGTAACTACATCATTTTCTGACTTATAGTGTTGCAAAAAAATTAATTTGGGATAAACAATTTAAATAACTTTTAAACTGTTTACCCAATTGCTTTGAAATATAGGGTATAATTTAAGAACCAAAAGTCTCAGCATTCCGTGTAATAAGAAGGTTCTAAGTTAATTTTTACATAAGTTATGAATATTTATAAAAACTCAAAATTTATTATTTATTTTGCAATTTTCTAAGTAACCAATAAGGATAGACATATTCAGCGAACGTCATATTGAAGTTTTTTATACGATTTATGAGTTGCTTACTCTCAAATTTATTTAAAATGCTTAACTTTTAGGTAATAGACGAAGAAAGCGAAAATTTACCGTTTTTGATCTTCATTTGTTTATACCTACATATGTATATCATCAAAATTGGATGCAGGAAACATATTATAGGTTATTATTATAGATGTCCATACTACTCAAGAAATTCGTTTTCGTCCTGGAGGGGGTTGTGATACCAACAGGATATTTTTTTCCTTATTCCTCTGAACTAATATCTGGGATTTTAGTATAAAAGGCCCGGTTTCAGGTAAAATTTAAATATGTTTTCTGGTAAAATTTCTTTTGCTTTATTATGGGAGTACCGTCTAGTCAGTGTTAATTGTCAAAATACCAACTCTGTCTACCTCGATTGCTTATCGCTCCGGGTGGGTCTTAACAATGGGCCAGGTCAGATAAATTTAATAATATTTACGACCGCACTAATTGCTCTCAACCATTTACTGTTGAACAAACCATACCTACTTGGACAAGATTTACTAAATAACTATGCTCTATATATGTCTGTTATTTGTAAAATTATAATAATATTGTTTAGATCCCTCGTTTATGTATGTGTAGAACGCTTCACCAGTTGGTAAATGGACCTGGTGAATAACTCTTGTTCTCCACACAAGACCGGAACCAACTTCTTTAGTGGTTGATAACGTAGACTGTGATTATCTTTGTCGAATCGAAACAAGGTGTAAATCGGAGTTTAAATGAATAATAAAACTTTGATGTTATTATTTTGTTTTGTGATACTAATACTATTTACAATTACTGTATATAGTGCGCATACAATATTCGAGCTACAAAAGATCTGATATGAATATTACGTGGCGCAAAAATGTATTTTCATTTTAATGCAAAACAAAATTATAGTTTTATTTTAAAAGATTTTTCCATAATATTTGTTCAATTTCAAGTGAAACGAGCCAAAAAAGAGTTTCAAAATTCAAACTGTATCAAAGTTACTCTTTTGTGGCTCGTTTCACTTGAAATTGAGCAAATATTATGGAAAAATCTTATAAAATAAAACTAGAACTTTGTTTTGCATCAAAATGAAATAGTTATTTTCCTAACTAGTGCGGAAAGTGATACTTTCACGCACAAGACTGCCGTTGACCTGAACGACGTGATAGCGGAGTTCGGGCAAGCAGTCGAATGCGGGGAAGACACTTTCCGCATGAGTTAGGAACAATATTTTTTCTAGGGCCGTAAGTTTGGATAAAAGCCACAAAAAATATAGTTATATCAATTTTTTTTAGAAGTGAAAATACACAAATTAATTCTTTGACAAGGTTGTCAAAACCAAACTTTCAATATAATGGGTTACCACGACGACGATATTGGTTTCCATGACGACGATTCAAAACCGTTGTAATTGTCTACTGATCTGACTTTTAAATATTATGTCAAAATAATTTTATTTCTTCGAATTATCAGTAGTAATTGCACAAGAGCTCTGAAATTATTGCATTTTTCCCGAGTGACACTTTGATAGTTTTAATTTCACGAGCCGAAGGCGAGTGAAATTATGTCAAAGTGTCACGAGAGCAAAAATTCTATATTAATTTCAGAGTTCGAGTGCAATTTGTTGCGATTATTTCATGAATAAAACTGTTCAAAACCAAAATTTTATTGCAATTTATTTATGTAAGTACAATTTAGTACCATTAAACACAGAGTTTTTATAAATACTTGACGATTGAAAGTCATCACTGTTATAATTTTTAAAATATTAATTGTCATTAATGTCACTGAATGTATTTTTTCGTAGCAACGAAGGGTATCTGACGTAATATACTTAACGACGGGAGATTATCAGAAATTATCGATTTAATTCAGATTTCTGTAGCTTTCTATTGGTCAGAATCTCCTATGAATGAAATAATCAGTAGTAATTGCACAAGAGCTCTAAAATTATTGAATTTTTCCCGAGTGACACTTTGACAGTTTTAATTTCACGAGCCAAAGGCGAGTGAAATTATGTCAAAGTGTCACGCGGGCAAAAATTCTATATTAATTTTAGAGTTCGAGTGCAATTTGTTGCGATTATTTCATGAATAAAACTGTTCAAAACCAAAATTTTATTGTAATTTATTTATGTAAGTACAAATTAGTACAATTAAACACAAAGATTTTATAAATATTTGACGATTGAAAATCATCACTTTTATAATTTTTAAAACATTAATTGTCATTAATGTCACTGAATGTATTTTTTCGTAGCAACGAAGGGCATCTGACGTAATATACTTAACGACGGGCAATTATCAAAAATTATCGATTTAATTCAGATTTCTGTAGCTTTCTATTGGTCAGAATCTCCTATGAATGAAATAATCGCGCTAATTTTATTAAAACATGAACACAATAAGATTGAAATAAATTAGTAAATAATATCTAAATATTAGTTTATTGCATGTATTATAATATATTATAATACCATATTACAAGGTATTTTACTTTCCCGCACGCCGTGCGGGAAAATTTACTATCACGCACCCCGTGCGGGAAAGTGCAACTTTCGGAGACGGAATGCGTGCGTGAAAGTGGCTCTTTTAGCACGACCGTAGAAAAATACATTTTCGCACCATGTAATATTCATATCAGATCTTTTGTAGCTGGAATATTGTATGCGTCACTCATTTTTACGGCGTTTAGCGGTTTTTTATTCTTGTATCAGGAGTCTTTCAAAGTTTTTTTTGTCACCTAAAAAGAGTTGTCACCTAAACTTTGCCATGTAAGGTTCTACCTACAATTTCCCAACCAATATAGTTGATGTCATCTGATGCCAGGCGTTCATCTGGAAATATTTTTAACATCCTTTAAAATCAGATAATATAATGTAACCCCAACTGTTTAATATCAGACGAAGTAGTTTTCAATTTTAATACTAAATTATTAATATTGAAAATATTAAAAATATTTCTAAAAGATTTTTAAATTGAAAACTTATTGGTACACTTTCCTGGTGACACCTCCAAGACTTCTACAATTTGCAAGTCAAATGGATGCTGCAGTGAAGACGAGAAGGAAGGAATTCTACACTATGCAATTCACATCCCCCGTCTGCAGCTGGTAAAGTTCCAACAGAAAAATGCACCTAGTTACTCTACGGAGTAATACGACTATAAAATAAAAATGTATACCATTTTTATTCAGTTGCAATGCGAAGGCAAAACAATCTTACTTTTCAATTAGAATACGGAGTGCAGTCCAGTCCCTTGAATCGCGATTTTCGGCTCTTATTGGAGCCTTCATCGGAAAGAACGTAGCCACTGTTCTCCATATTTTAACCGATTCGCATCGAGAGGTTTTCCCTCCCATTGCAACTGAAGTGATGATAGTAGGTGGCTAGCGCCATCTGGCATTGAAAGACGAAGTAGTTTTCAATCCTAATAGTAAATTATTAATATTGAAAATATTAAAAATATTTCTAAAAGATTTTTAAATTGAAAACTTATTGGTACACTTTCCTGGTGACACCTCCAAGACTTCTACAATTTGCAAGTCAAATGGATGCTGCAGTGAAGACGAGAGGGAAGGAATTCTACACTATGCAATTCACATCCCCCGTCTGCAGCTGGTAAATTTCCAACGGAAAAATGAACCTAGTTACTCTACGGAGTAATACGACTATAAAATAAAAATGTATACCATTTTTATTCAGTTGCAATGCGAAGGCAAAACAATCTTATTTTTCAATTAGAATATCGAGTGCAGTCCAGTCCCTTGAATCGCGATTTTCGGCTCTTATTGGAGCCTTCATCGGAAAGAACGTAGGCACTGTTCTCCATATTTTAACTGATTCGCATCGAGAGGTTTTCCCACCCATTGCAACCGAAGTGATCATAGTAGGTGGCTAGCGCCATCTGGCATTGAAAGACGAAGTAGTTTTCAATCCTAATAGTAAATTATTAATATTGAAAATATTAAAAATATTTCTAAAAGATTTTTAAATTGAAAACTTATTGGTACACTTTCCTGGTGACACCTTCAAGACTTCTACAATTTGCAAGTCAAATGGATGCTGCAGTGACTCCTTCCCACTCGTCTTCACTGCAGCATCCATTTGACTTGCCAATTGTAGAAGTCTTGGAGGTGTCACCAGGAAAGTGTAAAAATAAGTTTTCAATTTAAAAATCTTTTAGAAATATTTTTAATATTTTCAATATTAATAATTTACTATTAGGATTGAAAACTACTTCGTCTTTCAATGCCAGATTTCGCTAGCCACCTATTATGTTTACGCATATTACATACAATGTTGTATACATGCAACGGTTAAAAATAGTGTAGCGACCGCTTGACTAGCAATTAAAAACAAAAGGGTTTTCGATATTGTATTGCAAAAATCTCTTCGGGACTTCATCAATCGATATTCTTAGAATATTTACGTACCTTGGTATAATTGAAATTTTCGGTGTTTTACATAGTTTTTGAGGTAATTAACTATTTCAATGTGAAATAAGCCACAATTTTACCAAAAAAAAAAATGATTTTATTAACGTTTCAACGCCCAAGTCGGGTGTCGTTGTCAAAATACAAAATAATACTAAATTAAACAAAAATGTGGTTGCTTAGTATTAAAAATAGTTGATTATAAAAATGCCACAAGGAAATAGCTTCAGAACAACATTAGTTTTTGAGGGTTAAAAATGGCCGATTTTACAATTTCTAAATTTTCAATCGCTTATATCTCGAAAACTATCACATTTACAGAAAAGTCACTTAAGGTATTTTCTATTCGGAACGATCCAAAAAACCTAAAAAAAATTGTCTGATCCAAAAAAATTAATTTTAGGAAAAAGAAACAAACGTTTAAAAATTTTTTTGACTTTTTGATCCTGGCAACATACAAATTTGTTAAGAGGGGAGATTTTCAAGCAAGATGGTAAAAAAAATTGAATCGAAATATTTTTCCGCACATATATTTACGAATGTTACATATACATGCAACGGTTGCCAATCAAGCGCCGCGCCCGCTTGATTGGCAATTAAAAAACAAAGGGGTTTTCGATATTGTATTGCAAAAAACTCTTCGGGATTTCATCAATCGATGTTCAAAGAATATCTCCTTACCTTGGCAACATCGAAATTTTCAATTTTTCACATAGTTTCTGAGGGTTAAAAATGGCCAATTTCGCAATTTTTAAGTTTTTAATCGCTTATATATCAAAAACTATCAACTTTAGAGAAAAGTCACTAAAGATCTTTTCTGTTTGAAATGATCCAAAAAACCTAAAAAAAGCTTTGTTCGATAAAAAAAATAATTTTAGGAAAAAAAACAAAAAAAAAACATTTAAAAAAATTTTTACCCACTTTTGGCCCTGGCAACATGCAAATTTGTTAAAAGGAGTCCTTTTTGAGTAAGATTGTGCAAAAAATCCGAATCGGAATATTTTTCCTAGCGGATGCGCAGCGGCTTTCTGAACTATTAGTAGTTCTGTTATTGTTAACACAGGACAAAAAAATGTTTAGTAATTAAATTGTGGCTGCTCTTAAATTGTTGAATATTTTTATTGTGTGTGTACGTTTACTCCAATACTTTGTTTCTGTAGCAGAAAAAATGTACGAGTTTCAGTTAAGTCACATCCTGAGATAAATCGATAGTGTACTTAGTTATCACTAATTATTCACTATTTTGATGAATAATAGCAAATACTAATTTATTCAATCTTTGTTCTAAACAATGGTGTACAGTAAACAAAATGTAAACAATACATCATTACTAATGCAAACTATGTCCATCTTCGAGTTTCTGTCTGGATATACACCGTGCGTTAACTTTAATTTTAGTACAGGCATCTTATTGCAGAAGCTTTAATCGGAGAGTGTTTGAGTTTCGCAATTTTACACAGGGTGTCCCCGAAAATAGTGCGTTCCTTAAAGTTATAGGTAGAAGGTACAATGTAGAACAAAAAAGTCTTATAACATTTTTTTTTAAATTGATCCGTTTGACCAAAAAACGAAAATACATTTTGATATACAAATTGACGTCTTGCAATAAAACTCAACTCAAAAATCTAAAGATTAAAAAGTAGGTTTGTAGGTCAGTTGCATCTGGTAGGTAAAATAATGTAAATATCAACTAAATCCACATCCATTATTTTGCAGGTAGGTACCTACCATGTCAACAACCCCAAAAATCACACCTCAAAGTAAATAAACAAGGGGATATTACTTTAATTTTCCACAGTCACAGCAAGTTCTTTTAGGGCAACGTTGCCATGTCATTCAAATTTATGGAAATAAAAATTCACTTATATGGAGAACAATGTAATTTTTTTCTTGGAAACGGTTTACTTTAGAAACAAATGTTATAGGACTTTTTTGTTCTAAATTGTGTATTATATCCATACCTTAAAGGACCGCACTATTTTCGGGGACACCCTGTATAAAAGTTCATTAAATATTAAAAGGAAATTATTTCTACGTCGCGCGTCGTACCGACGCGACAACTCCATCTAATTGTCGAAAATTACAAGAACTCACAAACCCATGACTTAAGGATTAAGGAATTTTGGCACTTATAGTCGTTCTCCTTAAATGAGTAGCTACACATTTCCCTAATGTAACGCTACCCGTTCGATGTTCCTATAGGTACTAAAAGCAGAAATAAAACATGAAACAAAACATGAAAAGAATAGAAAATCTCAAGGCCCTGATAATATTTATTTTAGTCCAGAAATCCACTGAGTATCCGCTAGGAAAAATATTCTGATTCGGATTTTTTGCACAATCTTACTCAAAAAGGACTTCTTTTAACAAATTTGCATGTTGCCAGGACCAAAAGGTGGGCAAACATTTTTTAACGTTTTTTTTTGTTTTTTCCTAAAATTATTTTTTTTGCATGGAAAAAAGTTTTTTTAGGGTTTTTGGATCATTCCAAACAGAAAAGGTCTTTAGTAACTTTTCTCTAAAAATGATAGTTTTTGACATATAAGCGATTAAAAATTGAAAAATTGCGAAATCGGCCATTTTTAACCCTGAAAAACTATGTGAAAAACTGAAAATTTGAATGTTACCAAGGTAGGTAGATATTCTTTAAACATCGATTGATGAAATCACGAAGAGTTTTTTGCAATAAAATATTCAAAACTCCTTTGTTTTTAATTGCTAATCAAGCGTGAGCGACACTATTTTCCACCGACAATGTGGTGCAAATGAAAGGAATAAATTCGTTATTTCGTAAGCCGGCGACTTTAAGAAAAAATCCCGAAACAAGTCGATTTTTATTTTTAAGTTATGATATTGTGGCATATATGGTATACTAGTGACGTCATCCATCTGGACGTGATGACGTAATCGATGATTTTTTAAATGAGGATAGGGGTCGTGTGCTAGCTCATTTGAGAGGTTCTTCAATTCTCTATTCAGTAATATAAACATTTACATAATTATTTATTCAGGGTGTACAAAAAATTTTTATTAAATTAAATTATTTGACAAAAAAAGAAGTAAAAGGACACCCTGTATAAATAATTATGTAAATGTTTACATTACTGAATAAAGAATTGAAGAACCTTTCAAATGAGCTACGACACGACACCTATTCTCGTTGAAAAAAATCATCGATTACGTCATCACGCCCAGACGGATGACGTCACTAGTATACCATATATGCCACAATATCATAACTTAAAAATAAAAATCGACCTGTTTCGGAATTTTTCCTTAAAGTCGCCGGTTTACGAAATAACGAATTTATTAGCAATTAAAAAACAAAGGGGTTTTGAATATTGTATTGCAAAAAACTCTTCGGGATCTCATCAATCGATGTTTAAAGAATATCTACCTACCTTGGCAACATTCCAATTTTTAGTTTTTCACATAGTTTTTGAGTGTTAAAAATGGCCGAATTCGCAATTTTTCAATTTTTAATCGCTTATATGTCAAAAACTATCATTTTTAGAGAAAATTAACTAAAGACCTTTTCTGTTTGGAATGATCTAAAAAACCTAAAAACACTTTTTTCCGTGCAAAAAAAAATTTTGAAAAAAAAACAAAAAAAAGACGTTTAAAAAATGTTTGACCACCTTTTGGTCTTGGCAACATGCAAATTTGTTAAAAGGAGTCCTTTTTAAGCAAGATTGTGCAAAAAATCCGAATCAGAATATTTTTCCTAGCGAATGCGCAGTGGCTTTCTCGACTATTTATAGAGATTATAAAACTTATTCTAATGTAAAAGTTAGAAGATTTAGAAAAAAAATAGTGATATCAGATTCATAAGCGTCGCGTGGTGTCATATGTTCTTAAGATACTTTCAAAAATATACACCATCGAATATATAGGAAATTCGAGGAAGAAATTGGTCCAGAGTAACAGCACAACATCTTTTACATTTTTGTAGATTACGAGAAACCTTTCGATACAATAAAACACGAAAGACTTATTGAGTACTTAGAAACGAAAGATATGGATCCAAATGTCATCAGAATGATACAAATCCTATTGGAATTAATATGCCTTCGTTAGAACAGACAGGGTTGCGTTGTATCCTCTCTGTTGTTTAACTAATATTCCGAGAAAATCTTTACAAATACCTTATATGGCGTATACGAAGGTATAAAAGTAATTGTAAAAATTATCAAGAATATTCGATATGCCGATGATACGGTACTAATTGCCGACAGCGATCAAGATCTCCAAACTCGACTAGATAGAATCGTGCAGGAAGGAGAAACCATAGTATTAAAGCCAAAGAAACGAAAACAAAAATAGTGATAATTGCCAAAAGTAACCCACTCACAATCAACATATCGATTAACCAGTATCGTATGAAGCAGGTAGAAAAATTCATATAAATATAAAAAGATAAAGGCAGTTTTTGTTTTTATTTGATTCATAGTTGGACCACTATCTCCATATAGCTATTTCAGCATCTATGCATCCTCAGTGAAGCTATGTAGTCACAAGTCTGAAGCGAATACCAACAATCATGCCTATTTAAGGGAAAACATCGCGATGCAATAAATTCACCTTTTGAGACGCAAAACAGCGACATCTCTCGTAATACGAGGAAGACAAAAAAGTACTTATACAATAATCTTGCCTACATAATCAACATCACACTTGATCTAGATCAAGAGAGAGAAAAAAAAGAATAGAAATGGCCTATCCTAAGAATGTAACACTTCATGGTTAAATGTTACGTAATATAGCATTCTACTATATGGCATGGAAGCATAGACATTGGAAGTCAGTATAATGTGAAAACTACAAAGCTTTGAGATGTTTGTAAATCACGGCATTTTAAGAGATCTGAATTTTTTTTGTAAATGTTGTGTTGTGTACTAGAGGCAATTGGACAGTAACTAGCTCTAAGCAGACCCGATGTTGTCGTAAACTGAGGGGTACATTTTCTTTGTGTATTTTTGGGACTCCTGATTTTGATCAGGTTCTCTATTGATTTCAACTGTCTTTTGCATAAATTAACAACTGTTGTGCTGCTTGCTTTATAATAATTATTTTTGACAGCCGTGTCCTGCCGTTTTCAAATACGTAATTTAAAATTTTCAAAAATTCCAAATAAATAATATATTTACAATCCAAATAAATAAATAGTAAATAGTATATTGTCAAGCTTTTTATGATATCAGCTGAGTGTGTAGATGTCATATTTTATACAGATAACTGACTACGATAAGTTTGGGGGACTCCATTCATTAAATGTTTATCGCTGAACATACGGAAATCAATTACCTTAACAATTGTAGTGGAATTTTAAGGATTCAAAACATTTTATATACTCTTTTTTAATATAGAAAATAACGTATTCATTATTAACAATAGTTTAAACATAGTGCCTTTTTGATCGTTTTTCAAATGTCATACTTTGGACTTTGGTCAAGTGTTGAAAATCAAAAACATAGTTTGAACATTATACACTTCATTTTCCAAAGAGAGAAATTTTACTTTTGACAAAAATACAAAGGTATTAAAAGAAAAACGAAGCGAAAATGAAGATACAAAGCAGGTAAGTGATGGGAAACACAGTTAAATGTGATGGAAAATCATATGGCTAACAACGATATCAAAAATTTTTACCATGAAGTTAGGAGCAATAAAAAACCGAAGCGAGATATATACCCTTTTTCAGAATGAAGGAAGGGGCACTAATAAGTGATAAAGCAAAAAAATAGAAAGACAGATAAGGCACTTTAAAGAGCAGTGATAACAGCGTATATGGCATCTTAAACAGAAATGTTCAAAGTGGGCTGCATGACCGGCTCAGTAGAAAAGCAAGTGTAGCGTACGTATGAATAATCATTGATTATAGTCGTATACACTTGGATAGTACACTCGTTATGGAACAGCGTATAAAGCTAATCTACGTAAACTGGATATTATACAAAACAGAGCACTAATAAATATATGTGTACAACGAAATCCACACCTCTCGAACTCCTAAGAGTAGAAGCCGATTAACCCCCCTTAAACAGGAGAACATTCTTAACAGAAAAAAGATAATTAAATGAAACAGGAAAGGATCACCTATCATTAGGAAAATATTCCTCTAAACGAATACAATAATTTAACTAACCCTTTCTATTGTATTGCAAAAAACTCTTCGGGATCTCATCAATCGATGTTTAAAGAATATCTACCTACCTTGGCAACATTCCAATTTTTAGTTTTTCACATAGTTTTTGAGTGTTAAAAATGGCCGAATTCGCAATTTTTCAATTTTTAATCGCTTATATGTCAAAAACTATCATTTTTAGAGAAAATTAACTAAAGACCTTTTCTGTTTGGAATGATCTAAAAAACCTAAAAACACTTTTTTCCGTGCAAAAAAAAATTTTGAAAAAAAAACAAAAAAAAGACGTTTAAAAAATGTTTGACCACCTTTTGGTCTTGGCAACATGCAAATTTGTTAAAAGGAGTCCTTTTTAAGCAAGATTGTGCAAAAAATCCGAATCAGAATATTTTTCCTAGCGAATGCGCAGTGGCTTTCTCGACTATTTATAGAGATTATAAAACTTATTCTAATGTAAAAGTTAGAAGATTTAGAAAAAAAATAGTGATATCAGATTCATAAGCGTCGCGTGGTGTCATATGTTCTTAAGATACTTTCAAAAATATACACCATCGAATATATAGGAAATTCGAGGAAGAAATTGGTCCAGAGTAACAGCACAACATCTTTTACATTTTTGTAGATTACGAGAAACCTTTCGATACAATAAAACACGAAAGACTTATTGAGTACTTAGAAACGAAAGATATGGATCCAAATGTCATCAGAATGATACAAATCCTATTGGAATTAATATGCCTTCGTTAGAACAGACAGGGTTGCGTTGTATCCTCTCTGTTGTTTAACTAATATTCCGAGAAAATCTTTACAAATACCTTATATGGCGTATACGAAGGTATAAAAGTAATTGTAAAAATTATCAAGAATATTCGATATGCCGATGATACGGTACTAATTGCCGACAGCGATCAAGATCTCCAAACTCGACTAGATAGAATCGTGCAGGAAGGAGAAACCATAGTATTAAAGCCAAAGAAACGAAAACAAAAATAGTGATAATTGCCAAAAGTAACCCACTCACAATCAACATATCGATTAACCAGTATCGTATGAAGCAGGTAGAAAAATTCATATAAATATAAAAAGATAAAGGCAGTTTTTGTTTTTATTTGATTCATAGTTGGACCACTATCTCCATATAGCTATTTCAGCATCTATGCATCCTCAGTGAAGCTATGTAGTCACAAGTCTGAAGCGAATACCAACAATCATGCCTATTTAAGGGAAAACATCGCGATGCAATAAATTCACCTTTTGAGACGCAAAACAGCGACATCTCTCGTAATACGAGGAAGACAAAAAAGTACTTATACAATAATCTTGCCTACATAATCAACATCACACTTGATCTAGATCAAGAGAGAGAAAAAAAAGAATAGAAATGGCCTATCCTAAGAATGTAACACTTCATGGTTAAATGTTACGTAATATAGCATTCTACTATATGGCATGGAAGCATAGACATTGGAAGTCAGTATAATGTGAAAACTACAAAGCTTTGAGATGTTTGTAAATCACGGCATTTTAAGAGATCTGAATTTTTTTTGTAAATGTTGTGTTGTGTACTAGAGGCAATTGGACAGTAACTAGCTCTAAGCAGACCCGATGTTGTCGTAAACTGAGGGGTACATTTTCTTTGTGTATTTTTGGGACTCCTGATTTTGATCAGGTTCTCTATTGATTTCAACTGTCTTTTGCATAAATTAACAACTGTTGTGCTGCTTGCTTTATAATAATTATTTTTGACAGCCGTGTCCTGCCGTTTTCAAATACGTAATTTAAAATTTTCAAAAATTCCAAATAAATAATATATTTACAATCCAAATAAATAAATAGTAAATAGTATATTGTCAAGCTTTTTATGATATCAGCTGAGTGTGTAGATGTCATATTTTATACAGATAACTGACTACGATAAGTTTGGGGGACTCCATTCATTAAATGTTTATCGCTGAACATACGGAAATCAATTACCTTAACAATTGTAGTGGAATTTTAAGGATTCAAAACATTTTATATACTCTTTTTTAATATAGAAAATAACGTATTCATTATTAACAATAGTTTAAACATAGTGCCTTTTTGATCGTTTTTCAAATGTCATACTTTGGACTTTGGTCAAGTGTTGAAAATCAAAAACATAGTTTGAACATTATACACTTCATTTTCCAAAGAGAGAAATTTTACTTTTGACAAAAATACAAAGGTATTAAAAGAAAAACGAAGCGAAAATGAAGATACAAAGCAGGTAAGTGATGGGAAACACAGTTAAATGTGATGGAAAATCATATGGCTAACAACGATATCAAAAATTTTTACCATGAAGTTAGGAGCAATAAAAAACCGAAGCGAGATATATACCCTTTTTCAGAATGAAGGAAGGGGCACTAATAAGTGATAAAGCAAAAAAATAGAAAGACAGATAAGGCACTTTAAAGAGCAGTGATAACAGCGTATATGGCATCTTAAACAGAAATGTTCAAAGTGGGCTGCATGACCGGCTCAGTAGAAAAGCAAGTGTAGCGTACGTATGAATAATCATTGATTATAGTCGTATACACTTGGATAGTACACTCGTTATGGAACAGCGTATAAAGCTAATCTACGTAAACTGGATATTATACAAAACAGAGCACTAATAAATATATGTGTACAACGAAATCCACACCTCTCGAACTCCTAAGAGTAGAAGCCGATTAACCCCCCTTAAACAGGAGAACATTCTTAACAGAAAAAAGATAATTAAATGAAACAGGAAAGGATCACCTATCATTAGGAAAATATTCCTCTAAACGAATACAATAATTTAACTAACCCTTTCTAGAGGATAAAAAACTCTCCTAATTGTGAATTACTAATAAATATGGCTCAACAATAAACAACAAGAACAGAAACATATTACTTGACCCACTTTGCTCTGTATGAAGTAAATGAAAATTATCTAAAAAAAATGGTTGTAATCCCTATTCTCAAAAATGGGAGTAAGAGTTCATGTCACTTCAGGAATATAGTCTTAGAGACTTCTTGATATAAGATTTTGTCCCTATTGATAAAATTTTTAACTACCATCCCAAATGCAAGAGAGATAGAAAAATTACGAAAAGGGTGCCTCATTCTTATTAACTACTTTCTCGTACGATTTCTTATACCTGCGGTAATCTATGATTCAGTTGAACCTGGATCACCGGTGATCTTCGGATTTGTTTGGAATGCATTTCTCATTGCACGTTCATGTCAGCACTCGTTCTACAGCTTTCGAGAAATGCCAATAGATGGCCAAAGATAAGACACTGTCCCCATTTTGAACTACCTTTTTTATGCTGTTTTTGAATAAAGTTAAATTTAAGTATTTATAGTCAAATACTCATTTTAATAATTATAAATAAATATTATAAAAACAAAAATAATGTTATCGTTTATCGTTAGGCGTAATATAATAAAATAGGATATATTTATATTATGACAGCGTTTCGTGTTAATAACAACGCATGCGTAGTCCATGAAATCATCTGAACTGAGTTCTGAACTGAAATCTTTGAACGGCCGAATTCCACCGTTCAAGCATCGTTCAAGTTTAAACTGCCATCGGTTGAACGTGCGAATTGAGAAAGACGATTTTGACTTTAAACTGACGTTTAATAGAAGTTCAGGTTAAACTGGAGTTGAACTCGATATGAGAAATTGGCCCTAAGTTGCTATATTCTTCTTCCGAAGACTTATGGTAACTCGTCTATCTAAATAAATGGATAGCTTGTACGATGCGACAAAATAAACAGTACTGAAATTAATGTTTTAGTTTAGAAAGTTTTACTTTTCCGCACGCGTGTTACTTTTCCGCACGCGTTTTACTTTTCCGCACGCGTTTTACTTTTCCACACGCGTGTTAATTTAGATATGTTGATATGGCCTTAAAGTTATTATAATACATGCAATAAACTAATATTTAGATATTATTTACTAACTTATTTCAAATATATCTTATTGTGTTCATGTTTTATTGAAATTAACGCGAGAATTCGACGAAATAAAATAATTTTGACATAATATTCGAAAGCCAAGTCAGTAGACAATAACAATGGTTTTAAATCGTCGTCATGGAAACCAAGACCTTCGTCATGCTAACCAATTATGCTGAAAGTTTGGTTCTGACAACCTTGTCAAAGAATTAATTTGTGCATGTATTTTCATATTAATTAAATTAATTGATTAAAATTTGGTCATTTTTTAAAGACTCGTAGAAAAAATTTTGTTCCTAACGCTTGCAGAAAGTCTCTTCTCCGCATTCGACTGGTTGCCGAACTCCTGCTTCGCGTCATTCGGCAAACTGCAGTCGCGTGCTGAAAAGTATGACTTTCTGCACTTGTTAGGAAAATAACTATTATCTACTCTATGTCATAATATTATATATTTAAGTTTTTAGTTTGTGAAAACTGTCATTATAGATATAGTCTGGGCTGATTATCGGAGAATAGGCCATTTTTGGGAAAAGTTATTTACCAGCAATTTTATTGCTGAAATCGAAACTTATGATTGTATATTTTATAATATAGATATGCAAAGTCCGCAGATAGTGTGCTACTTTTTTTATAAACAAAATGGCGCCCGAAAATCGTGTTTTTTTTTCAATTTTTGCTCTATAACTCCAAAGATTTTAACTTAAGACCAAAAACACTCAAATAAAAATTCACCGCAATTAAATTCTGCATAGAGACGTGTTTTTTCCGATTTACTTCGACGAAAACTTTTCCCGGAAAGAGCGGGTTTTTCCAACGAAATCTTTAATTTTCAACTAAACTTTAAGATAAGTAGTTGTTAATCAATAATTAAATAACTTGGTAACGTAAAAGCCCTTTCCGAATATATTATAATTCCAGAAGCCGATGGAAATTTAATGAACAGTTTAGCAACAATTGAAATGTTAATTAAAAATTTACGGTCACTATAATAACGACAATAATTATGATGCATAAGAATAACTATGATTTTTTCATAAAAAGACACTATACCTATCTCATGTACTTTACGGAATTGAAATTGGACTATCAAATCGGAAAAACACGTCTCTATACAGAATTCAATTGCGGTGAATTTTTATTTGAGTGTTTTTGGTCTAAAGTTAAAATCTTTGGAGTTATAGAGCAAAAATTGAAAAAAACACGATTTTCGGGCGCCATTTTGTTTATAAAAAAAAGTAGCACACTATCTGCGGACTTTGCATATCTATATCAACGCATGAAAGGCAATCCTTCCTAACCGACATCTATACAAATGTGCAGGAGAGCTGATCAAAAAATTTTTTTATTGAAAAATTCCTATAAAATATTTACTTTTCATCATAGATAAATACTTGTTAGAGTTTATGCATTATAATATTGTGGACTTTTATCTAATAAGTAATATTTTTACTTAACACTTCAAGTTTACCATTTAGAGTTGGTTAGTAAAAGATTACCCCAAAAAAATAACAGGTACAACTATCTATGCGCCTGAGCCTACAAAAAAACTTTCAAGTATATTCAGTTACATACTTAAGCTATTGTATATGCAAATAGGTAAAAATGTATTAATAACGAAAAAATATCTTTGAAAAATAGGAAAAAAAAACTAAATAATTAAATTTTAGTCAGGTCTTTCAAGAAAAATAATCTAATTACTTATTATAAAGTAATATTTTCAACTCTATCCGACATTTTTGAAGGGAGTGAGTTTAACAAATAAAACAATTTTTGTTTTTAATCAATATTTTTATTGTATTGCAGTATTTTTTTGAATTAAAAATGAAGAACTTAAACAAAATTTGGATTTTATAATAAACACTGGGTACGAATAAAAAAAATCTTCTAAATAATTGTTAAATAACATAAGTAAGTAACATCAAGAATTTGCTTAAACAACAAAGAGATCTCAACATATTATTATTAATTATTATTACTCCAAATAAGGCACAGTGCACAGTTTAACAGCACAAGACTCATCAGAGTTAAAAAAGTTTCTTTAAAATCTCATACATAATATTATGTTCGTGTGTACTCTTTCATTAACACTTAACTATGGTTAAGATGCAAAACTCTAACTATTGGAAAAATAATTGGTAAAGAACACATTAAATGCAAAATTAACCAAGTGTACTTAGAGTAATATCCTATGTAAGACAATTTGTAAGGAATTCTATAATTCAATCTCAAACATATAACAAATGATAGCAAACAAACAAAACAAATAATAGTTAAAAAATCAACTTTAAATCGTA
The DNA here is from genome assembly GCF_917563875.1 of Diabrotica virgifera virgifera. Taxonomy (NCBI): domain Eukaryota; kingdom Metazoa; phylum Arthropoda; class Insecta; order Coleoptera; family Chrysomelidae; genus Diabrotica; species Diabrotica virgifera. The sequence continues at coordinate 86,675,476 of NC_065444.1, read as the reverse complement.
TTTGGTCAAGACTGTAATACTGGAACCTCAAATAATTAAACTTATAAAAAAATATGCTATTTAGGGGGGCTTGCGTAACGCTTCCTAAATCAATTTATGCCTAAACGCATTTAATAATGTCATTGCATCTTTTTGTAATCCAAACAGATGACGGAGAAACAATAATTGCATTTTAATGCATTTACCCATAAATTTATTTAGGAAATGTTACACAAGCCGACCGTATACTTGTTATTAACCAGCCTTATTAACACTTTGACTTCTTATACCTTATAACATCAAAATGAAAGCAACCACAAATTATAATATACTCGTAATACTAATATTAATAACATAATATCAAAACAAAACTGCAGCAAAAATAAATGAAAAATCGTAATCAGGATCTTCTACGTCTGATTCTGGTAACACACCTTTCATATTCGCATCCCGTGGAATGTTCAAATATTCATGATGAAAAGAAGCTGGAATGACTTGGTGAGCACAAAATTTCTGAAGATCGTGATATTTCTTTTTGGAAATGGGCAGTAGTGATCTATAGCAGGACATAAGTGGGACCCTAGTCTTAGGCTGGACTTCAACATCGAATAATTTGACAACAGAATTCATAGATGTTTTTATAGAAACAATAAGTGCGTTCGCGGGTACCAATTAGCAGCAAAACGCATGCGCACTTTAAAATGATATAAATAAAATCGTTAATAGATAAATATACAAGTATAAATATACGAAGTATAATTTTATAATTAGTTATTAATATTAATTAAATGTAAGTATACCTCGTATATTTACCTATTAACGGTATTATTTATATTACGTGAGGTTTGTCACCTAATGTGTTTGTCTTTCTTAAAAGTTGGAATCCGAACTTTACTTATTTTGCCAGTAAGATTTCCTTTAAAATATTTGTGTCCAATGTTATCCCATTTTTTAAATTGATCATAAGATATTCGGTCAACATTAAATGGCGATGGATTCTTTCTAGCAGTTGAGAAAATGGTGAGCCATTGGGAAGGTGCATAAACAGTTGTATGTTTAAGGTTATTTTCAATGATGGTGTGAGACGTATCTACTGGCATATAAGTGTGCCCAGTTAGTAGGAAATTCAACTGAATTGTTTCAAGATTATTACATTCCTGCAAAGTTTGGTGAATCATACCCATAACAGTGCGGTTCCGGTTTTGCCCTGGACAACAATCGCAGTATAACAGCAATCGTTTAACATTTCCTCTGGCATCAACAGATTTAATGTATTTATGCAAAATTGTTGCTACTTCATTTGCACCTCGTTTACCATTAGATTCGTCCCAATAATAACAGAATACTTTACGAGTGCCGTTCTCGTAGAAACATAGGTTATAAACAGCCAGTTTTCTACTATAGCATAATAGAATTAAAGGTGAATATGGCGTATTCAAGACCTTTTGAAGATCAAAGCTGACGCATAATGTAAAAGAATCATCTTTGTGGATCTTTTTGTGACTTTTGAAACGGGCGTAACTTTCTTCTTTTTCTTTCTCATGCTGTTCTTTTTCTTTCAGTTTGTCAGGATCAGTGGTTTTTTCAAACACAAGGCATTTCTTGCACTTATCTTTCTTTGGTACATGAAAGCCGACGTTAAACTGCTCATGAAATATTTTGCGAAAAATTCTCTCACTCACAATATCCATACCTTGATTAATTACATTATTTTTATAAATTCCGTAAAGAGTTGGTATGGTCTTGAATTCTTCTGGTAAATAAACTTTACTGGAATCTTGGCGGCCATAGTGCGATGGTAAAGCAGGCAAACTTTTTATAAAGTTTATAACGGCATCCAGAGTAGTTTGTTTGGTTTTATTTGACGGCTCCATCTTTCCTCTCATGTTTTCCTTGGCATATCCCCACTCTGCATTTTTAACAATACTATAAATAGTTTTATCTGAAACATTCAGAGTGGTTGCTAAGAACTGTAAGCATACATTTCTCTTACCTTCTCCTTCATTTATAAAATATTTTATAGTACAGTTGCGTTTTTCAGACTCACTGCGCTTGCGCTTCACACCTACTCTTTGCGCCAATGATACCAACCAATTTCGTCGTCGAGTTGTATCCAGTTTCCAGAAATGGTTAAATATGCTTTCTCTTCTTTCTTCTGGGATAGATCCACAGTTATTGCCACATTTTTTTCCTTTACATGGATTCGGGAGAAATTTCTTGGCTGGTACTGTCACTCTCTTCTTAATTGTATATTCTTCCCCAGCTCTCTTCTTCTTAGATCTTTCTTTTCTTTCATTATTTTTTCTTTCCGTGAATCCAGCGTCACCTATAGTTTCTTCTTCTATGCCCGATCCATTCGTTGTTGGTTTTATTCTTCTGAAATTCTTTTTCTTTTTTCTTGTTTTACCCGTTGACTCTGCATCATTTGTTTCCTCGTCGCTTGCACTTTGTACTGGCAACCAGTCGTATGAATCCTCATTGTCGCCGTAAAAAGTTGAAAAATCTTCTTGATCAGACATGTAATCGATGTATTTCATGTCTCTTTTGCATTTACGAACAGTTTTTTTCTTTTCAACAATATTTGTATTATTTGATTGTTCTTTATTCATCTCAGTTACTTTTAGGACTATATCAATGTGTGGTGTATTTAAATCCATGCTATTTGAGGGCTGTGCCAAATTTTCACCTTCATCAGGACTGTTTCTCGATATAAGTTTATGATTGTGAGTTAGTCCTCTTACTAGTATAATACGAAAGCAGTATGCAGTATGTTATGCATAACCGACATTCAAAACATGGTTGCGCCTCCTAAGCGCCTATTATTCGTTTTGAAATTCAAATAAAATTATCTAAGCGACACGTTTGGCACAACACTAAGGCAAGTAAAACTATCTAAGCGACATTCGGTTCCAAACTAATTAGTCAGGTAAAATTATCTAAGCGACATCAAGTCGGTATCGTTTTTTTATGTAAAATTATCTAAGCTCTTTTTTATACCTATTTCGCAACAAGGAAAAATGTCTAAGCACAAATGATGTCAAATACATTTTTAGGAACAAATGTATAAGGACACGTTTGGATGATATTTCTGTTTGTATAAAAATCGGTAAGCGACTATGATAGCAAAATCTAGAACAGGAAAAAATACCGTACTGCTTGGTGCATATGATTTTACTTTCAGTAAATTTATCTAAGTTAACGGTTAATATAATTTTAAGACAGGAACAAATTACTATTCGTTTTTTCTTATAACTCAAACTGTCCAACCAACCGATATATAGAAAATTAGTACTTTTTTGTTGCTTAGTCAGTTGAAAACGTGAGAATACTTAAGATTCACGTACTTCCTAAGCGACAACAAATCTCAACGCAGCGTTACGAGACCCAGACCAATCGACGCGGATTTTTATGGCGAGTCGAATGATATATATATGTCGTTTTACCAAATCTTGTCGGTTAGGAAGGATTGCCTTTCATGCGTTGATATTATTAATACATACAATAATAAGATTCGATTTCAGCAATAAAATTGCTGGTAAGTAACTTTTCCTTGTATTTTGTTAATTAGCCCAGAGTAATAGCAGTGCGTGAAGTGTTTAAAGTGTGCGTGAAGTAACAATATATTTTAAATGGGACTTACTTTTTCGCACTGTTTTTGACACACTTTCATATAATCAAATATCCTTAACTTTCGCGTTGTCATGATGATGACATAATGAGCAATAAATTACGACAAAGTATTGACAGTTTTGTGGTTTGATAGAAGTTTGAATTTTAAAATGTCAAAGTTCTAAAAATTGTAGAATAGAAATAAATTTCAGTGACGAAGAGTTACAGTTCTTTTATTTGTTCATCATACATAACATTTTGTATGAAACTGTGCGTGAAGTACTTTTTGCGAACTTACGACATGTATAGCACTCCTTCAGAACGGTTCACAGTTTTGCAGAAAAAAATTTTATGGCGGAGTACTATTTTCGGTCATACGAAAAAGGTTACAAAACGGTTTAAGCTTAAAATCAGCAATGGTTTCAGTAGTACGGGACGACCTGTCACATTGCCAGGGAGTCCCTTTGAATACTGCCCGATCATTTTAGGAGTTGCCATTCACCAGAACTAACGCCACCAGATATGGGGAATGCTGTAGGAGTCAGACAGACCCACCGTCCGCCTTTTCGGAATTGCGGACTATAATTAAAGATTTCTTCGAGCCAGAGACCTTCCCTCCCCGTTGATCCTCCACCGGCGAGTGGGCATCTTTAACATCTGTTTTATCGTGGGGGTGCGTCGCCGTGAAGAATGATTGCAAGGCTAAATCATGTACCTATACTAGATATATAAATAATCATAAACATTTAAATAGTTTTTTACGAAACAGTTCGTGAAGTGAAGGCATACGAATTTTAGTACTGTTTATTTTGCCGCATACCGTATATTCAAAAATATTAGATATAATTTTTGGACAAACTCTTTTTATTTGTAGAACTTTTTCGCATATTAACATTATTTGTGGTTCATAAACACTACTTAACATCTATCATACGCTTAAATTAACTTTAGCACCGATAAAAATAAAAATTAATTATATATTATTTGCATACGAGTTTAATTAAAACAATTTGTTTATTAAGGAATTATTAAGTAAAGTGGGCTCCTTAAACCTAAGATCAGCATTAGACGTTGAGTAATAACTATTGTTACTATCGCGTTGAAAGAAGATAAGTTTAGTAAAAGTATGTATACTTGTTTTATTTGTAAAAGCTTGTCTATTTGTAGATTTTAAAATTTCTTTTTGATGAAACAGTGAACAAGTAAAAACTTCAAACGAAGTTTTTACTTGTTCTGTATGGTTGTTATTTCTTGATATATATTTCCAGATCTTCTGCAATATTTCAAATTACTATGTATTTCGTTCTATCATAATTCATTTTATCATACACCTGGATCCCGCGTACCAAAAAAGTTGATTAATACCAAAGCTGAAAACTTGTTAATAGCTTAACGGTGTCTAGTCGGACAAACTTTCATGTATGGGAACACTGGAACATGGGAAGTTTTAATTGTGGAACAGGTTAAAAATTTGGAACGTCAGACTACGAAAACGTTCCATATATTTTGTCGGACAGAACTTCCAAATGATTTGTTACCATTTTATAAAACTCTCATGCAAAAATCAGACTGGTGTTTATCACCAACTGGGCATTTTAATGAGTGGAACACGAAGAACATGTCAAATGTCAGGAATCGTGTTGGTTAGTAATAGGAGTCTGATTTTTTCATGAGAGTTTAATGAAAGGGTAACAAATCAATTGGATGTTTTGTCCGATAAAATACATGGAATGTTTTCGTAGCCTGACTTTTAACCTGTTCCACAATTAAAACTTGTGACTTACACAATTTGTGTTCCACAAACAAATTGTTGGTTGACTTACACCAACTATCTCATCACCCTCAAGAATTCCTAAATCCCATAAATTTGTTTACCTTTGCTGCATCCTCCGTCTATTCCACCATATCCCGTTAACATAACTTTAACAGAAACATCATGATAATGAATACTGAGTTGGTAGCACCTTGTATCCGAATGTAAGTACGACACGTTATAATTGCATGATTATATATAGCATACTTCTGCAGATGTTTGTGCGCTTGGGGGAATTTTACCCCCCCCCCCCCATGATTGCAGGCATGTGCATTGGTATGCTATTTCGCTACTTTTATGTATGTTATTCAACATTGGCTTGATCTTATGGATCTTTAGCATCTTTTACAACCAGACAATGTCCTAACTCTGGTTTTTGTTTATTTGTAGCATTTTGTAACTTGTTACCTTTGACCTGAAGATGCTCTACAAATTTTAAAGAGCGAAACCGGTCGTCGGAAGTTATAATAAAGATTGAGAGTAAGTCTGACTTTTACTTCATTCAATTTTATTAATTTTTTTACGTTCTATGCAACTAAAAGATGATATAACGCGGATTTTTAGCTCGCCACCCCCTTACCCCTTCCCCCACAGCCAAAAACGTAGATTTTTAGATTTAATTTTTTTTTTAGTTGTGTTGTAATTGATATAAAAATTTCAAAAAATTCACACGTGTAGCTGAGGCTTTTAAAAAACACGTCTATTTTTTATGGACCCATAGGTCGAGTGTAAATGTCCTCAATTTTTTTTTAACTTTTTTAAAAGCTATAACTTTTTGGAGGGGGCTGCAGGTCCAATTTTTTTGCATTTTGTGTATTTTAGCAAAAGCTATCTCTCTGATTTTTTTCAGATTTTTCCGTCAGGTGCGCCATCTTGAAAAATCAAGAAAACTAAAATCAAACAAATGAAATAGAGAATGTGGAAAAATCCCCTTACGAATAACTCACACATCCACTATTTCTGGCTGGGAAAAATTTTTCGAATAGAATCAAAGATCCAAACACCAGTTCTTAGAAATGTGTTTCGCCCTCTTCAACCTCCGTGGGCTCATCGGTAAAGATGAGAGGTTGAATATCTCTAGACACATTCCATCAAAAAACAACATCCGAGACATAGACATAACAGGAGCGTAAATCTACGCCCAACCTGAAAATGACAGTCTCAAGTTTTAATTCCCTAATTACTTTAGAGTAAGTAAGATAATGTATTTTTTGATGGAATGTGTCTAGAGATATTCAACCTCTCATCTTTACCGATGAGCCCACGGAGGTTGAAGAGGGCGAAACACATTTCTAAGAACTGGTGTTTGGATCTTTGATTCTATTCGAAAAATTTTTCCCAGCCAGAAATAGTGGATGTGTGAGTTATTCGTAAGGGGATTTTTCCACATTCTCTATTTCATTTGTTTGATTTCGTACGAGTGGTCGTTAAACCAGTACCTGTGGATCTTTTGATCACTGAGTGTGTTTCAAAGATCTACATCTTTTGTTTTTTTTTATCAAGAAAACTGTTTTTTAGGGGGTTTTTGGGGATTTTCTCCATTTTATAGACTGCAACATAGATCAACTCAAGGTTTTATTAATAGATTATGTATAATTTAAAATAACTGAGTATATTAGGATATTCAAAAATTGGGCGAAACACTTTTAAACCCCCCAAAAACCATGATTTTTTAAAGTTTTGTAAGGATTTTTGCGGGTCTAATTATATTTTTTGTCGTCGATACAGCATGAATATTTTTTTAAATTTTTTTACGTTCTATATGATTTTAAAAAATTATGACTCACCGCAATTTTAGCCCACTTCCCCTATTCCCCCGCCCCCACAGCCAAAATTGTCAATTTTTCGATTTTATTTTTTTTTAAAGTTGGTTTGCAATTACAAATGTTATTCTGAATCTATTTCTTTGTGGCATTTTTGTAATTAACTATTCTAAATGGTCATTTTCTAGTTAAATTGTGGCTTATTCCCCATTTAGAATAATTAATAATTATTAAATTATAAATTACAAAAAATTCACACGCACAAGCTGAGGCTTTTACAGATCATCTATTTTTATGGACCCGAAGGTCGAGTGTACATATTATAACCCCTTTTTTGTTTTTTAATAGGTACGTATATTTTTTTTTGTTATGGCTGCATGTCTATTTTTTGTGTTTTGTGTATTTTATCAAAAACTATATTTCTGACTTTTTTCAGATTTTTCCGTAAGGTGCGCCATCTTCAAAAATCCGCAAAACTGATTTGTTCGGTGGTTTTTAGGGATTTTCTCCATTTTATATACTTCAAAATAGATTAACTCAAGGTTTTTCTTATAGGTTATGTAGGTATAATTTGAAATAACTGAGTTTTTAGGGATATTTTATATAATTTGCTATTGAATAAACTTAAAAAGAACCTGCTAGTTTTCACAATCATAAACTTGCTAGGATGACACGTTCCACAATTAAAATTAAGTTTCACAATTAAAACTTCCATACCTATATCAAAGTTTGTCCGACTAGACACCGTTAAACTATTAACATATTTTCAGCTTACTATTAATCAACTTTTTTGGTACGCGGGATCCAGGCCTAATATTTTTTGAGATCAATACAGCCTGAATATTTTTTTTCGTTTCTTTACGTTTGATGTGTTTAAAAATAAGCCTTAGCTCAATTTTAGCCCTCCTCCCTCTCAACCTGCCCAATAAATCATCATTTTTTCGTTTTCATTTTTTTCTCAGTATATCTGTTGCTCAGTTTGTCCTCAAGTAAACTACCATTTAACAAAATAATTTCAAATTTTGCAATATTTTTGTATAAAGTAAAGATGTCATTGTGATATCTTTTAGGTAGGATACAAAAAAGAAAAATAAATAATAAATTTAAGAAAAATACATTATTTTAATATATCATACTTCTTGTCGTTTTGTGAATCAAAACATTTTTTCTTTGTTCATTAGGTTGTATTTAGTAGGTACCCTAATATTACCTTACATTATATATATTCTAATTATTCAAACATGTGCTTGTACCATCTACGTAACCTATATCTCTGCTCTGCCTATTAAAATGTCATTTTGCTTCACGTTTACTGCTACGTAAAACACCATAAAAAGAATAAAGAAAGTATTACCAAAGAATATATAGCTCCGTATATACTCTTAGAGTATTCGGAGAGTATATTCGTTGGTATTACACTTTACAGTTCTAAAGTCTTCAACGCTGTCTTCGTCTATTACAGGTATAACATCTGTATTGTCAAAGAGTTTTGTAAGATATTCTGCTGGCTTGATGATTTTTGTAAAATATCTTTCATGCGATAAATATTATATTATGGCAGCTACATGCGAACAACAGCCTATGGTTATGTAGTCGTTTCTGCAACACATCTACAACAGTATCTATCGTTTAATGTTTTCCAAACCACCTTCTTTTGGCTCATAATGCAAATAGTCCATGCTGTATGCTTGTCCCCATTAGGTAAATTATTCCGATTAATTTTTTTTGCACAAACTTACTCAAAAACAGGTCCTTATAACAAATCCACAAGGTGCCAGGCAGTAACGCGGTCGTAAAATTGTTTAAACAATTTTTTAAACGAATTCAAAAAATAAATTTTTTCACTTAGGACAAATTTGTTTTAGATTCTCTGGATCAACCTGAGCAAAAAAGGTCTCTTGTGATTTTTCTATAAAATTGACTGTTGTCGAGTTATATGTAATTTAAAATTTGAAAAACGCGAAAATAGCTATTTTCAAGGCTTAATAACTCGATTAAAAATTATTATTATGAAAGTCATAAAGTGACCAACTCAAAGTTTATAATATGTATTGGTTATAAAAGGCTATATGTATTGTATACTCGACCTACGGGTCTATAAAAAATAGATATATTTTGTAGAAGCCTCATAAAATTTTTAAATTAATTGCAACTTAACTAAAAAAAAATAGAAAAATTGACGTTTTTGTGGGGGCAGGGGAGGGGGTGGTGGGCTAAAAATGCGATTAGTCTTATTTTTTAATCACATATAACGTAAAAAAATGAAAAAAAAATATTCAGGCTGTATCGATCTCAAAAAATATCATTAAGCCCGCAAAAACCCTTACATAACTTAAAAAAACATGGCTTTTGGGGGGTTTAAAGGTGTTTTGCCCAATTTTTGATAATCCTAAAATACTCAGTTATTTCAAATTATACATAATCTATTAAAAAAACCTTCAGTTGATCTATGTTGCAGTCTATAAAATGGAGAACATCCCTAAAAACCCCCTAAAAATACAGTTTTCCTGATTTTTCAAGATGGCCTACCTGACGAAAAAATCTGAAAAAAATCAGAGAGATAGCTTTTGATAAAATACACAAAATGCAAAAAAACTGGACCTGCAGCCCCCTCCAAAAAAAGTTATAGGTTTTAAAAAAGTTAGAAAAAAATTTGAGGTTATGTACACTCGACCTACGGGTCCATAAAAATAGACATGTTTTGTAAAAGCCTCAGCTATACGTGTGAATTTTTTGAAATTTTTAAATCCATTGCAACCCAACTAAAAAAAAATAAATCTAAAAATCTACGTTTTTGGCTGTGGGGGGAGGGGTAAGGGGGGTGGCGAGCTAAAAATCCGCCTTGTCTCATTTTTTAGTTGCATAGAACGTAAAAAAATAATAAAATTGAATTCAGGGAGTGAGGGCATTTTGCCTATCTTAACGGGGGGTACCCTTTCATACATAGACAAATATTTATAGCATGGATTGCCTATATCAAAATCGTGTCATAGCTATCCTTAAGGGGGAGGGCGAAGGGGTTGAAATCAATATTCCAAACACATTTTTTTTAAAGTATTGTAGAATTATTTTATTTTTAAATTAAATAGGCATATTCAGTACAATTCATAGATTACTCAAGAAAAAAATCAAGGCAAAATACCATATTAGCTAAAAGTGCTTTATATTATGTTAAGTTGTCATGTTTTGGAGGTTATTACCTTTTCTCCCGCCATACTATGCTTTGTTTGAGTATAGTACCGTCTCTAAATGAAATGGTGATTACATGGCCTTGATGTTCTGGTTAAAAATACTATTATTTATTATAATATGTTGTAAGTGTAAGTTTTTACCATTCTAATGATATTGTTTTTATTTCAGAACGCCAGTGATGCATCAAACTAAACAATGTGGACGAGTGTGCCTGCTGTTTACGGGAATTTTCCTAATCTGCTTCGGCAGCTGCATTTTCATTTTCTTCGAATCTATCTACGATCTCCTCTTAAACTACAACCTCAGATTTGAGCCAGGCTCTTTGGCATACCAAGGATGGGAGAGGAGTCCGCCAGTTGAGACCAACATTTATTTGTTCAACTGGACCAATCCTGAGGATATTAAGAATCATTCGGTGAAGCCGGAGTTTGAGGAGCTTGGACCTTATAGGTTCTACGAGGTTAAGGGGAAGAGTAATATTTCTTTCGTTGATGAACATGTAAATTATAAGACATATACGTCGTCGTTTTTCGACGAGAAGAAGGAGGGTAGAAATTTAAGTGATGTGATAAATTCCATTAATACTGTTGCTGTGGTGAGTACTTTTTAGTTATACAGGGTGAAAATGAAAATTATATATGTAGGTAGAATATTTGAATATATTGTCCACTATTAACATCTTTAATTGCATAAATATAATCATAAATATAAATAGTAATAGTTAGTGAGAGGTAATAGTTAGTGAGACAGTAAGCCAACAATATAAGCTGCTTGTTCTGGACATCGAAGTAAAAAAGCGAAACTAAACAAAAATATCGGAGAGGATCACAAAAAATTAAGTGGTGGATGCTAAAAGATGAAAAGGAAGGTCTATGCAGAGAAAGAATAGTAGAAAAAATATGTTGAAACATGAAAGGAAGCCCTGACACAATTTGGAGAAAAATGGCCAATATTATTAGAGAGACGGCTATTGAAATACTTGGGAAAACGTCAGGAAAGAAGTTTGAGGATAAAGAGACTTGGTGGTGGTCAAATAAAGTACAAGGAAAAATAAAAGAGAAGGGAAAATTATATAAAAAGTGGCAAGAAACCAGATCGGACATAGATCTTCAAAACTATATGGTCGCCAAAAAGGAAGCAAAAGTAACAGTAGCAAAAGCTAAAGCAGAAGCGTATTCAAACCTACACGATGAACTTGATACCAGGGAAGGTGAAGCAAAGATATATAAAATAGCCAAACAGAGAGCAAAAAAAGCAAGAGATTTTAATCAGATTAGATGTAACCGAGATGAAAATAATAAAATACTAATTCACGAAAAGGATGTCAAAAAGAGATGGAGAAAGTATTTTGACAGTTTATTAAATGAAAAATTTGACAGACAGCCTGTGGAGTTAACGGAGACAGTAACAGCAATGGTTACCAGAATAACAAACGAGGAAGTGGCTCAAGCGCTTCAAAAAATAAAGAAAGGAAAAGCAGTCGGACCAGATGATATTCCTGGAGAAGTATGGAGAGCATTGGGAGAGACAGGAATAACTTGGCTAGCAGGTCTATTTAATAGAATTATGGAAGTTGGACAGATGCCAGACGAATGGAGATGCAGTATATTAGTACCTGTCTACAAAAACCAGGGAAACATACAACAATGCACAAACTACAGGGCTATAAAACTACTTAGCCACACCATGAAAATATGGGAGAGAGTAATTGATAGACGGATACGTGAAGAAACCGAAATATCCGATAATCAATTTGGCTTTATGCAGGGCAGATCAACAACAGATGCAATTTTCATTGTAAGGCAACTGATGGAAAAATACAGGAATAAAGAGACCAACGCTCATATGGTATTCATTGATCTTGAGAAAGCATATGATAGAGTTCCTCGAGAGATTCTGTGGTGGGCACTCAATAAGAAAGGAGTCCCTGGCGAATATGTAAAGATTGTGAGATATGTTTGAGGAAGTAACGACTAGTGTTAGAACAGGTGTGGGAGAGACAGATAAATTTCAGGTGAAAGTAGGATTGCACCAAGGCTCGGTGCTTATTCCTTATTTATTTTCATTAGTTTTGGACCAGATAACAGCGAAACTACAGGGTAGTATTCCATGGTGCCTAATGTATGCTGATGATGTAGTGTGAATAGGAAATAGTGAAAGAGACTTAGAAAAAAACTGGAACAGTGGAGACAAGCTTTGGAGGAAAAAGGTTTAAAACATAGTAGGACAAAAACGGAGTATTTGGAATGTCCATTTAAAGATGGAGTTACTACAAATAAAATGGTATCTTTGGATGGTGAAATTATTGTGAAAAGCAATAGTTTTAAGTACCTAGGATCGGTATTACAGAGTAATGGAGAAATAGATGGAGATGCATGCAGTAGAATTAGGGCTTGATGGATGAAGCGGAAAGAAGCGAGTGCTGTGTTGTGTGACAGAAAAATTCCAATGGAGCTGAAGGGAAAATTCTATAAAACAGCCATAAGGCCGGCTGTGATGCACGGAACTGAATGTTGGGCAGTGAAAAAGAAAGAGGGACAACGAATGCATGTGGCGGAAAGGAGAATGCTTAGATGGATGAGTGGAGTGATAAAGAAGGATACAATTAGAAATGAGTATATTAGGGGAAGTCTAGGTGTGGCACCAATTGATGCCAAAATGAGAGAGCATAGGTTAAGATGGCTTGGTCATGTTCAACGTCGAGACGTTAATCACCCAATACGAAGAATAGCTGAAGTGCAGATTCCTGGAAGGAGTAGGAGAGGAAGACCAAAGAAGACTTGGGGGGAGACCATAAGGCAGGACATGTTGGTAAAGGGGATTAACATTGATATGACCCAAGATAGAATTGTGTGGAGAAAAGCAATTAGTGAAGCCGTCCCCGCATAGGGATAAGGCAAAGAGAATGATGATGATAATCATAAATATAAACATAACGAAAAATCGGAAAATACACACATCAAAAATATCTAAAGAACACAAAAATGTTTTCTCATATTCTCATTCATCAATTTTGACATACCGTTACAATGCCCGATTAGTCAGCAATGAGTTCTTCTTAAATTAAGGTGATTGTAATATAATTTTTATATGATGAAATAATAAAAAAAAAGTTTAGAAGTGCCCTATATAATTTAATGGAAATTTTTAACATAAAAGCCTAATATAAAACATAAAAGTCTAACAACAAATGTGTTTAATGATCTTTGTTACCTTCAGCAGCACTAATTACAGCTTGACACCACTTTGGCATGGTTAAAATTAAATGGCCAACTTGGGTTTGAAGCAACAGGATCCATTCTGCTGTATAATCTTATGTTTACAGGGCACAGAAATTAAGGCGAGAATATAACGAGCTAGAGCAGCATTTAACAATATGAAAAAGCTCCTCATAAGATAAGCAAAGACTTATCTCTTATCCTAAGAGTCTAGTTAAATGCTACATTTTCCCGATCTTATTATATTATGTGGAGGCCTGGACGCTGACAGAGACGCTTACGAAAAAACTAGAAGAACAGAGTTGTAGCGAGGTAAACGCAAAAAATCGTGATTTTTTTTATTTTTAGGGTAAAATTGCGATTTTGACCATGTTTCCCCACATAAAATTCAAGATAAACCTCATTTTCCTTTTCAGCACCATCAAAAACATACAGTATGACTAAAATTGGTCATTCACCTCTCCGTGGTCAGTATCTCGAGAAATAAGCGTTTTTTTGGGGTTGTGCCGCTCGTCTAATGAATAACATATCCCATCAGCCAAAAAAGTTGAATTTGGGATATTTTTTTTTTCTTTCTATGTCTTTCTTTCTTGAAATTAATTGTAATTTTTAAAATAAGCCTGAAGACAAGATAATATTGTTTTTTAATATAATGGAGAAAAAAAAAATTTTCACTTTTTATAAATTTCGCGTCCTTAGGTAAGTACGCGAAAATAAAAAGAAACAAAAACATGAACTTAGCTATTTATCTACTATACAGGGTGTAACGAAAATACAGGTCATAAATTTAATCATATATTCTGGGACCAAAAATAGTTTGATTTAACCTAACTTACCTTAGTACAAATGTGCATATAAAAAAAGTTACAACCCTTTGAAGTTACAAAATGAAAATCGATTTTTTCCAATATGTCGAAAACTATTAAAGATTTTTTATTGAAAATAGACACATGGCATTCTTATGACAGCAGCATCTTTAGAAAAAATTATAGTGAAATTTGGACACCCTATAAAAATTTTATGGGGTTTTAGTTCCTTTAAACCCCCCTAAACTTTTGTGTACGTTCTAATTAAATTATTATTGTAGCACCATTACTTAAACACAATATTTTTAAAACTTTTTTCGCTCTCAGTACTTTTTCGAAAAGTCAGTTTTTATCGAGATATTTTGAATATTTGTCATATCTACCACATATTTGTATATGGTTAAGTACCATTATGGAGACTTGGTAATACATAATATGAAAATTTATGTATGATTTACATTTTTAGGTATATTTTGAACCGTATTAAAAAAGAAGCCATATCTCGATAAAAGGTGCCTTCTCGAAAAAATACAAAGAGGCAAACAAGTTTTAAAAACACTGTGTTTAACTAATGGTGCCGCAGAAATATTTTAATTGGAACGTACACAAACATTTGGGGGGTTTAAAAGAACAAAACCCCCATAAAATTTTTATGTAAACATATTAAAAAATAAGCCTCAACTCGATAAAAACTGCCTTATTGAAAAAATACTAAGAGGCAAAAAAGTTTTAGGAATATTAAATTTAACTAATGGTATCACAATAATAATTTAATTGAGACGTACACAAAAGTTTGGGGGGGTTTAAGGGAACAAAACCCTCATAAAATTTTTATGGGGTGTACAAATTTCACTATAATTTTTCTTTAAGATTCTCCTGCCATAAGAATGCCACATATCCATTTTCAATAAAAAATCTCTAATAGTTTTCGATATATTCGAAAAAATCGATTTTCATTTTGTAACTTCAAAGGGCTATAACTTTTTTTGTGTGCATATTTGTACTAAGGTAAGTTAGGTTCAATCGAACTATTCTTGGTCCCAGAATATGTGATTTAATTTATGACCTGTATTTTTGTTACACCCTGTATTTATTAATACAAAATGGGTTTTAGGTTATTTCATTCATAGGAGATTCTGACCACTAGAAAGCTACAGAAATAAAAATTAAAGTGATTATTTTTTGATGATTTTAACTTCCAATCGTATAGTAAGATATTTGATCACGTGTTTAATTCTGTCCAATCAGATTAAAATTATACTGAGAATTATCTACTGTAGAAAATTACCGATAGATTTTTTTTACGTAGATTGTTTCTGTTTAATGGCAACCACTTTTCCTGGTTTTGACAACGGTCACATTTAAGAAAATATCCATAATATACGTATTAAAAAATAATCTTACGAATATCACACGACAGTAAGAATAAATAAGAAAATAATGCTTCATTTTTACTCAAATTTGTTGTCATTGAGCAATAGCCACTCGAGCCCTGCGGGCTCTCGTGTCTATTGCCAGACAACAAATTTTCGAAAAACTGTCGCATTATTTTCAATTTATTCTCACTCTCCTGCGATATTATACCCGATTATTTTTTTAATGATTTTAACTCCCAATCCTATAGTAACACTTTTGATCACATGTTTAATTCTGTCCAATCAGATTATTATTTCATCGGTAATTTTCTACTGTAGAAAATTACAGTGAGAATTTTTTTAAGTAGACTGTTTCTGTTTATTTGCAATCAGTTTCCTAGTTTTGACAACTGCCACATTTAAGAAAATATCCATAATATACTTTTAGTTCTGCATCCAATGTCAAATTGTCACGAGGAGAACACAAATAGGCAAATTTAAGCGCTCCATTTACTTCGGTAAGAATATTTCATGAATAAAACTCTATTTATAAATAAATTAACTAATATTTTATTAATATCTTTATCTAAATATTTGCTAAACTGTGCTTTTCACTTTGACAAGTTGAAAAATGTGTGTCACATTAATTGAGATCAATGTCACTGACTGTTTTTATATAAACATAAAGACTTGAATTTTATAATGTAAGTATTAAATAATAATCTTACGAATATCACACGACAGTAAGAATAAATAAGAAAATAATGCTTCATTTTTGTCTCAAATTTGTTGTCATTGGGCAATAGCCACACGAGCCCTGCAGGCATTTCGAAAAACTGTCGCATTATTGTCAATTTATTCTCACTCTCTTGTAATATTATACACGATAGTTTCTGATAACATCCCGTCCGTCGTAAAGCATTACCTCAAATGCCCTTCGTAACTATGCAAAAATGAACATTCAGTGACATTAATGACAATTAATGTTTTACAACTTGTCACAGAGAACACCAAGAAACACGTTTAGCAAATATTCAGGGAAAGATACCAATAAAATATTAGTTAAAATAATTTAAAAAGACAGTTTTATTCATGAAATAATCTCAGCGAATTACCCTCGATCTCTAAAATTATTATCGATTTGTTCTCCTCGTGCAACTTTGACATAATTGCACTCCCCTTCGGGTCGTGAAATTAAAACTGACAAAGTGTCACTCGGGAAACAAATCGATAATTTTAGAGCTCCTTGCAATTACTACTGATAATTACAATCATAAAAAAGACACAATCCATGACAATAGGAAGCAGAGGAGAAAATCTAGAAACAGTATGAATACCTAGGAGTTGTAATAAATGAAGACAGGAAATTCAATTAAGATGTATTAAAGAAAATAGGAAAAGAATAAATATAATAAACGTATTAAATCCAATGTTATGGACTAAAAACTTAACAAAAAGAAATCAGGCTAAGCCAAGACTGATGACTGGGTCAGAAATTTAGTTTTATTGACAAAAATAACTCATAAAAACCGGCATGCCTGCGATTTAATCTGAAATAAACACTGATGATGCAATTGTAATTCCGAAAACGTTTTGTTTTGAGATAGCCCTTTTTAGGGATTTTGTAAATATACCTTTTACTAATAAATATTATTTTTTTTACTTTTTTAAGTTTTTTGTCACAGAGCATACGGCTTTATTTAACACGTTCACGGGCATGAATAAAACATATTGACTAGTAAAATTTGCTAACTAGCAACTAGCCAATTATCCACCTTTATTCCACTTAAGTAATTTTTACAATTTTTCAGAGTATAGGATACCAAGCCAGGTTCCAAAGTTACTGGACTAAGAAAATGATCTCGTTTGGAATCGGTTCTAGAAGTGCTCATCTCTACGTTACCAAAACAGTTCGTGAGTTGCTTTTCGACGGTTACGATGATCCTATATTAGGAATCATCTCCAAAATACCGTTCGTAGGAGCACCCGAAAAAGGAGGATTATTTTTTGGGGTAAGTTTTATACTTATAGACATCAAAGAACTTAAAACTGTGTATATTACATATATTTTTAATATACGAAAATATAGATAAAGGGTGGCTCAAATTAAACAGTGTGCTGTTTAATTTGAGTGTGTGAAGATGATTTTTGAGAACCTCCAAAATATAAATTAAATATAAAATTCCTACACTGATAGAAAATATACTTTTTATTAAAAACAAAACAAAATTCGCAGAGCGGGAGATCTAAAGATTTCTTACGTTAGAAAACAATTTCTGGTCACAGCTTAAATCGGAACATTCTATACTTAACATAGAAAATAGACGATAAATGAATAGAAGTGAGGAATCTACAATTTGCATTCCACAACACATCAATTTATCTGAGCAAAACTCCAAAGAATTTGATTCGCAGTAGGGGAGACCGGGGCTAGTTGTCACAGTGGTAAGTTGTCACAATGCCGATTTCTACCTTATTTGTGAAGTTAACCCGCTGTATCATCTACATGCGAAAGCTATTATTCATCACCAACTCCACACAAAATAGAGAGTTATCGAAACCCTATTTAACATCGTCCTTTAATAGGTGCGTTCGCGGGTACAGTTGACAAATTGTCGCCGACAATTTCTAACCTCATTTAATATAAATAATATCGTTAATAGATAAATAAACAAGGTATATTTACTTTTAATTAATATTAATAACTAATTATTAAATTATTCTAGGTAAATATACCTTGTATATTTATCTATTAACGATATTATTTATATCATTTTAAAGTGCGCATGCGTTTGGCTGCTAATTTGTCGCCGACTAGTCCCCGACAGACATCCTTTATTTTGACATATACGCAAGCGCAGTATCACGTCCTTTATTTTTGTCCTGTAATAAAATACAGGCCGCCCGTATTTAAGGAAAAATAGAGGACACAAATATTTTAATAAAGGATCTTTTATTTTGCCGTAACGTGTCAAAAATGGGACAAATTTGTCAAATTATGTGAAGAAACAAGAAAAGAAACGCGTTTAACTTCACTTATATTTATGTTTTTATCAACAAATAGAATTTTATAAGTTATTTTTATATTTACAAAAATATTTAATGTGTCATTTGTCAAAATAAGAGATTCTTTAAAACTGCGTTTCCGATAACTCTCATTAGACTTATCCTGTATTTGTCCTTTATTAAAAGATCCTTTAATAAAGTAACTTTTAACTTAGGGTTTCGATATTTCTCTAATATTACAGAGATCGACCAGTAATTATTTCTCTTATTTGTGTAAATGCGTTTTGAGGCTTCTCATGTAAAAATTTTAATCTTCAAACATCTCGTGCTGTGAGTGAATTTGTTAAACCAAGGTAATAAAAATATATTTTAAAGGGTACTGTCGATCTTATAGAATACATACGTAGGGATATTTTGATATATTTACTCATTGGAATATTTTTGATTTGACATTCAGTTACGGAAGGTCATGTGGGGCTAGATGTCACAAATTACACGGGGCAAGCTGTCACTGTGACAACTTACCCCGCAGCATTTAAATCTGTTAAAATGATTTTAGACCATATTAAAATCATTTTAAATTGCTAAAGAATAGAGGGTATATCATTTATATATTTTTCAAAGGTAAACTTTTTGTGAAAAAGTGATTTAATATCTACAGGATTAAAATTTAATTTCTAATCTAAATGCTGTTGTTCTGCTTGCATAGCATGGATGAAGACAAACCCCTGGAAAAACTATTACTATCTATTATATAGTTGGTATTGTGACAACATCTCGGCCTATGATACTTACTCCAAATAATATAATGGCGAGATTTAGGATCACTGGTATTTATTCCTTTAACAGGGATATATTCTCAGAACAAGACTTCCTCCCCCAGTTACGTTACCAATCGAAAGAACCCAAATGAAACGGAAGTGGGCACACCTGACACCCTAGGAGGGAAAATTAACTAATATGTACAGGAAACGAAGATCGTGGGTTAGGTAATTTAGAAAACCTACAGACAAGCAGTGAGAACATTCAAAAGACACCAAATAAACAATTTGTCAACATCCAAGATAATTAAGATCCGAATGAAAACCTTGCAGGTAAGAATCCTTTAAGAGCCCTTCAAACTAATAATTTCCTTTTCTTAAAACAGGTAGGTATATCCTCCCTGTTTTGAACTTGAACAAATCAATAGTTGAAGAATTTTACACGTTTCAATTTTTAGGTCCCTCGGATTTACTATAGGTAAAAAAATGTGAGTCCGGAAATGACACCACTCGGAGGATTTAAAGCAGGGCTGTCTGTGGAAACGGTTCGTCCTTTCCCAAAGGCTGCGAACAGGACCAACCGCATTCAACGTAAAAAAACGCAAATCATCAATACTAACAGATACTCCAGTCAAGGATGAAATTGTGCAGGACGAAAATTCTAGACAGAACAAATAGATATATACAAAAAAAGAAAAGCGTTAAAATGAATCTGCCTTCTTCCCAAAAAAAAGTAAGGCCAAAAGAAAAGAAGGCATTTCATCAAACAAATAAGACTGTATATAGCTTGTTTGCGGAGAACTTTATTGGGCTTCCATAGAAAGTTCGACCAACGTAATCGTCCTCTGAATCACAATTGTGGCACACATAAAATGGATTTCCATTGGTGCAGCCTGTGTGTCCATTGTTCGCATAATTTACGTTGGTCCAACTTTCTATAGAAGCCCAATAAAGTTCTCCGCAAACAAGCTATATACAGTCTTATTTGTTTGATTATGAATGGATGTAGTTATTTTTAAAATTGTAATTTGTTCTTTGAATAAAAACGTTTAGTTTATTTTTGTAATACTGTGACAATTTGTCCCAGGTACAGTGACAACATGCCCCATTTAGTAGTATGCTGTCACACAAATCCTGTCGAAGGTTAAACCATCGTATCATTTTAACCACTCGTATCTACAATTTTAGAAAAATATGAATGGGTAGCCTACATTTGAACTAATTATGTGGAGAAAGTTTGGTTAAAAAAAAATAAAAAGTGTTTGAGTTTGAACCAAAAACTGTGACAACTAGCCCCGGTCTCCCCTACTCAATTTGTGAGTAAATAAAGGTAAAAAAAGACAGTTTAAGATTTAGTTTCGATACAAAAACCACCACCATTTGCTTATGCACATTTCGTCCTCTTGGTCTCCTCAGAACAACTCGTGGTGTACTCTCTAGAGAGCACACCACCAACATACTGCGAATACGGATGCAATGTAGATGTATATGTATCATATGATTATATGTAACAAGGTGCTAAAATTGCGCGCCGTGTAACGTCACAAGTACACTTCATATGAGGCGCGTGACGGACCTATGGATAATCCTCATCCAAACAAGAGGTCTTGCGTGGAAGGAACTTGCAATAGGTCTTTCGAGGACGTAAAACAAAAAACAGACCATCCTAAGGCAATTTGTAGCATGGTTTTGCACGCTGGTTATTCGCATGGAATGTTGTAGGGATGTAAACATTTTAAAATTATAAAAAGCTGCTAAATAAATATGTTATACCATCAGTTTCAAAAGGTAATTGCCCGATATCGTAAGTTAATATTAATAAAAGTGCTTATTAATTTTATTGATCAGACCGTTAGTATGGTAAAATATCCTGGAATGATAAAAACACTAATAACACATTCGCTATGGCTTTTCGCGATATATTTCGTCTTACTGTCCTCGATCGGAGTCGCATGCGCATCTAGTAAAATATCACTTTGACTCCGATCGGAGTCATGCGCAGCGAATGTGTTAAATGACGGTGTCCGGTTTATTAAACATTTATTTTGAGAATAAAGAATATAACTAAAAAAATATATTATAAATTTAGATTCTAGTGATGTAACCGAGAGGCTAAGGATTTCAGTCTAATTATTATACTTCAACAACCTAACAATAGGTACTTATGGAAGTGTAATTTTTCACCTATTAACAATAATTTGTTAACAAATTAAAGTCAAATAGATCTAAAAATAGATATACATATTCATTTTACATATTTTTTTGAATTATTTCAAATAATTAAACTATTAAATTAAAATGAAAAAAACATATTCGTGTTTTAAAATTGTTGGCACTACTAAATTAATTACTAGAGAATATAAATGGATAAATACATATTAAAATAAATAAGTAATATACTAGACCAGGGCGTATCTGTAAAAATATTAGTACATTTGGATGTTGAGAGGTGACTCATATTTTTTTGCAGAAATTGCTTGGAATTTACTCATATAATAATAATTGAGTTATCCTTCCACTCAAACAGGTCCGGAACATTGTTTAAATAATCAAAATGTCAAAAAATGAAGGAAAAATTCGATTTTTTTCTTCGTTTTTTGATTATAACTTTAAAAGTATTCACTCCGAGAAAAGTTGCGCTGACATAAAAGTTGCGTAATTAAATTTCCTATAATATAAGATTGGTTAAATATTTAAAAAATTGTCACCCTTGTTGCAAAACAGCAATAATTGCGAAAAAACAATAAAAAACAAGTATTCGCATTTTTCGTTTTCAAACATTTATGCTACACTTAGGACATTCATATTTTACCCAGAAATACTTTGTGATACAATAAAACAATACTGTAAATTTCAATAAGATCGGTTTAATAGATTTTGCAAAATAAATTTTGCAATCCAGCTTTCGCAACAAAATTCATTTTTTCAAAATGTTGCAGGACTGAAAATAAAGCAGATAGCAAGTTGATTTTTTTTATAGATAGGAGGACACTGTATCTTTCATTATACAATTTGCAAAATTAAAATCGGTTTGCTATCACTGCGTTAGGATTTTTTTTAAATTAACATTAATTTTTGGTGCTACGCGCAGGACAGCGGATACGTTTGCTCTGATTGGGCATTCTAATGACCTTTGATATTTATTGATAAATTTTAATTTTCAGTACATTTCGATACAAAGAAATAAATTTGTTTATTGCAAAATAGTTATAATCTTTTTAGCAAAAACTTTCTTTGTTCATATATTTTAACTTAGAGAATAAAAGCTTATTATTTTTAAACATATACAATTGTTTAAACAATATATCACAGAGAATAATCAAATTAGTTTGATATTTGTGGAATTAAAATATTAAAATATGTATAACAAAATATAGAGTAAGAGTATTACTCTCTTAATATATTAAGCTCTTAAGAGTAAGTAATATATTACATATAATAAAAATTGGAAGAAATTTTGGTGGAAATCAACTTGTTCGAATCGAACACCGCTGTCCTGCGCGTAGCACCAAAAATTAATGTTTATTTAAAAAAATTCCTGACGCCGTGGTAGTTAACTGATTTTAATTTTGCAAATTGTATATGAAAGATACAGTGTTCTCCTATATATAAAAAAAATTCAACTTGCTATCTGTTTTATTTTCAGTCCTGCAACATTTTGAAAAAATGAATTTTTTTTGCGAAAGCTGGATTGCAAAATTTATTTTGCAAAATCTATCAAACCGCTCTTAATGAAATTTACAATGTTGTTTTAATGTATCAAAAAGTTTTTCTGGGTAAAATATGAAGTTCCTATGTGTAGCATAATGGTTGAAAAACGTAAAATGCGAATACTTGTTTTTTTATTTTTTTTTTCGCAATTTCTGCCATTTTGCAACAAAGGTGACAATTTTTTAAATAATTAACCAATCCTATATTGTACGAAATTTAATTACGCAACTTTTTTGTCAGTGCAACTTTTCTCAGAAGTAAATACTTTTAAAGTTATAATCAAACACGAAGAAAAATATCGAATTCTTCCTTCATTTTTTGACATTTTGATTATTTAAACCATGTTCCGGAGCTTTTTGAGTGGAAGAATAACTCAATTATTATTATATGAGTTAATTCCAAGCAATTTCTGCAAAAAAATATGAGTCACCTCTCAACGTCCATCTCAAAGCAGATGCGCCCTGGACTATACCTACCTAAACCTAAATGCGTTGTAATGAAATAGAGGGTCTTGACTTCAACGTTACAAAGAATGTACTTCACTGATCCGTGAGACCTAAGGACTACTACAATCGAACCCGCTTATTAGAATACCTGTTAAAGGAATATTCCGCTTTAAAGAATAGAAATTTGAGGTCCCGAAACGTTTCTACTAGCCACCAAGGATCGTTTATTAGAATATCCTGGTTATAGGAATACTTTTTCTTGGCACGAAGGCTATTACAATAAGCGGGTTCGACTGTACTAGTCAAAAATAGCTTGAGACTCATCAATTTTGCCATCTGCGTAGAAAACTATGTGAGAGCGCATTCGAAAAAAAATGTATGGATGCTTAATACGTTACCTTTCATCACCTCGTTGGTACATTCTGTGCAACAGGTTTAAAGAATGTAAACCTAATTTGCAAATGAATTCTAGAATGAATTATTATTCTATTACGAAAGAGATAATTTAATTTTTATCATACCATAAAAGACGAGATTAAAGTTAAAATTTAAAAGATTTGTCTTCCGTCTCGGAATAGTTATTTTCCTGAGAGACCGCGTTACCATCGTACCATATTAAAGAGCCTCTGTATCTGCCTCCTTGATTACAGCAAGGAATTTGACAAAGTTCGACATAATCTCCTCCTAAAAGTACTTCGACATAAAAATCTCGAATAATATCGAGTCTGTATTTTAAAAAGTTGCTGTTCTAAACGTTTGTAAAAAAACTGATGAAATAGAGATAGGTAAAACAAGAAGTAAGGAAGATGTACCGGGTGTCCCAATAAGAATGGCGCTTGGCCATATCTCAGGAACCGTTTATAGTACAGCTTTGGGAAAAAGTATTTTATAACAAAATTTGCCTCGAGAAAAGCCTGGAAATTATTTTCATAATTGTAGGTCCACCGCTAGAGGGCGTAATTAAATATCAAAAATTAAAAAATCGAAATTTTACAAAATTTGCCCAATGAAAGGACACTGGAAATCACATTATCGCATTCTTCATAAAATTCTGCGCATATTTTATTTCACAAGTTTAAGTCTACCTGTGCAAATAAGAGGTGGGGGTGAGTGGGAACATTGTTATGAGAAAATCGCTGTAAGTCCGGTTCTGCTTAATCGATTTTTTCAAACTTGGTCTTGTTGAAAACAGCTCTTTTTCGTCAATGTAACAGTTATAATTTGGAAACAGCCTATTACGTAATATGCCGGTTAGGAGGCGCTATTCATTTTCTTTTTAGAAATCTAGTTCTCTTTGGAAAATATTAAATACAAGTATGTATTTTTTTCCTGTATTACAAAATTAGATCAAATTAGCAACAGAATGCCGAAAACCTCATGTCTATACCTCTTTTCTATCTCGAGATATCTTAAGAAACGTGTAAATTTTAAACATAACTTTGGCTGTCATATAAGTGGAAATATATAGAAGCAAGTAGTGTGCTTTGGAAAAAAACAAAGAAACATTTTCCAGATGTCACCGTATATAATAAATCAAAACAAAATATGAAAAACTCTACTACTGGGGTGACGTCTTTGGGGATATTTCATTGCATATATTCTAGCCGCAACAGTTGCATTTCTTATGCATTCAAAGAATGTGGCTATCATGTCAAATGCTTCTTAGTTTGTAAGAATCATCTTGAATTTCACTCTGTATAAATTTTATATAAATTTTAATAGAAACAAACCGCAACAAACCATCAATGAACAAATTTTTATGTTTTACTGATTTGACACATAATTTGACACATGATGAATTTTTGAAGTTAATACTTCTAAGAGTTCTATTTTTTCCATAGCACACTACTTGTTTCCACTTTGACTTCCTTAACTTAGTTTACAGGTGACAATAACAGTTATGTATTTATCTTAGTTGGGAATAGGATAATTGATATTAAAATATAATGAAATAAAAATTAAAAATTTGTGTAGAAAATCTGAAGTTTCTATATTTTCTACGATTCATCGAGAGAAAAGCAAATGCGCGGAGGCAACAATTCATAAATATTTACATATTAACGCTATTTTTTTGGTATTATTTTAAGTATTAAAATTAGTGTAATATTTAAACAAAAATAAAATTAAACTGTTTAAAATATATTTATTTCGTTAAAATCATAATAGTAGAAGTATAACTTCTTACTCGCGTGCAAAGTACACACACTATTTTTTTGTTATATTTTATAGTGTTATTTGTCTTATTGTTGTTTCTATTCATTATATACGGTGACATCTGGACAATGTTCCTTTTTTTTCATAGCACACTACGTGCTTCTATATATTTCCACTTATATGACAGCAACAGTTATTTTTAAAATTTACACGTTGCTTAAGATATCTCGAGATAGAAAAAAGGTATCGACATGCGGTTTTCGGTATTCTGTTGCTAATTTAGTCTAATTTTGTAATACAGGGAAAAACATACATACTTGTATTTAATATTTTCCAAAGAAAACTAGATTTCTAAAAAACAATAAATAGCGCCTTCTAGCCGGCATATTACGTAATAGGCTGTTTCCAAATTATAACTATTACGTTGATGAAAAAGAGTTGTTTTCAACAAGACCAAGTTTATAAAAATCGATTAAGCAGAACCGGACTTACAGCGATTTTTTCATAACAAGGTTCCCACTCACCCCCCACCTCTTATTTGCACAGGTAGACTTAAACTTGTGAAATAAAATATGCACAGAATTGTATGAAGAATACGATGATTGGATTTCCAGTGCCCATTCATTAGGCAAATTTTGTAAAATTTCGATTTTTTAATTTTTGTTATTCAATTACGCCCTCTAGCGGTGGACTTACAATTACGAAAATAATTTCCAGGATTTTCTCGGGGCAACTTTTGTTATAAAATTTTTTTCCCAAAGCTGTAGTATAAACGGTTTCTGAGATATGGCCGAGAGCCATTCTTATTGGGACACCCGGTACATACTTTCTTCGCTTCTCTTTAAACTGCACCCAGAAGAGATAGTTCAGGTAACGCTAATAGAAACGTCTAGTAGATGTAAAGTTAACTTAGAATTCATATTTATCATACGTTTATATGATTCGTTAATTATCGCAAACTGCGTTGAAGAATTGCAGGTTCTGACAGATCAGATTTTAGATATTAGCAAACAGTGAGGTCTTTGTGAGTGAGGAACTTTAAATGTCGAAAAGACAAAATTATTCACTATTTCAAAGGCCCAACAACAAGCGAGGTTATGAATAAGGGGGGAAATCGTTCAAAGGGTGGGCATATAATTATATACACACTTGGGAACAGTCGTAATCGATACCAACAATTAAACGCCATAATTCAAATTAGGAGTAGGAAAGTTCCGCTCAATATTTAATAATAATGAGAGAACAGTACTTTACTGCAACTCAAAGTATGATTACTGAGGTGCTATCTATTATCGATGTTATTATATGGAATGGAAGCATGGACCATAAAATGGACATTAGCAATGGAACAGATGCGTTTGAGACGGCAGACAGAATGAGTCTCAACTCCATCCAGATGGTTGGGTGCTTTCACCCGTACAATGAACCGTTTTGTTCATGGTACCCATACCATTAACAAAACTTTTTAATGTATTTTTTGTTAAGTCTCTAATGTGCTCTTTGTTAGATGTTTTTTTCAAAATTATCAATTTTTTTAACTTCTGTCCCTCTTACGTAGTGGTATTTTTAAATTTTGTCCATGAAGATGGCTTTGTAAGCCGAAAGCGCTCTAGGAATTAAATATTTTCCTCACTTTTAAAACACTTTTCTTTCCCATTCATTCATTTATCATGAGTGTGTACAAAACACATCAATCTTTTTCAATTATCAATTAAAGAAAATTCCTAATTTAAAAATGAATCAAATATTCTTTAATGCCATTTGGTATCAAAAATTGATCGTCAGCAAATAATGAAACCGCTTTAGAAATCTATATTATATCTCTCTCAGTGGGGTGCATATAATTTCCATTGCTTTTATTTCAAATCTACATATACAAAAGACAACGAAGAATTTTGCAAATATATTATTCAGCCGCGGATTTTTTGTTTACAATGCAAGTCGTTTTTTCTTTTCATATATGTTTCAATTTAAAGGCAAAAAGGCATTCTAAAAAACATGGCAGATTTCTTTCTTGGTTTAGATATGAGATGTATACAACTGTAGATGTATAGGTACAATCACATATAGTACATATTATGTATATGTGGTTGTATTATGTTTAAAACGAGATAATGGAATATATTTTTCTTTCTTGTATTTCTGATTAATTTTTATTGATTGAAATACAGCTACTGTTGAATTAAAAATAACTATATCGCCTAACAAGCACAATTTAGCATTTTTGGTAAAAAATATGTCTTTTTGTATTTTTTTCTTATAATTTAGCGTCAGTATTATAGTATTAGCATTGTTTATATAGTAATAGTTGGTCAACTTAACGAGTAAATTATTTGTTTGATCCTAATTGAGACAGTCACCAGATGTCACCACCATTTCTGTTAGGGTTGCAATCAGGCCCGGCCCCAGGGGTGGGCGAACTGGGCGGCCGCCCAGGAGCGGCAAATTTTAGAGGAAAGCCAATTTTTGAAATTGAAGAAATAATAACTTGTTTTTAACATTTTAAAAAATCAATATTATAAACAATAGCGGCAAATAGTCCAAGTAATGAAGCTTAAAATACGACAAAACCTCGCAAGTTTTACAGAATGGATCGATTTGCTTGAAAATTTGAGAATAAGTAGTGGATAGTCCAAGGATCAAAATCTATATGAGGCCTAAAGGCGCTTTTACCATGGGGGTGGTTGCCACCCCATCTCGGGGGTGGAAATTTTTTATTTTAGTTTGACCACAAAAGTTGGTAAACACATTCATTCTAAGCAAAAAACGTTCTATACATTTTTTTGATAAAGGTAATAGTTTTAGATTTATTCGCTATCGAAAGTGTTGGTTTAAATCGAAAAAATCATTGTTTTTAATCAGTTTTCTGCTAATAACTCAAAAATTTTTCGTTCTATCAAACAAGTTTGCTTAACAAAAATGTACCTTTTGAAAAAATAAACAAAACCGTTTTTTATAATTTGCTTTAAGACCAGTAGTAATCGAGCTATACTTTATTATATGTTAGCTCTTCTTCGTAAAATGCTAAATATTGTTGTTTCAAAAGTCAAAAGACTTTGCAGGAAAACTATGCATTTTTCGAGGATAACTTGTTCAAGCTAATTTAAAGTATTTAAAAATATCTATCTCCAGAAAAAAAAATAGTCCCTAGCTCAAAAATTAAGTGACTTATAGTAAAAAGATTGTCAGTCCCTATTTTTTTCAGCGAAAAAATGATCGGAAACTTCCCCCTACACTCCACCCTAATTAAAATTGGTCATTAACCTTATTTGGTCTTCTTAATTTATGTCTTATTAATAGGTTCTAGAGGTTTGACCGGCTTATAATGATTAGTTTTTAAAAAGAATTGAGTTAAAAGCGAATAACGAATTTTTGTAATTTGGTAAAAAATACCCTTTTCTTCTGAATAGAAAGATTAGCATCAGAGTTACGAAAAATATTTAAATACAAGATTGTAGCTTATATAATTCCCAAGAACTTGGATTGCAAAAATTTTTTCTACGGCAAAAATTGAGTGAGCTATTGAAAATTAAAACTTGTAGTAATAACATGCAAAAACCACCTTTATCAACCCCTTCAAAGTCACCTCTTTTTGCGAATGAGGATTTTAAAAGGATTTAATATTGATAGCATTATAGGTCCTGTAAAATCCTACAAAATTTTTGTTTAACAAACTTTCTAGGAGAAAAAATAAAAAAGTTACTGTTAAAAGTTAATATATTTTTTTGAAAAAAAATGAGATATTCAATTGGAAGCATAATAATGTAAGTTAGCGGTGTTCTTAGTCATCGGCCTTATTCATTCTTCTTTATTTATGTATTAATAATATATTCCAGAAGTTTGACTGGCTTAGAATGATTATTTAAAAAAAATGGAGTTAAAAACGAATAACGAATTTTTGTAGTTTGGTAAAAAATGCCCTTTTCTTCAGAATAGAAAGATTAGCATCAGAGATACGAAAAAATATTTAAATATAAAATTGTAGCTTATTTAATTCCCAAGAACTTGGATTGGAAAACTTTTTTCTACGGCAAAAATTGAGTGAATAGTAAATGAGTATAATACCGAAAAACATTGATTTTTCGATATAAAACTAACACTTTCGATAGCGAATAAATCGAAAACTATTATTTTCATCAAAAAAATGTATAGAACATTTTTTGCTTAGTATGAATGTTTTTATCAACTTTTGCAGTCAAAATATAATAAAAAATTTCCAGCTCCGAGATGGGGTGGAAACCACCCCCATGGTAAAATCGCCTTTCGGCATCATATAGATTTTGATCCTTGGACTATCCACTACTTATTCTCAAATTTTCAAGCAAATCGATCCATTCTGTAAAAATTGCGAGGTGAAAAGCTTCGGTTCCTGGACTAAAAACTGCAACTGTAAAAACGAGAATTAAGTAAGTGAAACAATAACAATTGCAAGGTTCATTCGACGGAAAATCGACAACACCGCCTTCTTCTTCATCGCATAAGAACAGTAGGATTAGAACTAAACTAAATTTACTGAAATTCACTTAAAATTAACTTTACTGAAAATGGATGTACTTAATAATTATTATTAGAAGCATATGGCTGAAGCTTTGTCCAGCCACGCTAAGTCTCCAGCTCATCTACAGTTACAGTGACAGTGGGTAGAACTAACTATTAGACTAGAATCGGGCAAAATCATAGATGAAGAAACACAAAAAGTTCTAAATTCAGAAACAGGTCATTGGAAAAATGTAATAAGTACAACGACTTATAAGGGTATAAGAACTATATTAATAATACAGTTGTTATTAGCACAACAGTGTCTTTCATTGAGGGGCGATTCTCATAAACATTTTCATCAAAACAATGGTTATTTTTTAAGGTTTGTGAGCTCTTTAAAATTGTTGATTCTGTTTTACAAGAGCACATTAGGAGAAAAACTAATGGGAGTAACAAGCAGCATCACTATTTGGGAAAACGTATTCAAAACGAAATTATTCAGCTCCTCCATGACCAAATCAAAAATAAAATTTTAAACTTTTTGAAATCAGCAAAGTATTATAGCATAATTTTAAATTGTATATCTGATATTGTTGGGTGGAACAGATATAGTCGGTTCGCTAAACTCGGACAAAACTGGCTAGTGATTTTAGTTGGTAATTTTTTTGTTTTTGGCCAATTTTACCAAAATTGACAAAGTTACTAACTATTTGATAATTATTAATTATTTAGTAATTATTTTTTTACCAATTTTACCAAATTTGCAAAATTACTAAAATCACTAGTCAGTTGTGTCTGAGTTTAGCGAACCGACTATAACTATTGTTGTACATTTTGTCGATTTAGGTTCTTGTTCACAAAGTGTTAAAATTGAAGACCATTTTCTTGGATTTGTGCCTGTAGTGGGAACCACTGGCTTGGGAGTTACAGAGTCCCAGAATGAACCGGGAATACCTTTGGAAGATATGAGAGGACACGGGTATGATAATGGGGCAAACATGGAAGAGAAGAACTTGGGAGTTCAAAACAGAATTTTGAACATGAATCCTAGAGCGTTTTTTGTCCCATGTTCTAGCCATTCACTTAACTTAGTTGTGAACGATGCTGCAAAAGCCTCACAGTTTGCAGATTCTTTGTTTTCCTTAGGGACAAAAACTTATAACTTTTTCTCAGCATCTATTCATCGTTGGAATTTGCTGAAAAATCATATTTCTAGCCTAACATTGAAACCTTTGTCCGAAACTAGATGGGAAACTAGAATAATTGACGCAATTACTCCCATTAAATACCAAATTGAAGAAATTTACGATGCTGTTGTAGAAATCACTGTGAATAAAAACAACGATATTGGTTACTTATGAGGCAAGCTGTTTGGCAAATCAAATCCGTGATTTTACTTTTCTTTGATCTGCGGTAATATGGCATGACATTTTACTTCACATCAACGTAGTCGCGTACGCGCAGAGGATTTATATGGGAGCGTATCAAGCTCATCAAGCTTTATCAGTTTATAAGAAAATCGTAAATCCATTAAGTCTCTCAGAAGTGATTTAACATTCCAGGGCTATTTGACAGACGCAAAAGAGCTCATCAAATTTATAAATTGAGAACCCGAAAAGGATGCACAGTAATGGCCAGAAAGAGAAAAGTGAAAAGACAATTTGGCCATGAGGCTGAAGATGAAAGTGTGGACTCAGATCCAGAGACACGATATAAAGTTGACTTCTATTTAAAATTTATAACATAACCGTTAATGCATTAAGTGATAGATTTCAGCAAATTAAGAGCCATGGTGAAATTTTTGAGTTTTTGGGTATACCAATAGGTCGGGGGGAGGGGCGGCGGTTGCCGATCTTGCCCAGCGCGGCAAAATCTCTAGGGCCGGGCCTGGTTGCAATGTCAGGGGTAACTTTTTTTTTTGAAACGTTTATTCAGCAATCTGTTAGTTACAAAGCGTAAACTTCAGCGTATTCATGCGTAACTACGATAAATACAAAATGCATAGACACCAAGTTGGATACAATCCTATTCATAACACACCAACTCGCATACATTATATCATTGATTATAGACACGGATAATATTAAGAAAAATAAATATATGGAAGAATATAATTTAGAAATTGAATTAATCATGTCATACTATACAGGGTAGCGAGAAAGTATGGAAACACGGTAATTTCTCGGAAACTGCTACAACGATTTTTATAGATTTTGGTGGGTAAGGGTATTCGAATACGGCCGATATTCCAGTGGTAATTACATTGTTGTCAAATCTTCCGTTTTTTTGGAAATCTAATGAACTTTCTTATTTTAAATGAAACACCCTATATATTTTTTACGTTTTGAAGTCCTTAAGAAATACTGATTATTTTTATGTTATATTCCCTATACCTAAATTCCATAATTTCGGAGTAATTGCTACATTTATTTTAAAAATTTTTTTACAAATTATACAAATTTATTTTTTTGAACTGGGTAGATATTATTTTAGGTTCTTTGAGCTATTGGGAACAAAAAAGGTTTTTTGTAATTCCGAGTTATAAACAATTTAAAACTGAAAAAAATCGAAAAATGACGATTTTCTGGGTTTAAAAACATAAGTAAAAAATACTATTTTTGAAACTATGAATTGCCTAAATTTAGCCAATTTTGTCAAACCTTATTTTATCAGTTGCCGATAAGTGATTTGGTCTTATTTCATTCTAAAACATTATTTTTTAGTTGTTAATGATGTGCGATAGCCCGTTTTCTCATATGAGCTTTATTAACAATTAAAAAAAAACAATATTTTAGAATAAAATATGCCAAAAATTCTTATAGGGATCTGATAGAATAAGGTTTGAGCTTGAATTTAGGTACTTCGTAATTTTAAAAATGATTTTTTTAATTGTGTTTTTGAACCTTGAATATCGTCATTTTTCCATTTTTTTTTTCAGTTTTAAATTGTTTATAACTCGGAAACGATTAACTTTTGAGGAAAATTACAAAAGATCTTTTTTGTTCCCAATGATCCAAAGAACCTAAAATAATGTCTAATTGGGCCGAAAAAATTGATTTTTATAAATTGTTTATTATTTTTTTTTCATAAATGTAGCTATAACTCAGAAATTATGGCATTTAGGTATAGGGAACATAACATGAAAAATAATCAGTGTTTCTTAAGGACTTTAAAACACAAAAAATATACAGGTGTTTTATTTAAAATAAGAAAGTTCATTAGATTTCCAGAAAAACGGAAGATTTGACAACAATGTAATTACCACTATAATATCGGCCGCATTAGGACACCCTTACCCACCAAAATTTATAAAAATCGTTCTAGCGGTTTCCGAGAAATCACCGTGTTTCCATACTTTCTCGCTACCCTGTATAAACAATGGTATAAGTTGTATAAACAAATGTTTATGCTACAAAAAAAATAAGCATAAAGAGACAAGTAATACTGAATATAGACTAATGAGTGTTACTATCGAAAAAAATATGATAATGCAGTTAGTAGAAAGTAACAAAGTATATAAGAGAACGTGGTAGGACTACAAAGGTAGGATTCTATTGGAAAATAATCATCGAAGGATGGCGAAATAAAGACTAAGAGGTGATAGAAGAATTTATGAGGATAAACTGTAAGAATTTGATAACCACTAAAACTAAAAAAAGAGCAATGATACACCATGGTACACAAGAGAAAACTGATTCACGAAAATATACCTAATTCTGGCAGGCAAATAGTGATATTGGGAGTAAACGATCCTACTCAGTCCTAGTGATAAGAGTTCGTTAGTAGATAAGGACCATTTTATCAATCAACAAAAGAAATAACAATAGCGGATAACCTTAATGGAAAGGAAAATGAGAGCATAATAGGACATAAGGACATAAAATACACGTATATGTACAAACAATGTAGCACTATCGAAGTTAGAGATTAAATTAAGATGCACGAGTAAAGAGAGCAGCCAAATGTAACGCCGACCAGTGATTAACAATTTTAGAACGGGGGTTTCCCTACAGCTTGAACACCAAGCTAGAAGGAAGAAGGAGTGCCAAGTAGAAATGGCGGGAATGAAGAAGAAATAAGGTTCAACAAACATTAGCTGCAAGGATCTATAAAGGATTTTTACCAGAGGAAACTTGACCAATAATTATTACGAGAATACGAATTAACGTGTCTAGACATCTTTGGTCATTGACACGGGAACAAAGGTTTACAATAATACATAGTTATGAGTATTTACGTTACGGACACTTAAGTATAAAGAAAAAAAATTAAAGAATAACAATCTTATGTGAATTAAATTTTGTTAAACAATAGGGAACTTGCATAAAATTTTTAATTCGAAAAAGATGCTATAAATCGCAACAGAATATAATTTAAAATATATAACAAAAAACAAGTTGTTTTTGTCTTTCGTTTGGCACCTAAAGACGATTAAAATCGAGAGAAAATTCAAATTATAGCGGCCAACCCAAAATGCGCCCTCATTGGTCGTGACGTCATATCATTGTAATGTTTAAACTCAGCGCCATAAATTCATTACGTTTTATATTCATTTGCTTGTTGTAATCATTTTGTGGTGTATTTCAGTTTTATAAATCTTTAGATAGTTACTGTGAACTATATATTTCATAATATTTGAGTGTTTTGTTTAAAGCAATTTTTAAATGACCGAAGAGGTTTTTTTAAAGGGCAGTCTGATAACTTACCCATGGACAGTAGAACCACTCTCCGAAAAATTGGAAGTAAAATCTGTAGTCGCTCATGGCGACCGCGCAATGTTCTTAGTTGCTTTTGCCCCACTCTCGCATTGCTAGTCGCATAGAAACGTACGAGTTTTAACAGGGAAAACCCGCATCCACGACTGGTGAATTATCAATTGCGTACTGCCGGTATTACTTCTTGAGATCAAAGTGCCGACAGAGAAGTGGTTTTACTGTCCCTCTTTATAATGTGCCATGGTCACATATTTTCAAAAGGATAAAAAATTTTCACAGAATTGATATTATATATTAAATTGTTATTTTTATTTTTTACATCAATATACCGGGTGGACCAAAAGTCAGTTAACGCTATCAAAAAAAGTCACGCGCAAGTTTGCGTCGTCTCCAAGCAAATATATCAAGGGCCTTGCAAATAATTCACAGTTACTAGGTATGTGATATTTTCAGCAAGACGGTGCACCGTCTCATTACGGATTGGAAGTTCGTGAGATTCTAAATGACCGGTCTAGTGATTGGATAGGGATTAGAGACACAATTGAATGGCCCGCGCGCTCGCCAGGTTTGACGCCCTGTGATTTTGCCTTGTGAAGAGTACTTAAAGATAAAGTTTTTGCCAATTTGAAGTTCTCCGTACCAACTTAGAAGTCTGTAAAAAGACTTGTTTCACTGTTTATAAGCGTTGCCAAAAATGTATTGATGAAGGTGGTTTACATTTTGAACCTAAAATATAAAGCATGCACTTCTTTGTACCTACTTATTTACAATAAAAAATAAACAATAAACGTTTTTTTACTTCAGCTATTTTTGCTTTTGTTAATATACAAAACTGTTAACTGACTTTTGGTCCACCCGGTACATGCATTCTTTATTCAAAAGTTCTATGTTCTTTTTGTTCAAAATACACTTGATTTATTAAAAAACAAAAACTATTAAGGAGACAACAGATATTACATTAAAACAACATATACCTACTTCGAATTAGCTTCGTATCCATGAAGACTTTGAGAATGAACTAAAATGCTTGAATGTCCTTTGTAACCACTTTATTAAGCTCCGTTTCTTTTCGACTGGTAATATAATAAATATTTTATTGGGGTTTCAATGGTCTTAGAAACAGAATGGTAATAACCCTTTCATAGTACATATGAGGCGCTCAGAGCAACAGTTTCTTAAACCACAAATTCATTTTTAGATTAATATATCAATAAAAGCAGCAACATTAAATCTTCGGATTAACAAGGGTCTACACAACCTACCTCTATGTTTGGCTTAATGGCGCTACATAATTCGTAGCGCCATCCCATAAGCATAATGGAAATACGAATGCAAAGATTGCATTTCCCTCGAAACTTCGTTTCTGGGTTTAGGCCACTGTTGCCCTGAGCGCCTCATATTTACTTTTATTTTCCATAGTAAAAACACACACGCTGTGTGTTAATATTTCTTCAAAAGCTGTGTTAGACCAAAAGTAAACAAAATTGTATGTAATTTTAAATGCGACGTTAGAAATGTCATACAAAATATGATCATATGACGTGACAAGGGTTCGCGCGCTTTTTAGATTATTTGAAATTATTTAAATACATAAAAAATTTTAAATTTGTACTTCCAAGTTATTATTAGGTTTTGAGGTGTGAAATTTTGAAAATCTTATTTTTATACGAAACTGAACATTATTATGTAATAAAATAAAAATGTGCAAGTTCCCTATTGTGTAGTCTTTAGGAAGTCTATTAAGCTCTTGAGTCGACTTGAACAGTTTACAAGTTCTTTCAAATTCGCCGGTCCGGAATAAGAATGACGTAACTGCAAATTTTGCCAATTCCTGTTTATTGCGTAATTAACTTTTAAAATACTGTATACAGATAATACAAAAACGGCAGAACTGTAACTATGTGCTGAGCCACTATAGGGTAGTTGCGTCGTTATTGAAATACGCACCATTTTATACCTTGTTTCAGATGAATATTGAAGCAACTGTAAAAAGGGTTGAAAATGGCGGGACTAGATTAAGAAAATTAAATTCGGACCAATAGGGATGAAAATAAAAGCCGTCGCTGTAAGAATAAACGGCATAATAAATATTTAAAAATATTTTTTTGTACAGAAAAATTTTAAGATCAATAATGACGCAACTGTAGGTAAAGTTTAAAATGTGGGGAATAAATTAAGATAATGAAATTCGAACCAATAGGGATGAAACTAGGAGCCATAATTATTGTAAGAATAAAGGCCATACCAATGCTCCGGACGGTTACGCATTGAATGCAAAGAACGCATTGAAAGCAAAAATGACGCAACGGTAAAAAGGGTTTAAAATGGGGGGATTATATTCTTCTTCTTCTTGTAGTGCCTATTCGTTTCGGATGTTGGCGCTCATCATAGTAATCTGTACTTTGCTAACTGCTGCTATAAAAGGACTTGTGGTAATAGTGTTGAACCATGTTCGTAGATTCTTCAGCCAGAAAATCCTTCGCCTTCCTGGTCCTCGTTTTCCCTCCACTTTTCCTTGCAAGATTAGTTGCAGTAGTCCATATCTTTCGCTGTTTCTCATTACGTGACCGAGGTATTCGATTTTGGCTGCTTTTATTGTGGTTAACAGCCCTTTTCCTTTTTGCGTTCTCAGCAAAACAGCCTCATTAGTAACGTGGTCGGTATAAGATACCTTCAGGATTCGACGATAAAACCACATCTCAAAAGCCTCAATTTTCTTGCAGGTGGCGTCTGTGAGAGTCCACTACTCAACTCCGTACAACAGTATAGGAAAGATATAACATCGCAGTAACGTGACTTTTATGGGCAATCATAAATCATGACATTTGAATAACTTTTTGAAATGCAGATCTTGCTTTCTCTATCCTACAT
This sequence comes from Diabrotica virgifera virgifera, assembly GCF_917563875.1. Classification (NCBI taxonomy): domain Eukaryota; kingdom Metazoa; phylum Arthropoda; class Insecta; order Coleoptera; family Chrysomelidae; genus Diabrotica; species Diabrotica virgifera. The sequence continues at coordinate 86,637,598 of NC_065444.1, read as the reverse complement.
TTAATTTCTATGGAATGGTCCCAGTTTTCATTGACGTTCGTACCAAAGTAGGTGTATCTTGTTACTCTTTCTATTTGTTGACCGTTCACACTGATTCGCCCAAATTGCTGTTCCTTCTTAGAGATCATCATACATTTTGTTTTCTCAGTGTTTAGTGAAAGTCCGTATCTGTGGCTGACTTCTGCTATTCCGTTCATTAACTCCTGGAGGGCTTTAGAACTGTCAGCGAATACCATCGTGTCGTCTGCGTATCCTATGTTATTGATACATTCTCCGTTAATTCTAATTACGGCTCCAACATCATCCACGGCTTCTTGAAAGATTTGCTCAGAGTAGATGTTAAACAGCAATGGTGATAATATACATCCCTGACGGACCCCACGTTTGATTTTGATATCGTCTGATTCTCCTGCTTCTGTCCGGATAGTTGATGTTTGATTCCAGTACAGATTGCTAATAATTCTTAAATCACAGGTGTTTATTCCAATATTGGTTAGTATTTCCATCAGCTTGTCGTGCTTTACTGTATCGAACGCTTTATGATAATCAATGAAGCATGCATAAATATCGCAATTTACGTCTCTACATCGTTGAAATGGCACCTGTACGAGCCTCTCTCGTACCCAATGCATTCCGAAAACCAAACTCTGTACGGCTGATTTTCTCTTCGCACAGTCTATAATATATCTTTTGATGTATAATTTTTAGAAATAATTTTAAAATATTATGGCTCATTAAGTTGATGGTTCTGAAATCACTGCAGGGTACGAAATTTTTTTTGTCTGGTAAAGCAATAAACGTCGACTTCAGCCATGTATGACTTTTACTTGGTATTACTATGTACTTGGTATTACTCCGCTCAAATATATGTCATTAAATATTTTTGTTAGGCATTGAGTACCGTCGGTATTAAATAGTTTTATGAGTTCAACATATGCATTGTCAGGTCCAGGAGCTTTGCCATCTTTTAGTTGTGATATTGCTTTTTCAACTTCATCTGATGTGATTGGTAAGTGATCATCACATATGTAGGATGGGATTAAATTAAGATAATGAAATTCAAATCAATATGGATAAAAATAAAAGCCATCATTGTAAGAATAATCGCCACCCCGATGCTCATGGGCGATTACTCCTCATTTAATCCCTATTTTAAATATTTAAAAATCGTTTTTTGCTCTCCTGAGAAATTTGACTTTTTGCAGTTACGTCGTTGTTATTCCGGACCGGGGAATTGTCGTTTATATTTTTGACAATGCGATTGGTTTAGTAGTGTTAACATTCTGTAAGAATGTGCTTGACGGTGATAGGACTATTCTTGCAGGGGGAGTATAACTGTTGGTCTGTTGAGGACATAAGATGACCGTGCTTCAAAGATGTGTATCCTGTATCCTGTCCTCAAAAAAAATTAAAAAGCTTGAATGTCTTCCTTTAAATGATTAACAAAATCCAATATTTCATTGTATATGTAAATTATTATTTATCTATTTTAAATTTTTGGTTTTTAGAGAAACGGCACCGTAGGTTTGGACGGTACATACTCATTAAACTACAAAAACGATGAACATTTCGGGGAAGTATTGCTCTGGGATGGAAAAAATGAAACCAATTTTTTTAGTGGAGAATGTAATGCTGTAAAAGGATCAGGTGGCGAGTTCTTTCCACTTAACCGAAAAAGGGACCAAATAGTTATGTTCTCATCAGATCTTTGTAAATCTTTGGTGTTACGGTACGTGGAAGATGTTACCATTAAAGGAGTGCATGGATATAAGTACTCAGCCGAATACGGTTTTGATAATGGTAAGTTTTTAACCTTCTTTACCTTTTCCAAAGCGAAAAAATCAAAAATCACAAATAATGATATAGTCTATCTAGATTCTTACGACCTTATCATTTGTACACCGCGACTTCCAGGTACATAATCTTCTTGGTGGAAGCTTGTAGAACGTGTTAGTTGTTACTGCAGACCATCCCGCTTATTAGAATACCGGTTATAGGAATATCCCGGTTTAAGGAATACAAATTTGAGGTCCAGAAACGTTTCTACTAGTCACCAATGATCGGTTATTAGAAAATCCCCGTTATAAGAATACTTTTGCTTGGCACGAAGGCTATTCCAATAAGTGGGTTCGACTGTATTTCTTTTTCTTGGAAAAATTCCACCAATCTTTCTCCTCTTTCATTGCGCTCGTCAAGTCCCATTTTCTCCAGTAAAATCTTGTCAGTACCCTTTGCCTTCTTTGGCATTGAAATCACTCATTATAATAAGTATTTTATGTTTTTAACATGTTTTAAAACACTCAATAAGACCATACGTAACATTTTTCGATATCCTTGTCTTCACCCTGAACTGTAGGTGCATAGACTGGTACTACATTCATTTTAACTTTTGGGATATGAAGTGGTAACATCATTGCTATTTCTGATGGAGAATAAAGCCAAGGATTGATCTATTGGCAATTTTATCCACCGTTTTCTAAGCATGCTGATTGTCGCTTCCAGAATAGTATCCCATGGCGTGTGGGGCAATTACGCTTAACCGGCCATCTGACCTTATTAATTCAAACAATATCAGTTTTCGGTCTGGCCATTTCTTTTTATAAATTATGTAGTTTACCAGCTTGAAATATACTTCTTAGGTTCCAAGTTCCATTTTTTAAATTCCTTCCGGAAATTTTTAGCATCCACTAACTATTAAAGTTTGCCTGAGACTAAAAGCCCTATCTTGTTTTTCAATTGTCATTATGAGTACGTCTATTAGGGGAGAGTAAGGGAGTAGTTTCCCATTACTTTCTTTATCGCAGTTAAAAAGCAATAAAATGTTCTATTATCCAATAATAAACTTATCTAGGATCATTTCTCTTACACTATATCTTCGTACTTATGTTGCTGCTGCCCAACATGAGAGTAGGATACGGGAAGGGAAGCTTTGGTAATTCGGTGGGAGAACGGGTCTAGGACATAATTTCTCTCAGATATCAGGAGACTGAAAGATAATTATGCATCAAGAGGGTAGAGTCGCATCACTGAATTAAATCTATTCTCTACTGCAAACGTAAAAGAGTATGTACCCTCTATGCGAAACTTAGGTGCCTCCTAAATTGAGGAGGAGTATCTTAAATGATTGAAACGTAAAATTTTAATAAACTTTTTAAGAGGCATAAAGAGCAAAAAAAAGATGGGGAACAAGCGCCATCTACAAAATTAATAAACATCATACAAGGTGCCTAAAATTACGAGACATATGAAGACCCAAAGAATGAGTTGCTACTAAAATTTAAGTGCTGAGGCAATCAAAGAATTCCAAATATATGGTCCATTGGTACATAGGAAGTCCATGACAAGTAGAAGAAGGTGAATACCGAGGAGAAGCAAAACACAAAAGAAAATGGGAAAGTATGTCTCTATTAAATCAAAAATTATTGACGATTGCAAGTGTTCTCGACCTCAATATCAAGAGATACTACATATTATATACACCGGTATTTAGGCGTCAACGCCCTTCCGGTATGGATCTATGGGGGAGTAACACTGAGACGCAAGCCTTTTTCCCTTGCCGTAATGCTCCCTCATAGGCCGATCAGACGCCCGCATATTTCAGTCTCAGCTTCAGATTCATATTAAAATTTTATACTGACACGTTAGCATTTTTGTTTTCCATTGAACTGGCTGGGGATTTAACTCTCACTCATCACGGTGAAGTGAAGTGCGGCCAACCGCTCGTCCCACTGAGCTTTCCGATTGACTACTAGATAATAAATTATTCAAAATGTCGAAACCCAAAGGACTCCATTTTCAAACAAATTAATGTTTAAAAATAATAAGATCTTTGGATTTATTAGTTCGGAAACAGATTCTCTCTTATACCTATTCCCATCCTTCTAAAAATTGCAAGGAAATGGGTGATGAATGTATAGACATGGGGAGTCTACATAGTTGCACTACACAACATATCAATTCACCGAGGTAAAGATTAACAAATCTGCTTCCTAGTACTCGATACGTGAGTAAAACCGTGGGTAGATAAAAGGAGAGCATCATTGTAGTTGCTTTCCTGATGAGAACAAAAGAGTTCGAAATGGTCCATAGAAAGATGGTAATGATCTCTGAATCGAAATTAAATATAATGCCTTTTATATAATAAATTACTCCTTTATTTTTGGACCAGGATAGCTTCCAGCCAAAAACTATTTTAGTTAGTTAACACCGTGAAGACTCGAAGAACAAACATTTTAGGCCTCATCATCATCAACCGTAGCTACTGCGGCCCCAATGAAATTTACTTATCAAAAATACAATAATCTCTTCTATGTTCTGTAAGTCCACTTTACTTTCGCCTATACATTCCAATTTCAATTACAGTCGGAAAAATGAAAGAACACCCATGAACGAACATATAAAACACGCTGTATTTTTCTGTCACCGTGTCACAAAGAAAATTGTTCAGTGCAAGTACATGTAACAATCATTATTACATGTACTTGCGCTGGCCAATTTCTTGTGTGACACGATGACAGGAAAATACAGCGTGTTTTATATGTTCGTTCATGGGTATTCTTTCATTTTTCCTACGGTAAGTAACATCAACTCAAACGGCAAGTGTTTAAGTGATAACAAACTCAATACATGTCAGAATTAGGGGCTGTTGTCCAGAGCAGAAAAATGTCGAGGATGGAATAGTGAACTAACTTTTCTCATTTATTTCCTAAAAAATGTTTTGGTACCCAGAAATTTGTGACTCTAATCGTTGTGCTCTCTAATCACATTAGACACGAAGCACATATTTGGAAATCCTATATGCAGTAATAAAAGAATTATCTACATATAAGTTTCTGTTACAAATTTCTTCACTGAAACGTGTTTCTAAAATGACACAACTTAAAAAAAAAACTCGTCCCTTTAATTTTCGAAAAGTATATTATTATTAAAACACTTTTTCGAGAAGTATATTATTTTTAATAAACTACGACCAATTTGTAGGAACCGTCCATCCAGAGAACGCGTGTTTCTGCAACGGTGAATGCATCCCGACAGGAGTGTTTAACATATCCAGCTGCCGGCAAGGTTCACCGAGCTTCCTGTCGTTCCCTCATTTCTACAACGCTGATCCCATTTACCAGAACGCCGTGAAGGGGATGAAGCCCAATAAAACTCAGCATGAATTTTACATGATTCTTGAGCCGGTAAGTGGATTAAATGGTCTTAAATGGTTTTTAAGTAGCCCGACAGTTAGGAGGAACGTGTTTTAAAAACGAATGAAGTTGCCTTATAAGTACCATATATCGCCAGATTTTTGGAGAAAACCGTAAAAAAATCCAGTTTGGAAAAGCATTTCAACATGTCTCTTCAATAATAGAGGGAAATTAAAACTAGCTAGAAAATAGTAATTTAAGATTATAATATCACTTATCTATTTATACAGGGTGTTTGGTAACAAATGGGCCATAGCTTAAACTTAGATTCCTGAGGCTAAATTATGTCGATTTAAGCTAACTTACAACTTACCTTAGTATGAAAGTTGATAATAACCGAAATACGGGGTAATATAATGAATACCTTTAGCGAGATGAGTGTAGTATATCTTTTTTAAGTAAAAGTAATAGTGAAATAAAAGTTTTGGTCTCAAAGTTAAACTTTTATTTTATTTATTTATGAATATTTCCTGACAGGCATGGGATAACAACAGGAAACTTGGTAATTGGAGATTTTTGGGGACCAGAAATCTAATTTCCCCACCAAAAATTATATATTATCCAGAGGGCGCCGCATACATCTTTCAGCAGTCATTTAATACGTTCAATTTTTTATATCCCCCACTTTACATAATTTTTAAATCAAAAGTTTTGTTCTTCTATTATTTTTACTTAAAAAGGTATACTACATTCATCTTACCAAACTCAACCGTTTTCGAGATAAATGCATTTTAAATCTATGTACGATGCAAATTCCAATTTTTTGCATTTGATTGTAGCTACTAAAAACCATTTGACATATCCTGGTCATACTTAGCAGAAAGTGTAGGTACTGTACACTAAGGTGGGTCAAAAAACAATAATGTTTCATGTTTTAATCGCTGTATCGCGGAAAACTTGCCTTTGGGGTATATAAGTAAAAGGCAAACTAAAATAAAGTTATATATTGAACCCCCAGCTTGCGCATCATACTAAATATTTAGTTTTTTTCAGAAATCAAGACATTTTTCAATTATTTTTACAATCTTTAGCCAATAATATTTGAACGTGCTATAGTGAAAACTGTTTAGTTAATAGTTTAAAAAATAGGAAATAAATTTGAAACAGACAATATCTTTTAATTTGCGGTAGTGCAAAATACTAAAAAATTGTTAAAATTCACATATTAGCACCTTAAAAGAAGGTGTGGTCTAGTATGTTGTGTTGGGTGTTAATAGCACAATCCATTTTTTGTTCTTTTACTTTACACCCCATTTAATTGGAATATAATTATTATAGTGTGTTTAACAACTTATAATTTTAATAACATGTTTAATTGAAACAAAAAAGAAACCAAATTGTAGAAAAACAATGTCAACAAATTAAATGAAATTTTGACTTTAGTAAGAGTCCTTTACTCATTATTTCAGAGTGGGTACGTTGAAGCTGCGCTTGCTGTCAAACTTTGGCACCGAATCTCTGGATGCTACAGCAGATCTTATGAAACCATCTCGTTCCTAACCACTAGGAGGACTAATTAATCGCAATCTTTTGAGTAAAGATGAATGGTGTCTTTTAGACATAAGTTGTGCAATAAAGTCAGGCAACTGCCCTGTGGACTTATCTGTTCGAGAACCGGGTCCACTTTTCCACTATCGATGGTTGACTACAGCTATCATAGTTTTGAGACTGTATGTAAGTGTGGAAATGTCTTCAGTTAAACATAAATTGTTAGTATCCTTTATTTTTAAATCATACATGCCTGTATGGTTCAAAATAAAGTACAGCAAATACATAACATATATCTGAACACTGTAACATAACTGAACACGTTTTTGCGGCTATCAAATCAACTAGATTTCTACCAGAGAATTTGATTAAAGTAGTTGATCCTGTAATCGAAAATAATGCATTTTTCCCACCCAGAAAATTTGCTACTGATGATCGTGGATGAAAGGAAACACATAAGAGAATTAGGATTCCGAAGAATAATCAAAGGAAAGATGTTAGCTACATAAACAGAAACAATTAGGGTTTTTCGACCTCCAAAAATCACCTTTCATGCGACTGACTCTACTGAATTATTTGATTGGAACACCACTGAAATTACACCACCATCACTGTTACGGAGAGTCTCTGATGATGAAGTTTGGGCTAAAATCACTGCTGGTGAAACACCCGAGGATTGGAACTTTGGAAAATTTCCATGTCAAGTTAGTGACTGAAGCATCTAAAAAAGTCGTCAGTGCTAAGTAATGAGATTGTTTCATAAGATCTGCCGTAGCATCCAGAGCTTTGATGCCAAAGTTTGACAGCAAGCGCAGCTTCAACGTACCCACTCAGAAATAGTGAGTTAAAGACACTTTCTAAAGTCAAAATGTCATTTAATTTGTTGACATTGTTTGGCTATAATTTTGTTTCTTTTTTGTTTCAATTAAACATGTTATTAAAATTATAAGTTGTTTTATTTATATCCTTTATAACTTTAAACACACTATAATAATTATATTCCAATTAAATGGAGTGTAAAGTAAAAGAACAAAAAATGGATTGTGCTAATAACACCCAACACAACATACTAGACCACACCTTCTTTTAAGGTGCTAATATGTGAATTTTAACAATTTTTGAGTATTTTACGCTACCACAAATTAAAAGATATTGTCTGTTTCAAATTTATTTCCTATTTTTTAAACTATTAACTAAACAGTTTTCCCTATAGAACGTTCAAATATTATTGGCTAAAGATTGTAAAAATAATTGAAAAGTGTCTCGATTTCTGAAGAAAACTAAATTTTAAGTGTGATGTGCTAGCTGGGGGTTCAATATATAACTTTATTTTACTTTGCATTTTACTTATATGTGAATGGTTGGCCCTTCCCAAATTCTACGCCACTGGCGGAATAGCTATTTTAGTATTGTAGTACCATTTTTCGATTCTCCAATATTTTCTATGTAAATAATTATGCTGTTTATTCGTAACGATAAAGTCATTAGTTTTCGAGATATTTGAAGTTAAAAACGAAGCATAATACAGTAGACTCGCGATTATCCGAGGTATCTGGGACCGTGACTACCTCGGATATGGAAAAACTCGGTTAACACTGAGATTGGTTATGTTGATAGAAAAACACGTAAATAACCATAACTGTGGATATTTTAATCACAAAACTAATAACTTTTACTGTCTATAAAAGATAAAAACATTTACCTTATCAATATTACTGTTTAAAAAAATATTTGATTGATTTTTGCGTAAGCTTCATTCCTGTTTTTGAGGCGGCGATGTTGCGCCAAGGTTGAAAGTTGTATTAAAAACTCACCAGTTATGACTTTTGCCTCGGTTAACCGAGGGGCTCGGATAACCTAGACTCGGATAATCGCAAGTCTACTGTACATTAATCAAAATATCTGTGCCGTTTCATTTTTAACTTATATAACTTATTTAACTTTTAACAGATATCTCTAAAACTAATGACTTTATCGTTACAAATGAAGAGTAGATTATTTACATACAAAGTATAGGAGAATCTAATGGTAGGGGAGCCCAAGCGGGGATTTTTGCAGTTACTCGAGCGCGTCAGATTATCATATGGGGAGAAACGTGGTACCCTGCAGATGTACCTCTGCCATATATTGGCTCTTAACACAGGGGAGTTCGTTTAGGGGGGCCCGAAAAAAAAAATCTATCCTTAAAAATACTCGAAATTGTCAGATTAAGATAAGGTAGGTTAAGTACATGCAAATCAGTGTATATTTAAAAAATCTGACGATTTGAGCGGGACGTAAGGGAATTGGTGAGTCACAAAGTTTGACAAGAAAAAGGCGAATATTTCGCGAAATGAAAGTCAGATCGAAAAACTAAAAACTACACGTTCAATATTTTTCAAAAATCTATCGATAGATACCAAACACGACCCCTCGCAGAGAGGGGTGGGGGGTAAATTTTAAATTTTAAATACAAATCCCGCGATATTTAGTAAAATAAACATCAGATCGAAAAACTGCAAAATACACTTATTTAATATTTTTGAAAAATATATCGAATGGTACCAAACGCGACCCCCCACGGAGGTGGGGTGGGGGGTTACTTTAAAATCTTAAATGGGAGCCCCCATTTTTTATTGCAGATTTGAATTCTCTGCATAAAAATAAGCAACTTTTATTCGAAACATATTTTCGAATTATGGATAGATGGCGCTATATTCGGAAAAAACAATTAATGGAAATGGAAAATTAAATTAAAAAATGGCAAGCGCCCGCTAAAATGGAAAATTTTACTTAACTTTTTTTGGTTTTAGGACCTAATAATCACAACCCAATAGGTCCCCAAAGCGCTCGAGTGACTGCACATTTAGCATACTTTGCTCCCCTACCATAAAAAGTATGCTAAAATAGCAGTTCCGTTAGTGGTATGTAGAATTTGGGAAGGGTCATCCGTTCACTTTCCCCTGTCGTATGCCTCTGGTAGTAGCCCGAAACGATTATTTAACATAATTTATTAGTAGGGTCTACCTACAGTACCTACACTTTCTGCCCTGTTATGACACGGATATGTCAAATGGTCCTTAGTAACTACAATAAAACGCAAAACATTGCATTTTGCATCGTTGTTTTAAAATTCGTTTATCTCGAAAACGGTTGAGTTTAGCGAGATGAGTATAGTATATCTTTTTTAAGTAAAAGTAATACATAGTGGAATAAAAGTTTTGGTCTCAAAATTATGTAGTATGGGGGATAAAAAAAAATTGAACGTAATAAATGAGCGCTGAAAGACATATGGCGCCCTCTGGGTAATAAATATTTTTTTTGGTGGGGAATTTAGGATTCTCGTCCCAAAAACCCCCACTTATTAAATTTCGTGTTGTTATCCCATGCATGTCAGGAAATATTCAAAAATGAATAAAATAAAAGTTTAATTTTGACACCCATTATTTTGGTTATTATCAATTTTCGTACTAAGGTAAATTTGCTTAAATTGACCTATTTTAACCTCAGGAATCTACGGTTAAGCTATGACCCATTCATTACCAAACACCCTGTGTACCTTGTTACTAGTGTAGTTTAATACATTCAAGGTAAAGTGTCGGTAAAAATGGACCTACGATTATTACCAAAGGGAACGTATTCATACGTCTAGTTGACTAAGAAAGCCTTTGACAAAGTTCAACACAGAAGGCTTGCAAACATATTACGGAACACAGAAATAGATTAGAATGTGAGAATCATTACGAGTACAAATTTATAACTATATCAAAAAGCCTTAATTCAAGTAAAGCAACAAAAATCTAAAGAAATTCCATTAATAAGAGGAGTACGACAGGAATATGTACTACCCTCTACTTTTTAATATGTGCTCAGAAGAGATGTTTAAAGAGGTACTAAAAGACATCAATGAAGGCATATCAGTTATTGGAACACTAGTGAATAATCTCAAAAATACAGACGATACAATACTCCCTGCGGGCAGTTCAGAAGGGTTGCAAATTTTGGTTGATCGCACTACGCACTACTGCGAGAAGTACGGACTGGACTGACTTTGAACACAAGAAAAAACAAAAATCATGATTGTCAGTAAGAACAAAATTAAAGACGAAACAATCTATGTTAAAGAAAAAGCTTTAGAAAAATTACCCAGATACAATTACTTGGGATGTGAACTAAATGAACAATGGGACCGCAGCCTGGAAATAAAACGATGCATTGAGATAGCCAGAGGCGCTTTCAATAAGATGAAAACAGTATTATATAACGGAAAACTAGGAATAGAAATTAGAACTAGAGTATTGAGATGTTACGTATTCTCTAACCTTTTATACGTAGTTGAAGCCTGGACAATTATGGACGTAAAGATTTAAAAAGGAAAGAAAAATGAGCTGCTTTAAACATCTACCAAGAAATAAAAAATATGAGTGGATGCGATTGGTAATACAACCGAAAGTGCAATGTAAAACAATCAAGCCTATTCTGTAACTCGTTTCGATGATAGAAGTCAGTAAAATCGAATAGAACTGGCTAAGTCGAATAGAAATAGTCCAAATCCGCATTCCATAACTACTTCGGAATCTCTACAATGTAATAGTGAATAGAAATAGAAATCACTTCGACAGCATTTACCCTGTCGAGATGAGATTTCGATTATCGAAATTGTGGTTGACGCAAGCGCATTTTGTTTTGTTTTGACGTTTATATTTTATATATAAAATAATTGATTACTACTTATTTATAGTATTACTTATTATTATTATTTATAGTATTTCTACCTTTTTTTAGCTGCTTCATTTTTAGTCTGTGGTTTTATTTGTTTAGATAATTATATATTTAATTTAGACATGTTGTAGGAGTTGTAGGACCTAACCTTATTTATTTGCTATGCTATGTGACATCTGAATGTTTGCCGCTCGCAGTGTTGCCATACTGTTTTCGCTTTTATTTCTTGTACAATTTCAATCAATGGTATAATGTACGAGAATAGCATACAATAGACTTCTTATGCGTTGATTGATAAATATATAATATATATTTGTATATGAGGGGTCTAAAAGCAAAACCAGCAATCTCCACTTTGACAAATTTTTCAGGAAATAAAATTTTTTAATAAAATTTTAGCGTTTTATTGAAGTTTGATTTTGTTTTGTTATTTATATTTATTTGTACATTGGCTTTAGTTATGCAAAAAGAAAACTTAATTATTTACATTAAATTTGAAGTAATTAACAATTTAAGTTTGGAGATTTCTGGTTTTGCTTCAAACACTTGGAGATTGCCGATTTTGCAACAGAGAAAACAATATATGAATTCAAAAAACACACATCTTCCTTGAAACTAAATTTTTATTGAAAAAATTTTAAAACAAATATTTATGGAACAAAAAATTTTTAAACAATCAAATCTGAAATTTCATCACAAGCATCAGGTTCTCCTTCAATATGTTCAATAGCTCCTTCATTTTCTTCGGAATCAATAATGTTTTCTAACATATCATTATTCCTATTTAAAGCGTTATGGTAAAACCAGTGATGTGGGTAGTGGGTAAACCAGTGATGGGATCCCACATCACTGGGCAAAACTCAAGATTTTCTAAGTTTTTCATCCACTCTTCTCCAAAATGTTTTGTTAGAAGTTTATTAACGTCTCGAAGTTTTAAAAGGTTAACCTTAATAGCCCCCAATTCAATAATACCAGGATTAATCATCCTGATATTTTTCCAGCCTTACAAACACTTTTTGGTTGTCCAATATCGCTTCAATAGTGCGGCTCACCCCGTACCAAAACGTTTAATCCATTCGTCAAAGACTGAAGCATATTACAGGCTGTGCGCTGTGATTGGTGAAAACGGAGATTGCTGGTGTTGCTACTCACGCACCGATGGAGATTGCTGTTTTTGCTACTAACCCGATTTTTTGACGTTAAATATTTACAAGATATTGGGGGTTTTGCTACATCATATTTTGTGAAGTTGTAGAAATGAACACAAAAATATAGATGGCAGTAATAACTCAATTTAATGAAAATGTGGAGATTGCTGGTTTTGCTTCTATACCCCTCATATTATACCAGTATACCTACTTGAATATTTATCAGTCAACGCTCATAGTCTGAACAAATTATGGAAAAGATGCCATTTTTGGGAAAAGTTGTTTAGCAGTTATTTCAGCTGGAGTCGTATCTTAAAGATTGCATATTATTATTTAGTAATATCAATTTTAAATAATTTATTAATAATTATGAATTAATAACATCAACTTAAATATCTTTGATTTAAAACGCCCGGTTTCATAATCAACTTAAAGTGAACATTAACTAAAGTTCACTTTAAAGTTGACATTTACCCGTATGAATTGCATTGATAAAGGTACCAACTTAAAATTTAAAGTTCACTTTAACTGATTATAAAACCAAGCGTTAAAAGCATTTATACTTCTTATATTCACTTTCACTTACTTATCTTTTTATTTATCAGTTTATCTTTTTTTTATATCAATTTTAATTAACTCTAATTTAAAACCATTTATCCTCTTTTGAGCTTTTTGCATCCAGTATTTACACTAATACTTTATTTACTTTTCAAAACTTGAGGATAGTATGAAGAAAGTATGAAAACATTGAGGAGATGGCAACGGTGTCATATTTCGAGTAACAACCAGGTCACAGAACACTGGTTAATGCGCGGTTGCCGCCTCCTCAGAACCGCGTGAAATAGAAGTCAGAGATTTCGATTACGATATGAGTTACAGAATACCAATCCAAACACAAAAATGACGCGATAGATATCAAACATTCCGATTTTGGGTAATTACGATTCGACTTGGTCATTTCTATACGATTTGTTAAAAGTTACAGAATAGGGCTGAATAATAGAATTCTCCAGAACTGCTGCAGACAGAATAAAATGAGCCATGATTATCGCTATTGTCCTTAGGATAGGACACATGAAGAAGAAGGAGAAAGTTTTTTCGGTCCAAGTTTTTAACAAATATGTTGGTAAAATTAAATTAAAATGTTATTAAACACAGCAATGATTAACGACTATTGAAAGAACAAATAAATTAAAATAAAATATTTGAAGAAAAGAATTTGTGATGTAGAGATGAACAGCAGTTCATCTTGATTTGCCCGATCTAACAATAACTCACATTCTTTCGTCAGAATCTTCACGGACCCTGAATCTAAGGGCCGGTATTTCAACAGCTACTTAAGCTTGTGCTTAGCTAAGCCTGTGTCAAAATTTAAGCAGAAGCTTAAGCTAGGTGCCGTATTTCCATCATTTCCTTAACTAAACTGGTCCTCAACTGTCAAGTTAATTGGTTTGGTACCTCTGAATACGTCAAAATGCCAGAACTAACTGTTCTGAGGTAAAAACTACTACTGTTTACATTTAATTTTATCTTGTAATCTGTGACTGTCTCATTTTTAATTCACTTAATTTTGTGTACATGGTACATTTTTGCGCGAGCTTAAAATTATTTGGTTTAGGCCTATGCTTAAGCCTCAAATTAAAGTGGAAATACAGGGATCTAAGCTTAAGCTCAGGCTTAAAGTAAGCTTTGGCTTAAGTGCGGTTGGAAATACTGGCCCTAAGTTTACAACACACAGTCGAGGAGTACACACAGCGAAGTTAGATTTTTCAGATAGATAGAAGATATTACAAGATTTGATAGAGAAATGAAGATATAAGTAGTGCTGCAATAGGCAACTACCAATAACTAAACTCTGATAGTTTTTCTATCCCTAGCAATCGCCCTATATATCAGCTTGCTTCTCTAGATCACAAAAATAAAAAAAAAACAATTATTTTTAGCCCCAAAAATCAAGTGTAGCGGACAAAGTCGAGCTGGAGTCTCCCAAATGGGAGACTGTAATGGGCCGGCTACACACAACGTCTTACCTGTGAAGTCCAAAACTGTGCAGGCATGACGGAAAAAAAAGACGGTACACCGTACGTTGTCCACACGTGCAGACTACGTAAAAACTGGACTGCGCAAACTTCAGTCTTTCGAGAACGCAACACGATGAGCAGCACGGAAGAGGTTTTTTTAATGGAAGCGTTATTGTATTGTTTATTAATAAAAAAGCAACAAAAAAACAAGCAACCACGCTGCAGAAGTAAGTGGAGTAAAAAGTGGCTCGTGCGGAGAATTTCTTAATTAACTACTGTTTGACGTGTCTATTTACACTCTGGAAATCGTCCGCAGAAAAAATTAAAAGAAAATTAGGTTTGAAAATTCTAGGAAAATTTCTCATATTTAATTTTCTATTAATTTTTTCTGAGGACGATTTCCAGAGTGGAAATCGAAACGTCAAACACTAGTTAATTAAGAAATGTAATTTTAATTACACCTACAATTATTATGGCTCAATCCCATACAAACATAATACCATTGTATATCTAGACGGTTAAACAATGATAATACTACATTAAACATGCCACAAGAAAACAGTTTCAGTATATTATATAAAGTATATAAACTTTTTTTCAACGGTAGTATTCCAATAATGGAAAAAATAATAGTTAGTCTTTAAAAAACGGTAAAAAAATTATATATTATGCTTTTAAAGAATTCTCTATTTTAGAATCAATTAAAAATAAAAAAAATAAAATATTACGTATTAAATAAAAGTGTATGCTTCATTTTTCTTATTCCTGTCGGAATATTCTCTACTTTTCACCTTCCATAATGCCGGCAAGTCTATAAATTCGGTTAAGAATTGTTTTGAAACACTTCTTATGCCACTCATTTCGCCTGGTCTTGATCTATCCACCTCGAAAACTTTTGCGGAACTCAAGAAGGACTGAGACTGAACTGCCGGCCACACGTTCAAGTAAAACTGTAGAACCTAAAACTGCATAGGTAAAATCTTCAGCATGTCGACGAGAGCACAGTCCGCGCTTGGAGACCTGCGCGCGATACAGTCTTGCCGTCCATACACACGCTCTTACCTGCACAAACGAGTCTCTACAGGCATGCTCCCAGGCAAGACGTTGTGTGTAGCCGGCCTATAAGTCAGATTGTTAAGGTCTGCGACTACAAGCAAGCAAGCAATTTGATTCAACCCGACCTGTGGGAGATGTCCACCATATCGAAAAAGTACATTCGGGTGTAACAATTCATTGGGGCGAGGTGTTTTGACCCGAGTAAAAACAGGGATCACCCCACCTCGCTCCAATACCCCAGGCCATCCCTTTCCCCCCATAGCACGCTGATGCGCGATGAGGGCACAACTATCGTAGCCAAATGCTCTTCACAATGGAATCCTGGGTAATAAAATTCCATGTGGTATCCTAATCGATTGCAAAAAATAAGGCCCAGCGTGAAGCGCTCTATGCCTTTATCTTCTTAATTATTTATCCGCGGAACTAAAATTGCTTGCTTGGGCCCCAAGTCATTGTACCAAGCCCCATTGAGCTCATTCCAATGGCTTGGAACTCAAGATTTTTATAATTTTTTTGTTTTTGTGATTTTTTTGGTGGCTTACGCCTTTTTTTAAAAAATTTTTTTATATCTGACTTCCCTTAAAGGTGATCGTGGTATTGGACCTACGTGTGTTACGTTTTCTTCGGCACTTGTTGTTTTCGAGCTACGAACCGTTCACTGTTTACAGTATTTTATTTATTTATCCCTCTTTACAATATTTATTGTTTTGGACGTCTGTGCTTCCACCGGTGGAAAACGTCGTACCTTAGCATCTCTCGCAGTATTGGGCTTGGATGGTGCTCCAGTTCTGCAAATTTTACTCTGGCCTTGTCTGTCATCATTTCTGGGACTCTTACTTGCTGTAGTTCTCTGAAGAGGAATCGTTCGGCTACGTATTTTGGGACTTTGGCTGCTTCTCTTAGGCTGTTGTTGTGGACCGCCTGTATTATCTTTTTTGTTGTGTTACACACGTGTCCCCATGCGAGAGATGCGTACGTTAGTATCGGTAGTATTATGCTGTTTATGAGCCTTATTTTAGTCTTCAGTCTCAGTTTACTTCTTTTTCCTGTTAATCCTCTTAGTGTTGCTCTTGCCATGTTGGTTTTTTGGACTGTGGCTTCTACATGTTTCTTGAAGGTTAATCCTTTGTCCATGATGACTCCTAGATATTTGGCTTCGTCTTTCCACTCGATGGGGGTGTTCTGCACCGTCAGTTGTTCTTCTGGCTGTTGTCTACCTTTCTTGTATAGTACCGCTTGCGTTTTTTCGGAGTTGATGGCTATCTTCCACTTTATACACCATTCCTCTATATCTTCTAACGCTGTTTGCAGGTTGGTCACTGCTATGTCTACGTTTCTATGTTTGGCCGCTATCGCTGTGTCGTCTGCGTAGAGGCTCATAATGGTACCCGGAGTTCTTGGTACGTCTGCGGTATATATTGTGTACAGTAGGGGTGACAGGACTGCTCCCTGCGGCACCCCAGCTTCCGGGCTCCCGAGCTCGGACAGGACTTGTCCTAGCCGAACCCTGAAGCTCCGGTCGCCCAAGTACGAAGAGATCAGCCTCGTCATCGCCCCGCTGTACCCATACCCTCGCATTTTATATATGAGTCCCTTATGCCATACTCTGTCGAAAGCTTTGCTTACGTCCAGGAATGCTGCTTCAGTGTACTGCATATCGTTGAAACCAGCTGCTATGTACTCAGTTAGTCTGAGTACTTGTAGCTCACTGGAGTGCTCTGCTCTGAATCCAAATTGAGCTTCTGGGATTATCTCTAGTCTGTTTGTTTCCGCTTGCAGTCTTCTGAGGATGATTCTTTCCACTATTTTGCTGATCGCTGGGAGTAAGCTGATTGGCCTGTAGTTCTGCGGGAACGTGTGGTTTTTGCCAGGTTTTGGGATCATGATGACATGGGCCTCTTTCCATCGGTTTGGGAATCTTTTGTATCTTAATATCGCATTCACTATGTTTGTAAAATACACTATGGCTCTTCTGGGAAGGTATTTTAGGGCGGATTCCTCACCTTAGGGAGGATGAGGTATTTTAGGGCTCTATTTGATATTTCGTCTAGACCAGGCGCTTTTCTCGGTGAACTGTTTCTTATATGTTCGTTTATTTCTTCCGGTGATGTTGGGGGGATGATGTCTTCTGGATCCTCTGGTCTTTCTTCTTGCTCTTCGACTTCTTCTAAGAAGTCGTTGTCCTCGTCTTCATGGAAGTTAAGCCAGCATTCACTTTCGAGTGTGGACCTCATCGCCTCAGCTTTTTCTTCTATGGAGTATACCATGCCGTTTGCTCCATGTAATGGGGGATGGGTTTTCTGTCGCTTCTTAGCATTTTCTGGAACTTCCAGACGTTTTTCATGTTTGGGTCTGATTCTTCTATCTCTTGTAAGAAGTTGTCCCATTTTTCGCTGCGGTGTAGTCGAAGAGCCGTCTTCACCTCTCTGTTTAGTGTATTTGCCCAGGTTTTATCTACTCTGTTTCTCGTTCTTCTGGCTATTTGCTTCGCTCTGT
The DNA here is from genome assembly GCF_917563875.1 of Diabrotica virgifera virgifera. Lineage (NCBI taxonomy): Eukaryota > Metazoa > Arthropoda > Insecta > Coleoptera > Chrysomelidae > Diabrotica > Diabrotica virgifera. The sequence continues at coordinate 86,619,496 of NC_065444.1, read as the reverse complement.
TCTTTTTCCTTATAAGATCTTTTACTTCTTGTGGTATGTCTTTGAACCTTCCCGTATGGATCTCGACTTCTTCTACCGTTGTGCTGTTTCTAATCGCTTCTTGTATGATGTTTTATAGATCTAAGACTTTTTCTTCTATTTGTTCTGGATCGTTTATAGTTGGCACTATGTTTATTCTTTCACTAACTAATCTTTTATAATTTGTCCACTTTATTTTCTTTTTAGTTCTGTTCGATTGATTTGTTTCTTCCCATGTTCCTAGTTCTAGTAGAATGGGGTTGTGGTCTGTGTTCCCTTCGTCTAGTGTGGTTAGTTCTGCTTGAAGTCCTAGGTTCTTTGCAACAACGATGTCTATATGTGTGGGTAGTCCATTTCCTGAGAAGTGTGTTGGATCTTCTCGGCCCATTGCCATTGTATCTTCGTTATTTTCTATGTATCTGTTTAATATTCTTCCGTTTCGGTTCGTAGCTCTATCATTCCAGTTGGGGGATCTCGCATTTACGTCTCTCATTATTAGTGTTGATTCGGTGATATTTAGGAACGCGTTGAGGTCTTCATCCATTAATGGGTCTTGCGGTCTTACGTAGGCTGATATTATTCTGACTGCGCCTTGCCTCATTTTCACTTCTATTGTTGTTGCCTCCATGTTTACTAGTGGTGGAGTCGCGAAACTCGTGTGTTTGATTCCCTTCTTGACTAGGATGGCTGTTCCTCCTGATCTTCTTGTGTGGTCGTTCCTATATACATCGTATCCAGGAAACTTTAGATTAAAATAGGTCTGCGACTACTGAGAGCAACACTCGTATTTATACATAGGGTAACAGACCCGTTTGTGAGGATATACAGTTTTCACCGCGTGTGTGAAGATACTTTTAATAGGAGAACTTTGAGATCAGGCCACTCCATCCGCTTTGTTATTAATCATTGACTGAAAGCACGCCATGACGGTAACACTATCTACAGTGCCTGGGCTGGAAAAATTGCGGCCAAAGTAATTAGTTGCTTGTGAGTAAAAGAAAAATATCTAAAAATCATCTACATGCCATACAATAAAAATCAACTGAAAGCAATCGGCGTAGCATACAAGAGTTAGTTGTGAGGAAGGTCAATCAAAAAATAATGTGACGGATATCGTTCTGGTTTGACGTACTAAATTTTTTCCAGCTTATTGTTTTCCTTTTGTAGTTCTCCTATAGCCACTGTGTGCATTGTTTAATATTGCTTAAATTTGCAAATTAACTTAAAGAAATATTTTTGTAAATGATGAATTTTTGTATGTTTTAGAAATCTGGTATTGTGATGGAAGTGCAAGCGGGAATGCAATTGAATATGCTTATACAGCGTGTCTCTAGTATAAGGTAATTACCAATTTTTTATATCCGTTTCTACAATCACTAAGGACTTTTACTAAACGTCACTTTAATAGCGGATTAAAGATGGAAAATCACCAAGACCTGATGAACTGCAAAATTTTTAAGCCATTAGGGGCACACCAAATTACAGTTCTTACTTACTCTTACAGTACTGCCGTGCTTTGCTTAAAATGGTATCTGCCAGAATTATGAAACTGAGAAAAAGGGGTTTAAAGTTGTAAGCACATTCCGACCCCATGTAAATTTATATTGTGTGATACTATGATGCATTTTATTTAGTAATAGGTAGATTTAAACTTACTGAATAAAAAAAAGTAGTTATCTTTGGTTTTTATTTAAAAAATGGTAGATACCACTCTCAAGTCAAGAATTACGTATATTATTAACCGTGGTAACGTACTCCCAGTGAAGATACCACTTTTAAGTTAAGAAAAATCATAATTGTTATATTTATAGATATAAAGCAGGAGGAGAAAAAAATGTAAACGACTACATATAAATTGTTTATTCATGTTCATTAAAGAAAAAAACATGTAGGTAACGTTAGTAGGTAAACTAAATAAATAAATTTGAAAATAAAATTGAATACTTAAGTAAAAGGGCAACAAGAGTTCTAGATATTTTCCCATGTAAAATCCCATAAGAAATCGCTAAGGTCCATTCTGCTCGTTTTTGACGCTTTTTGTGGTGGAGGCGCGACGGCTCGTCCGATCGTGACGTAAGACGGCTGGTTGGAAAGGGGAGGGGGTAACGAATATGTTAACACAAAAAACACAAAGAGAATTACTGAATACAGATGGCATTGTGAGCTGCATACTATATTTTATCTACGGCAATTCAGGTGATATTATGTTTTTTTTACGTTGGTATTGTACTTAGGGTCTCTGATAATAGGAATATATTTATAGTATTAGAAAAATCGTTTAACAATTTAGCATAACACAAACAACTATTTGATATGCTGATATGATGTATATATTGACATAGAAAAGGTATTTAACATAGTGTAATAAGCAGTATTATTGAAGCCATAAATTAATTTAGAGTGTATAGCTACATAGACTGTCGGAAAAAACGTTAGCAAGGACAGTCAAGTAGTAAGTAATGGTTAAATGTACTAAGTATCTGTAAATGTTAATAAAGTGATGTTAGTAAGGTTGATAGTTAGTATGAATGAATTATTTGAGATTGATGATGTAAGCATGCAATGAATGAAAGGTAGTCAATTCGGTCGAACATAAATTTGTTGAAAAATATGTTCTTAACAGCAGTCACCAACGTGAAGGTACGACTACATCGACCGACATGTTAGTAGGGATGATGGTTAGTAGAAATGAATTATTTTACATTATATGATAATTTATTTAATAATAGCACTATACTTAACTTACGTACTAAGATCAGCTCACGATTATCTAACTTGGTTTAGTAGACATCTTTTTATTGATCTGTTGGACATCTTTTGATGTTATTAATGTTAAAACATCGATACTTTTGGTGTTAATTCATTCGTTACTGTAGTATTCAAAATGAATTATTGGGGGTAAATGCGATAACTCTAGGTTATCTAATCCTTAAAACTAAGGATTTTTCCGACTCCTGTTTTGTGACAGGCTATCGAAGACTTAAAACTAAATCGGGGGAAAGAAGACCATTAAGTTATCGATTGTCTTAACTTGGAAGCTACATGAGCAACGGCTCTAGAGTTAACCAGAACGTCTCATTAATTTGCCTGTTATGTGGTCCATATCAGATATCTTTTTAGTGATCTTAACTAAACATCTTTTTTTATATGGGCTAATCTTAATAATTATAGCTAATTTAGAGATAATATATACAAAACTAAGATCTATTGGAATTATTTGAGAAAAGGAATGTAGTAAAAAGGGTCTGCTCCAAATCTATTTAGCACTATGTTAGCTGTAATACATAAATAATTTTTTAAAAAATGAGTATATTCAATCAACTAGATATACTAATCTTAATGACATAAAAATGGTGAGTAATATTAAAAGGTAAAAAGAGGAATATAATAAAAAATTGTATGATTCAGATGTATTTATCAATATTGTAGTTGTAATAAATTAAGTTTTAAAATATAATTATATTCAATCAGCATACATCTTAAAGTTAATCAAATCATCAAGGATAAATGTAAAAATATGGCTGGCTTGGTTATGGTTAAAATATGGGACAAATCCAAAAGAACAAGAAGAAAAAGAATTGACAGCAACATGACAAACGAAAAGAAGAAGTGACAAACGAAAAGAAGAAGTGACAAATCGAGAAGAGAAGAAGAATTGACAGAAACATGACAAACGAAAAGAAGAAGAATTAACAAACGAAAATAAGAAATGACAATAGCTCAACACAATGAAGAATAATTGACAAATCGAAAAGAAGAAGTGGACGTGACAAACGAAAAGAAGAAGAATTGACAGCAGCATGACAAACGAAAAGAAGAAGTGACAATAGCTCAACACAATGATGAATAATTGACAAATCGAAAAGAAGAATTGACAGCAGCATGACAAGCGAAAAGAAGAAGTGACAATAGCTCAAAACAATGAAGAATAATTGTCAAATCGAAAAGAAGAAGAAGAATTGACAAACAACAAGAAGAAGAAGAATTGACAAACGAAAAGAAGAAGTGAAATGGCTCAACACAATGAAGAAGTGGCAAATCGAAAAGAAGAAGAAGAAGGCTTAACACAATGAAAAATAATTAACAAATCAAAAAGAAGAAGAAAAAAATTGTCAGCAACATGACAAACGAAAAGAAGAAGAATTAACAAACGAAAAGAAGAAGAAGAGTTGACAGCAGCATGACAAACGAAAAGAAGAAGTGACAATAGCTCAAAAACAATGAAGAATAATTGTCAAATCGAAAAAGAAGAAGAAGAAGAAGAATTGACAACATGACAAACGAAAAGAAGAAGAAGAAGAATTGACAGCAGCATGACAAACGAAAAGAAGAAGTGACAATAGCTCAAAACAATGAAGAATAATTGTCAAATCGAAAAGAAGAAGAAGAATTGACAACATGACAAAACGAAAAGAAGAAGAAGAAGAATTGACAAACGAAAAGAAGAAGTGAAAATGGCTCAACACAATGAAGAAGTGGCAAATCGAAAAGAAGAAGAAGAATTGACAACATGACAAAGAAGAAGAAGTGACGATGGCTTGACACAAAGAAGAAGAAGAAATTAAATATGATTTCATTATTCTAGCTACATTCCACATCTAATACTAAGTATTAAATAGAATTTCATTAGTCACACAAAACGAATGTGTCAGAGGAAGCAATATCATGTTACACCTGTAACATGCATGATATTGCAGTAGTAAGAATGTAGGGCAATGACCGCAAAAAGCAACGATTATATTTTTTTGCAACATCGCCAGAAACACCTTGCAAATTTCAATAACGGAAATTAAAACTGCAACTTTTAGAAATAATATTCACATGTCGTCTAATATTGCATTTTAACCTGACGGTGCAAAATTAGTAACAATGTAGGGTAATGACCGCAAAAAAAGCATCGATTTTATTTTTTTTAGTATACGATTTCATTATTATGACACAGCACATTCCACAATACGTGTTAAAAACGGAAATTAAAACCACAAATTGTAGAAATAATATGCAAATGCCGTTTCAAATAATCCTGCAAGTACATTTAAATTATAATGCATCGGCAAAGTAACCTACTATATAAATAGAAATCGGAGGATAGTCAGTTCATTGAGTTTCTGACAAGTATAAAGTAATAATTGTGTATAAGCAATTGTGTCCGAACCACAGTTTCTGAACGTTTCGCTAGTAAGTTCGCAGTGCAGTGATAAATATTGAATAAAGGTAAGCGATTTTTGTTGTTCATTTGTTAAACATTTTTATGTGTGTTTACTGTGTACTTGTGTTTCATATTTTAAATATTTTTTAAATAAGTTCTTGTATTTATTGTGTTAGTATTATGTACTTGTGGTTGTTTTAAGCATTTTTAACATAATTACGTGCAAAAAAAAAATTCACGTATACTCTGCTTTAATAATTTTGACTTCTCTTTCTCTCTCCTCATTTTTGTGTGCATTCCTTCTATGTACTTGTGTTTCTTTTATCTATGTAGTTTTAAAATAATTACGTCCAAAGAATTTCCCGTCTGCTCTGCTTTAATAATTGTGGATTACTGTTTTCTATTTCTCTCTGTTTATGTATGAATAGTTTTCTACCAATTGGCAATCTTAATGCTGCATTGGTTTAGTATATAAAAACACTATCGGCTTCGATGATGTGGTTGTTCATTTTTAAAGAAAGGTTTGATAATTTTATTAAATTTATCCTGGAATGCTTGATGTCTCAAATATCCTCGGGAATCTCTATGAATACCTGTGACTTCTAATATTTTTCATAATTGATGCTGTTAAAGCCAGTTAGGATAGGTGATGTCATAGCTCCTTTTAAAGGTAGTGACGTGTGCAACCGATGAACTGGTATGTATATAATAAAAAGTACGCTAAATAAATTCTGTAATATTTTATTTGTTAAAAATTAATACGTATAAAACACAGAACTTTTAGTATATTCATTCTTGAAGGTCGGATATGTTATCTGTTATTAAGATGAACTTAAATTCTGAAGTTTTACTTGGTTGTTCTAAAATTTCTTGTTTTCTTGAAGTATGTGTCTGTTATTAGTCAATAATATCTAGGTACCTCAGTTCTTCTATAATTTCAGCTGCTTCTTTTCCGGTTAAAGCGTCGGCTTTTGAAAGAATTTCAAGGCCTTTCACAAGCATGTTCGGGTCGCCATGTTCGCTATACAGACACCATATCTCTTCCAGTTCGTCAAGTATCTGCTTCTTTGCTATATCACAAACCCTTCTTTCAGCAGTTCTTGTGGGAACATCAACACGGTTTTTCTTTGAACCTTGCATCTGCATATCTTTTGTATCTTGACCCTTCTGTGATATATGTCTTCTTTTACACTGTTGTTGTATGCCTGATGTATCTTCTTCTTGTGTTTCGGCATTTCTTGAGGTACCATGTAAGGCCTTTGTTCTTCTTCTTCTTTTTCCTAGATACATTGGCTTAATAATTTTTTCGTATTTTGCTGTGTGAGATTGGTGGCGTAGACGCCCTCGTCCATCCTTATGTACTCCTGATACGTCTAGAAGAGTTTTGTAAATTTTTTGATCGGCTAGAGTATATTGTGTAGGTTCCTTCGAGAAAATCAGGTCGTACAGGCCAGGTGTAGCTTTAAAAATGTGTGAATCCATTTGAATGCTATCTTTACCGAACTCAATGGTGTGATTTCCAAACTCCCATTCACCCGTCTCCCAGTTATACTTGGGGCCAAATATCTGGTCAGTATTCCCTAAATTTTGCGTATATGTTTCTAAATAAGGGTTGTACGATGTTTGTATATGTAGAGGTTCGTCGTCACTGATCTGTGATGGTTGATTAATGTGTGACTCATCTTCGTTGAGATCTGGTTTAGGAACATTTTCATTCACATAATTGGTTATTTCTTTAAGAGGCGTAGTTATTGGCTTAAACGTTGTCTGTAGAACCTCTTTCTCATCAGCTTGCATTCTTCTAAGAGCTTTGTACTTTTCTCTCACTATTGCCGCAAGTTTGTTTACTTGAACCGCTCTATTTGAAGACATGTTAACAAATGACTTCTCGACTTTAAAATGCTTGTATTTATACCTCTGTGACCTTCTGGTAGCGTGTCTCTGTAGACGCCTGTACGTCTCAGGTAACCCTCTGTGATCGCCTGTATCTTCTGTTAGCGTGTCTCTGATGACGTCTGTATGTCTCTGATACCCCTCTGTGGTCGTTTATGCCTTCTGTTAGCATGGCTCTGATGACGTCTGTACGTCTGAGGTACCCCCTCTGTACTTCTGAAGTACTGCAGTTAGTAATGAAAGTGGTGGGGAATAATCAAGATTTTTAGGTGTTTACTTTATTATGTTGGTAGTAGTGATACATTCATGTATATCTCATAGCGTGAGTGGGGAAATATGTAACCAAGTTCAATAAATGTGTTAAATGTAGCACTTTTACATTGATTCTTATGGAAGAACAGGCACAAATCTACACATTTCAGGGGCCTTTTGAGCGTTACATAATACCATTCAATTTTCCGTCCGACTAAAAGTATATTTAATACCCAACATTATGGTATTTTCTTCATTCTGTTTCAGATATTCCTAGCGTTCAGACGTGTGCTCTGGTGAGTGTCAAATCGTTCAGACGTGTTTTGGTGAGTGATATATTTCAGATTTTTTTTTTAAATTTTTGATAATTTTTTATTCAGATTTTTTTATGATTTTTTGTTGTTTCGAAAATTTTTAATTTTGTGAAAATTTGTTATTTGTAATCTATTTTTTAATATTTGCTTAAACATGTTGGCAAAACTTATTCAGTTAATTGCAACCATCTTAGGCTTAATCAAAAATGATTATAATGCTGAAAAGTTAAGACAAGGGTTGATAGAGTGTAATAAGGCATCCAAAAAATTAAGGGACTCTATGAGATATGCCAAGACGATTGGCGAAAAGCAGCACCTCGAAGCCCAGATGCGGCAGGTGAAAACATTAAGAAACCAACTAAAAGCCGAACAGAAGAAGGGGGCGGGACTTAACTCTCGACCGGAGACTGCGTACAAGAGGGTACAATGGGATGACTCTATATCTGCATTCAATTCAAGAATTCGGACTGGTGTCATCTCAAACCTTAAACACAAGGACCCGAGTAGTTTCCTGGTAGATTGCAAAGCTTTGTTTAAGCGACGAATTCAGAACGCTCTTAAGACTGATGAGGCAGTAAAGGTGAATATGGCATTTGGTGGGGAATTTGAAGTAGCCAGCGGAGATATGATCCTAAATGAAACCAAGTATTTCACTACTTCAAACTCTCCCATATACAAAGACACAAACTTGGATGAGTGGTTTGAAAAGAAAGTAGTGGAGCCCATCTCCAGAGATTTGGAAGAATTCCAAGAACGCGATTCTGGATGGGCTCTAAAGGCAGTTGTTAACCTAGGGGTCAACATTAACAAATTTACGCCGCAACTTGGATCCTCCTACATTGAACTTCCCCCTCAGATAAAGCAAAAGAAGGCATGTATCAATGTTAAGAACGATGACGAGGCATGCTTTGCATGGGCTGTCATATCGGCATTATATCCATGTCAAACTAACTCCGCTTTAATGTCATCTTACCCGCACTACTCGAGCATATTAAAACTTAAAGGTATTCAGTGGCCTATGACCATCAAACAAATTCCGAATTTTGAAAAGCAGAATAATATTTCAATCAACGTTTACATTTTGAAAAAGGAGAAGAACAGTACGATCCTCCCAACCTTCCTAACAAAGAACAAGAAGGATAAACATGTGAATCTTCTTCTTGTTCAAGATAAATATGATGAGCAAGGTCCGATTAGATATCATTACGTTTGGATAAAAAATCTATCCCGGCTCCTTTCCAAACAATTGAGCAATGAAAATGGAACAAAATATTTCTGTGATGCCTGCCTACATTATTTTCGATCACAAGAAAAGTTAAATTTTCATAAGACATGCTGTAAAGGGCGATCAGATGTGATCTGTGATAGGTGTTTACAACCATTTTCATCATCTGCACATCTAGAAGCCCATACCGACGATTGTGAAAGAATGAATGAAACAGCCATCAAAATGCCAGAAGAAAGTCGTAAAATGTTAAGATTTAAGAATTTCAGGAATAAGATTAAAGCCCCCTTCGCCGTATACGCAGATCTCGAAAGTGCTTTGAAGCGTACAGGAGATCCTAAGAAACATCAAGAACATATTCCTGTAGCAGTTGGGTATTTCTTCAAATGTTCATATGATGATACCCTATCATTTTATAGCTCATATCGAGGAAAGGATTGCATGAAATGGTTCGCAGATGAACTTAATCAGCTTGCTGAGAAAGTTTCTACAGTGTTCATGTGCCCATATGATATAAATATGACATCTCAGCAAGAGAGTGATTTTCATGCAGCCACGCATTGTCATATCTGCGAGCAACGCTTCTCCCTCGACGATAAGAAAGTGCGGGACCACGACCACCTCACTCCAGATAATAACTACAGAGGGGCTGCCCATGAAGGGTGTAACATTAATTACAAAGATGCTCACACTATCCCAGTGATATTTCATAACCTTAGCGGATATGACGCCCATTTCATTGTTAATGATATTGCTACACACATCAAAGGCCCCGTAGATCTTCTTCCTATTACTAAGGAAAAATATATCTCTTTTACGAAACACATTGATGATGCTCGAATTAGATTCCGTTTTGTCGATAGTTTTCGATTCATGGCTTCTTCTCTCGATAAGCTCTCTTCATATTTGACCGAATATCCTAATCTCCGATCCCAATATACTTCACTTCCTGAGGAGAATTTTCACCTTCTAACTAAGAAAGGTATCATGCCATATGATTATATTGATTCATTTACAAAATTTAGTGAAACGTCTCTACCTCCTATCGAGTCTTTTTACAATAAACTTGAGGATAGACCATGTCCTCGTCGACATTATCGTAGAGCCCAAGATGTATGGTCTTCATTCTCATGTTCCACTCTCGGGGATTATATTGATTTATACATGAAAACAGACATTCTTCTTCTTGCCGACGTCTTTGAGCAATTTCGATCCAGTTGTCTCAAAACATATAATCTTGACCCAGCTCATTACTTTACTCTTCCCGGCTTCACGTGGGATGCAATGCTTAAACATACAAAACAGGAACTGGAGCTTCTAACAGATCCAGATATGTTTTTGTTTGTGGAGCGTGGTATTCGCGGTGGTTTGAGTCAAGTATGCTCGAAACGCCGCGTTCACGCCAATAACAAGTATATGGCATCTTACGATCCTTCGAAGCCTGACTCCTATCTGATGTATTTCGATGTCAATAATCAATATGGATGGGCGATGTCGCAATTCCTTCCGTATGGAGGGTTCGAGTGGGTCGATGTCAACATTGATGTCCTGTCCATACATGACGATGCTTCTGAAGGGTACTTTCTCGAGGTTGATCTGGTGTACCCCCAACATATCCACGATCGTCATAAAGATCTTCCGTTTTGCCCTCAATCATTGAACCCTAAAACTATGCTTCCTCCTAAACGACCGCGAGAGCAAACCAAATTGATGGCTACCCTTCATGATAAAGAAAGATACGTAATTCATTACAGGGCCTTGAAGCAAGCGCTAGCTCACGGATTGCTGCTAAAAAAGATTCATCGCGTCCTGAAATTTAAGCAGTCTCCTTGGCTAAAGAGCTACATCGACTTGAATACAAATCTCCGGAAGGCAGCGAAAAATGAATTTGAGAAAAATCTTTTTAAGCTCATGAACAACGCGGTGTTCGGCAAGACCATGGAGAATGTGCGCAAGCGCGTTGATATTAAATTGCTTACTGAATGGGAGGGTCGTTACGGAGCTGAAGCTAGAATAAGCAGTCCATTGTTTAAAAATGCTACTATTTTTAATGAAAATTTGGTAGCTGTCGAGATGCATAGAGCGGAAATATGGTTAGATAAACCAATATATGTGGGCATGAGTATATTGGATTTGGCTAAAACTACGATATATGATTTTCACTATGGGTATTTAGATAGAAGGTTTGGTGAGAACTTTACGACCTGCTATACAGATACCGATAGTGTGATCGTGGAAATAAGGGAAAAAGATCCTTATGAGGCAATGAAAACAGACTGCCATCAGCACTTTGACACTTCTGACTATCCTAAAGACAATATTTATGGCATTCCCCAGGTTAACAAGAAGGTGTTGGGTATGATGAAGGATGAGAATAATGGCTGCATTATGACTGACTACATAGGGCTACGATCTAAATTATATACAACAAAAGTAGCTATCACAGATAATGACATCAAAAAACTGAGGGGGAATTTGATAGATCAGGAGTATGAGGACGATGAGATTGAAATACTTATTAAAAATTATGGTGTGACAAAGAAGGCGAAGGGGGTTAAGAAATCTGTTGTAAACACTAAAATTACTTTCGAAGACTACGTCGAGTGTTTAGATACCTTTACAACAAAGGCAGCCTCACAGAATCTAATACGCTCAGATAAGCACCATGTTTATACCATAACACAAAGCAAGATTGCGCTCAGCCCCAATGATGATAAAAGATATCACCTTCCGGAGTCTTATGATACGCTTCCGTGGGGGCACTATTTAATTGATAATCTTGAGATGTATGCTGATTAAATTTAATAGTGAAAATGTGAAAAGCCAGTATTTTTACATTTATCCTTGATGATTTGATTAACTTTAAGATGTATGCTGATTGAATATAATTATATTTTAAAACTTAATTTATTACAACTACAATATTGATAAATACATCTGAATCATACAATTTTTTATTATATTCCTCTTTTTACCTTTTAATATCACTCACCATTTTTATGTCATTAAGATTAGTATATCTAGTTGATTGAATATACTCATTTTTTAAAACATTATTTATGTATTACAGCTAACATAGTGCTAAATAGATTTGGAGCAGACCCTTTTTACTACATTCCTTTTCTCAACCTTTCCCTCACGCATCGTTTTTATATAATATGATAATTTCAATATATCTTAGTTTTGTATATATATATATATATATATATATATATATATATATATATATATTATCTCTTAATTAAGTATAATTATTAAGATTAGCCTATATAAAAAAATATGTTTAGTTATGACCACTAAAAAGATGTCTGATATGGACCACATAACAGGCAAATTAATGAGACGTTCTGGTTAACTCTAGAGCCGTTGCTCATGTCGCCTCCAAGTTAAGACAATCGATAACTTAATGGTCTTCTTTCCCCCGATTTAGTTTTAAGTCTTCGATAGCCTGTCACAAAACAGAAGTCGGAAAAATCCTTAGTTTTAAGGATTAGATAACCTAGAGTTATCGCATTTACCCCCAATAATTCATTTTGAATACTACAGTAACGAGTGAATTAACACCAGAAGTATCGATGTTTTAACATTAATAACATCAAAAGATGTCCAACAGATCAATAAAAAGATGTCTACTAAACCAAGTTAGATAATCGTGAGCTGATCTTAGTACGTAAGTTAAGTATAGTGCTATTATTAAATAAATTATCATATAATGTAAAATAATTCCTTTCTACTAACCATCATGCCTACTAACATGGCGGTCGATGTAGTCGTACCTTCACGTTGGTGACTGCTGTTAAGAACATATTTTTCAACAAATTTATGTTCGACCGAATTGACTACCTTTCATTCATTGCATGCTTACATCATCAATCTCAAATAATTCATTCATACTAACTATCAACCTTACTAACATCACTTTATTAACATTTACAGATACTTAGTACATTTAACCATTACTTACTACTTGACTGTCCTTGCTAACGTTTTTTCCGACAGTCTATGTAGCTATACACTCTCAATTAATTTATGGCTTCAATAATACTGCTTATTACACTATGTTAAATACCTTTTCTATGTCAATATATACATCATATCAGCATATCAAATAGTTGTTTGTGTTATGCTAAATTGTTAAACGATTTTTCTAATACTATAAATATATTCCTATTATCAGAGACCCTAAGTACAATACCAACGTAAAAAAACATAATATCACCTGAATTGCCGTAGATAAAATATAGTATGCAGCTCACAATGCCATCTGTATTCAGTAATTCTCTTTGTGTTTTTTGTGTTAACATATTCGTTACCCCCTCCCCTTTCCAACCAGCCGTCTTACGTCACGATCGGACGAGCCGTCGCGCCTCCACCACAAAAAGCGTCAAAAACGAGCAGAATGGACCTTAGCGATTTCTTATGGGATTTTACATGGGAAAATATCTAGAACTCTTGATGCCCTTTTACTTACTTATTTTGCAAATATCCACAATGGATATTTTTAAGCTTTTACGTTGCTTAGCAAATCAGTGACTTTGTTGTTAACTTGCAAATGGTCCCAAAATGTAAGCATTAAGGAAGATAAGGTTTTAATAATATTGGCCTTTCTTTCTTCAGTGATACCTCTTATTGGTTTATTCATTTTGGTAAAAAGCCCTCCATTTTTTAAGTTCTTATTTTTCAAAAAAAAAATTTAGCTCAAGTTCTTCAACTTGAGTTTTTTTCCTGTTATTGCTCGAATTTGCGCGGTTGTTGTTTCTCTAATTTATAAATTGAAGAATGATCATCTCACTCATAAAAATTTTCAGGTGTAATAGATAACTTTTACTTTGCTGAAAATAGCTTTTTGGACAGCATCAACAAAATCTTTAAAATCATATATCTTTGGATTTTTTTTATAGAAGCTTCTACTTGATGATACAAATTGTCCGCAGACATAAGCGTATGTATTCATAGGCGTAGGTTCAAAGTATTTAATAACAATCTCGTTAATAGAGACCTCTGGTGAGTTAACAATGTAAGTTAAGAAAATAAATAACCTCCAATTTTTATTTTGTGACGAACAGTTTTGTCTACCCATAACACAACATGTTCATAATCTCTCATTTCTAAATCATTTCTAAAAAGAAATTGTAATACATGGTCACCAAGTCTCCTTTTTGCCTTCCTGTGAGGCCTTCATGCCAAAGTAGGGCAATTGGTATAACTTTTTCCTGTTTTGTGTCAATCGGAACAAAACTCTGATTGAATACTATGATTCTTGGACAAAATATCGCCTTTTTAAACATATCCAATCTGGGGAGCATGATAACTTTTTGAAGATCTCCCGAAGACTAGGTACTCAGTTTTATCATTTAAATACTCTTTGTCTAGCTGGTAGGCTAAACGAGCTTCATTTGCCTTGAAGATATGGTTTTGCCACAATAAAAAAACTTCGCAGTCTACACAAGGATTTTCTTTTATATGTTCCTAATTATGTAGCAAAAACGTTTCACAGGCTTCACAATCTTCATGGCCGAGTTTTGTAAATGCAATATTCATTTATTTACTTACTACCGTTCGATATATTTCGTAAGAACAAAGAAAATTGGGGTGTTTTTCTTAGATATCTGAATACAAAAGCTGGATAGTTAAATCACTCGGTAGGTATCGTTTATTTGGGGAGTGTTCGCGGCGATAATGAGATACAGCAGGAATAAACTTTTCAACATGAGCTCTTATCACATTTCTATCAATTTTGGGAGTCTTGGCATGCTTACCTTGTTTACTAATACTGTGAGAGATAATTTTTTCTGAGTTTCTAGAAAAGCAGTCTTGTAGTATTCTATCATTATTTTTATTGTATCCCAATGTCGATATAAAAAATTGTTTGCAAACTTGTACTTTTTCCCCAGAACTACACTTACCTAAACTGTGCCCACTTCTAGGTAAAAACAAAATTATAATAAGCAAATTTACTAGGTAGAATGAAACACTAACACATTTGTTGCTTTGATTTAAATCAAATGAAAACAAACATTTCATTTTTAGGCGCTCATTCATAAGCCGGTAAATTACTTGTCTTAAAAGCGGTATGTACAGAATTTTGAGAACATACCACTTACTAGCTAAGGAATAGTAGATACCGCCTTTAAGACTATTACTGAGCTGTTTTGTTGTACATACCACAATTTTTTTAACAATATATTTTTATTTTTATCAGCTTTTACAACTTTTAAGTTAAGAAAAATGGTGTAGAATGTAAATGTTTATATGTATAAAATCATAACTCCATTTGGCACAAAATTGGAGATACCACTTTTAAGCTAAGCACGGCAGAGTACTGAAGATGCCAGAAGTTTTTTTTAACAGCCTTTTCTAACTCAATAACTAACTTATCTATCATATAAGTATCAATATCAATATATTATACAGTTGAGTCCGTGAATATTTACCCGCGAGTCATCATTTGAAGCATACGAAATAAGTCGATAATAAGTCGGAAATTGACATTTACTAAACGCAACAGCAAGTGACAGTAGTGACTTGCTGTTGCCTTTAGTAAATTTCAGTTTCCTATTTATCATCGAAAAAATAAAAAACCTTATTTTGTAAAAGGTATATTTAAAATTCCTAAAGAGGGCTGTATCACAACAAATCGTTTTCGAAATCAATATTCCATCATCAGTGTTATCACAGGTTTACATGCTTTAAGCCACCAAAATGTACGGGTAAAAACCCTTAAATTGATTTTAAACAGTTGGGGTTACATTATATAATCTGATTTTAGAGGACTGTTGTCAACAGTTGTCACCTAAACTTTGCTGTGTAAAGTTCTACCTACAACTTCCCAACCAAAATGGTTGATATCTTGTGATGCCAGGGGTTAATCTGGAAATATTTTTAGTATCCTCTAAAATCAGATTATATAATGTAACCCCAACTGTTTAAAATCAATTTAAAGGTTTTTACCCGTACATTTTGGTGGCTTAAAGCATGTAAACCTGTGATAACACTGATGATGGAATATTGTTTTCGAAAACGTTTTGTTGTGATACAGCCCTTTTTAGGGATTTTAAATATACCTTTTACAAAATAATGTTCTTATTTTTTGTGATTTATGGTATAGAGCCAGTACAGGAATTTTTCCTTGTGATATACTTATCATCGACTTATTTCGTATGCTTTAAATGATGACGCACGGGTAAAGATTCAGGGACTCAACTGTACATAAGTATATCAATATCAGTAATATCATAATTAATATATGCATAAGAATTTTTTATGTTACGTCTTTTGTGTCCTCCTCTACGGAGTAGAAAGCTGGAATCTTATAGAAGATGCCATACAACGATTACAGGTATTTTAAATGTGGTGCTACAGACGTATGTTAAGAATCTCATATACATCAGACAACACATAACACATAACTGTTCTCCGAAGTCTAAGAAAAGATAAAGAAATTATTAACACCGTAAAGAATAGAAAATTGCTTACTTCGGCCATATTATGCATAATAGGAAATACCGGCTTCTGCAGTTGATTCTGCACCCTAAGATTGAGGGCAAGAGAGGTCCAGGACGTAGATGTATATCCTGGCTGGCTAATATTAGGAAGTAAACGACAACGAAGTGGACGTAACGTCAACTGATCTATTTCGAGCTGTGAATAGAATAAGATGGGTCAGTATGCTCTCCTACACACTAAAAGATGACACACCTTTAGATGAAGAACGTGTATTCAGGGTGACACGATGGCCGAACTGGATGACCGAGTAGGAGGCAGAGAACCTGTATTCATGTACCTATAGAATCCTATAGAATTTCCTCTATTGAACCTAATACAGGGATATATATCGTAAACCCTAAAACCAGTAGCCACCTTTTAACTATCACCAAACAATTATGTTTGAGTTAAAGATGGTTCTTGCTTGTTTTCGATTCAGAGGGATGCACAATCCCTGGACAACTGTTTCTGCCTTAAAAGCTTCCTCAGCAGAGCAGCGTGCACACCTCTGAAGCGAAAACTAGTTAGCCCATCTATTTTAGGGAAATTTCAAAGATCATTGAAATCCCCATTGGGACGCAATTCAGCGACATTTCTTAAACAAACTGAAAAGTCTCAGATGCACAGTTCACCATTATAATAAAAATTAAATGGTAAATAGTCATTTAAAACTGAAACTTTGCTTGTTGGAAATTCTTTCTGGTTCATCCTTAATTTGCGACTTTTACAATTTATAAGACAGCAGACGATGAATATAGAAATCAAAAAAGGCTCTACTATATGAAGTCACATGCCGTTTTCATTCATCTAGGAAATGGACAGAAAGAAACTTCCTAGTACTCAAATCTGAGTCATCATCATTCTCTTTGCCTTATCCCTATGCGGGGTCGGCTTCCCTAATTGCATTTCTCCACCCAATTCTATCTTGTGTCATATCAATGTCAATCCCCTTTACCAACATGTCCTGCCTTATCGTCTCCCCCAGGTCTTCTTTGGTCTTCCTCTCCTACTCCTTCCAGGAATCTGCACTTCAGCTATTCTTCGTATTGGGTAATTCACGTCTCGACGTTGAACATGACCAAACCATCTTAACCTATGCTCTCTCATTTTGGCATCAATTGGTGCCACACCTAGACTCTCCCTAATATACTCATTTCTAATTTTATCTTTCTTTGTCACTCCACTCATCCATCTAAGCATTCTCATTTCCGCCACATGCATTCGTTGTTCCTCTTTCTTCTTCACTGCCCAACATTCAGTTCCGTACATCGTAGCCGACCTTATGGCTGTTTTATTGAATTTTCCCTTCAGCTTTATTGGAATTTTTCTGTCACACAACACACCCCTCGCTTCTTTCCACTTCATCCGTCCAGCCCTAATTTTACTGCATGCATCTCCATCTCTTTCTCCATTACTCTGTAATACCGATCCCAGGTACTTAAAACTATTGCTTTTTACAATCAGTTCACCATCCAAAGGTACCATTTTATTTGTAGTAACTCCATCTTTAAATGAACATTCCAAATACTTTGTTCTTGTCCCACTAAGTTTTAAACCTTTTTCCTCCCGAGCTTGCCTCCACTGTTCCAGTTTTTGTTTTAAGTCTCTTTCACTATTTCCTACTAACACGACATCATCAGCATACATTAAGCACCATGGAATGTTACCCTGTAGTTTCGCTGTTATCTGGTCCAAAACTAATGAGAATAAATACGGAATAAGCACAGAGCCTTGGTGCAATCCTACTTTTACATGAAATTTATCAGTTTCTCCCACACCTGTCCTAACACTAGTCGTTACTCCCTCGTACATATCCCTCAAAATCTTTACATATTCACCAGGGACTCCTTTCTTATTGAGTGCCCACCACAGAATCTCTCGAGGAACTCTATCATATGCTGTCTCAAGATCAATGAATACCATATGAACTTCTTCTTCTTCATGTGCCGTGCTCGATTATCGAACGTTGGCTATCAAATTGGCTATAGTAATTTTGTTAACGGCAGCTCGGAAAAGGGATGCAGAGGATCTGTTATACCATTCTCTCAGGTTTTTAAGCCATGACGTTCTTCTTCGACCTGGCCCTCTTCTTCCGTCTACCTTGCCTTGTATTATTAAATGGAGTATATTATATCTCTCTGGGTGTCGCATAACATGGCCAAAATATTCAAGTTTTCGATTTTTAACTGTTCTGACGACTTCTGTGACTTTTCCCATCCGGTGCAAAACAACTTCGTTACGAGCTCTATCCACCCAACTTATTCGTAGGATTCTTCGGTATACCCAAATTTCAAAGGCTTCCAATTTCTTGAGAAGAGTATCTGTTAAAGTCCAACCTTCGACACCGTACAAAAGAGTAGAGAACACATAACATCTCACTAATCTAATTTTAAGATTCAAAGTAATGTTGTTTCCACATAAAAGTTTCTTTATCTTAAAGAATGCAGCTCTGGCCTTCTCTATACGTATTCTAATTTCTTTGCTCATGTCCCAGTTCTCATTTAGATTACAACCAAGGTAGGTGATACTGTTAGTTCTTTCTAATTGTTCACCATAAGCTGTTACTACTTCCGGTTGTATTGGCGTCTTACTGACAACCATCACCTTGGTCTTTGCGGTGTTTAGCTTGAGTCC
Organism: Diabrotica virgifera virgifera; assembly: GCF_917563875.1. NCBI lineage: Eukaryota > Metazoa > Arthropoda > Insecta > Coleoptera > Chrysomelidae > Diabrotica > Diabrotica virgifera. The sequence goes on along the minus strand of NC_065444.1, from coordinate 86,600,526 downwards.
ATATTCATCACACGTTGTGGTAATCCTATTAATCAGATGTTGAAGTTCTTCATAATTGCTCGCAATTAACACCGTGTCATCCGCATATCTCAAATTATTAATATTGACGCCATTCATTTTGATACCACATTGAGCATTATCCACTGCTTTATTGAAAACAAACTCAGAATAAATGTTAAATATTAGTGGGGACAAAATGCAGCCCTGCCTTACTCCTCTTCGTATTTGAAGTTCTTCAGACGTGTCCCAGCCAATCCTGATGTTTGCACGTTGATGCCAGTAAAGATTTTTGATAATGCGTAGGTCTTTATCATCAATACCCACTTTCTGAAGAATAGCAATCATTTCCGTATGTTTTACCCGATCAAAGGCCTTCTCAAAGTCAATGAAACACATATAAACCGGATGTTTGACATCTCTGCATCTCTGTACCATAACCTGAATACTAAACAGTGCTTCTCTGGTCCCAAGGTTATTGCGGAATCCAAACTGTGTATCACCAAGCTGTTCTTCTATTTTTTGGTACATCCTAGAGTGCAAAATTCGTAGAAATATCTTTAAAACATGACTCATCAAGCTAATGGTTCGGTAGTCACTACATCTTTTCGCGTTTGCTTTTTTAGGTATCGTCACAAAAGTCGACAGCAATCCGTTGGTATATAGCCAGTTTGATAAACTTTATTAAAAAGATGAAGGAGAGATCTTTTACCTGAATTTTCGAAGAGCTTTATTATTTCATTCGGTATTTCGTCTGGTCCCGTCGCTTTTCTGGTCTTTGCTAATCTTATTGCTTGTTCAATTTCGTCCATAGTTATGTCAGGTCCTGTAACTACTTCGTTAATTTCAAGCTCGGGCCTTTCATCATTAAACAGTTCCTCAATGTATTCTTTCCATCTGTCTATTTTATCCAAATCAGTGATAATCAGTTTTCCGTCTCTATCAACGATGTTATTAGCATGTTTTTTGTTCTGACCGGTAAGTTCTTTTATTTTTTTATACATATTAAATGAATCATGTTTTCTCTGCAACTCTTCAATTTCTAAACATTTTTTTTTCAAAGTATGTTTCTTTTGCCGCTCGTATTTTAGTCCTTATCTCTTTATTAATGCGTTTATACATTTCGATGTTTTGATTCTTAAATTTGCGTCTTTTTTCCATCAAATTCAAAATCTCATCGTTCATCCACTGTTGCTTCTTTTGATTTTTCTTGACCATATGAACGTTTGTTTCTTTACTCCTGTATTTTTCCATCAACTGACTTATAATGAAAATGGCATCTGTTGTTGATCTGCCCTGCATAAAGCCAAATTGATTCTCGGATATTTCGGTCTCTTCACGTATCCGTCTATTAACTAATTTTTTCCATATTTTCATGGTGAAGCTAAGCAGTTTTATAGCCCTGTAGTTTGTACATTGTTGTATATCTCCCTTGTTTTTGTAAATAGGTACCAGTATACTGCTTCTTCATTCGTCTGGCATTTGTCCAACTTCCATAATTCTATTAAATAGACCTGCTAGCCACTTTGTTCCTGTCTTTCTCAATGCTCTCCATACTTCCCCAGGAATATCGTCTGGTCCTACCGCTTTTCCTTTCTTTATTTTTTGAAGCGCTGGAGTCACTTCCTCGTTTGTTATTTTGGTGACCATTGCTGCTACTGTCTTCGTTGACTCTACAGGCTGTCTGTCAAATTCTTCATTTAATAAGCTGTCAAAGTACTTTCTCCATCTCTTTTTGACATCCCTTTCGTGCACTAGTATTTTATTATTTTCATCTCGGATACATCCAATCTCATTAAAATCTTTTGCTTTTTTGCTCTCTGTTTGGCTATTTTATATATCTTCGTTTCGCCTTCCCTGGTATCAAGTTGATCGCATAGGTTTAAATACGCTTCTGCTTTGGCTTTTGCTACTGCTACTTTCGCTTCCTTTTTCGCCACAATATAGTTTTGAAGATCTGTGTCGGATCTGGTTTCTTGCCACCTTTTATATAATTTTCTCTTCTCTTTTATTTTTCCTTGTACTTCGTTTGACCACCACCAAGTCTCTTTATCCTCAAACTTTTTTCCTGAGTAAATATAGAAATCTTTACTCAGACTCAGATAGAAATCTTTACTAATCAGCTATCCTCAAACTTTTTCAAATCTGAGTAAAGATAGAAAAGTAAAAGATTGGTTTTTTATTGTTTCTATATTCGTCGCCTGCTGTCTTATAAATTGTAAAAGTCTCAGATTACGGATGTATCAGAAAGAACTTCCAACAAGAAAAGTTTCAGATTTAAATTATTATTTACCATTTTAATTTTTATTATAATGGTGAATACTGCATCTGAGACTTCTTAGTTTGTTTAAGAGATGTCGCTGAATTACGTCCCAATGGGGATTTCAATGATCTTTAAAATTTCCCTTAAATAGATGGGCTAGCTGGTTTTCGCTTCAGAGGTGTGCACGCAACTCTGCTGAGGAAGCTTATAAGGCAGAAACGGCTGTCCAGGGATTGTGCATCCCTCTGAATCGAAAACAAGCAAAAATCATCTTTTACTTTTCTATCTTTACTCAGATTTGAGTACTAGGAAGTTTCTTTCTGTAATTTTCCTAGACGAATGAAAACGGAATGTGACTGAATATAGTAGAGTCCTTTTTGATTTCTATATTCGTCGTCTGCTGTCTTATAAATTGTAAAAGTCGCAGAATAAGGATGTACCAGAAAGAACTTTCAACAAGAAAAGTTTCAGATTTAAATAACTATTTACCATTTTAATTTTTATTATAATAGCCCAGTCGGGATAGCATTTGATCTTGCATTAGGAACTGCCCCAAATTTTATTTTTCTAGTCTTTAGGGAGGGTCAGTATTAGTATAAATTTAAAATCTCGACTGAATTCCACTGTTGCGTTAGCCGCCATCTTGATTTTAAACGAGAACCGTTTTTGCTCAATATCTCCGCCATTTTCAATTTTTTGACAACAAGTGTACAAACTGAAATTGTTGAAAATGCGATTTTCTATAATTTCATTTATTATAATTTTTTTCGTGCGGTCGATATTTTCCGAGTTATGAGGGGCAGTTGTAGCATAATTATTGAATTATTGAATTATCTCGTTTATTATTAGTTTTAAAACAAATATTTACCTATACAAAAATGAAGAGAACTAAATTTTGTACAATTTTGATGCCGTTCATTTTTTTGATAAAATCAGTATTTAAGGTAGTACGTATGTGGTAAATGTGCGAGCGTAAGACCTGATTGATTTTGTAGCAATTGTTTTTGTTCAATATCTCCGCCATTTTCAACTTTTCGACAAAAAGTGTAAGAACTGAAATTGTTGCAATTACGATTTACTACAATTTTTCGAGAGAACCAGTGGCGGGTCTACAAGGGGGAAATGGAAAAACTCCCCCCAAGAGGGTCCAAAATAAAAAAAAAATTGTTGAAATATCACGATATATTAGCTGACATAAAACTTAAAATATCGACAGACAAATTCAACCAATAAAACCCGCTAGTTAATAAAATTAAGTGAACTTAATGTATATAATGTCTTTTTATGTCTTTTATATACTTAGTTTGGTTGATGTTTCATTGGAAGTTTCAAAAATTGTATAAAATATAATTCTCTTTATTTTTGTTTATGTACAATTGTCGTAAAGTTAATAAAAAATGAGACAATTCAATAATTATGCTTCCCCTCCGCTTCCATTATTTTCCCCCTCAACTCGGAGAATATTGATCGTATAAAAAAATTGTGCCAAAGAAATTGTAGGAAATTGCATTTCCAATAATTTTCTTTCCCACTATTTATGTCGAAAAGTTGAAAATGGCGGAGATATTAAGCAACAACAGTTCTCAATTAAAATCAATATGGCGGCTAATGCAACCGCGGAATTGAGTCGAGATTTTAAATTAACACTACTATTGATCTCTCCTAAAGGATATAATTATAAAATTTGGGGCAGCTCGGATACAAAATTCAATTCAATAATTATGCTTTCCCCCACCACTTTTTATTATTTTGCCATGTAACTCGGAAAATATCAACCGCTTGAAAAAGAAATTGTAGGAAATTATATTTTGAACAATTTTAGTTAAAAATGGCGTAGATATTGAACAAAAACAATTGCTATAAAATCAATCCGGTCTTACGCTCGCGCCATTACCGCATACGTACTACCTTAAATATTAATTTTAGCAAAAAAATTAAAGAGATCAAAATTATGTAGAATTTAATTCTCTTCATTTTTCTACAGGTACATATTTGTTGTAAAACTAATAATAAACGAGATAATTCAATAATTCAATAATTATGCTCCAACTGTCACTATTTTCTCCTCATAACTCGGAAAATATCGACCGCACGAAAAAAATTATAATAAATGAAATTTTAGAAAATCGTATTTTCAACAATTTCAGTTTCTACACTTTTTGTCAAAAAATTGAAAATGGCGGAGATATTTAGCAAAAACAGTTCCCGTTTAAAATCAAGATGGCGGCTAACGCAACGGTGGAATTCAGTCGAAATTTTAAATTTGTACTAATATTGACCCTCCCTAAAGATAAGAAAAATAAAATTTGGGGCAGCTCCTAATGCAAGGTTAGGCCTGTTATTCGTCTAACCCGACTGGACTATAATGATGAAATCTGCATCTGAGACTTTTCAGTTTGTTTAATTATATTTGAACTGTCAGTATTTGTTTATACACTTGTCAATAATAATTAACTCTTGAACTTTTTTTTTCAGCTTGTACGACAAATTACCCAAAATCTTTATGCCCGTCTTCCACATCACGCACAAAGCGGAACTAACGGACGAAATAGCGTCTGGATTAAGAATGCTGCAAAGTCTTCCCGAATATTGTAACTACTTCTTCTATGCAACTCTATTGCTGGGATGTTTCTGTATTTCGTTTGCTCTCTTCTCTTTATTTTGTTGTAATAAAGATAAAGAAAAAAACAAGTATGACATTCACCCAGTGAAAACCAGTTTGTACGAACAAGTTCCCATGAATGAGAAAAAGGCTGATATTGTATGGACATAGGTTTTGTTATTAATTAGTTTATTATTATATTTTTTATTAAACAGATTTGTGTTTTTTTCTATACCTTATTAGACAAGGCGAAAACGGCGGGTTCGTTGGAAAAAATATTAACATCAGATTTTTTTGCATAATCACATTCGCGAGATATCCTAGAATAGGGTTCAAGAAGTCGCCCACGCGAAAAGTGGTTAATATTTTTTTAATCAAATTGCAAAAATCAATATTTCGGCCCAGATAAATTTTTTTAAGTTTTCTGGACCATTCTGGACAAAAAAGTCTGTTATAAATTTTCTCTAGTTGTTTTTAGTCCGTTCTTTAACGGTAAAATATTGCAAAACCTCTAAATTTTAAAGAACCGCTTGGATTGACATGAAATTTGGCATACCCATAGCTAACAAGTCAAAGAAAAAAAGTGATATTGTGCCGATATGTGCTTTTGCCCTGGGGTGGTTTTCACCCCTTCTTGGGGGTGAAAAAATATTCGTCCAAAGAAAGTCAGGAAATGCATAAACTGGCTAATTTTAAGTAACTTTTGTTCTATAGAGTTTTTTCACTAAGTCAATACTTTTCGAGTTATTTGGTAGTGAATATGTTCATTTTTTCAACAAAATAACCACGCTTTTAGACGGTTTTTCGCAAATAACTCAAATAGTAAGTATTTTGTCGAAAAAACATTCTTAGCAAAAATATAGCCTGTAAAAAATTTAAAAAAATGGTGTATTTATCACACCTCTACACTTAGTATACCTAAGCAGAGTTATAGCTAATGCTAAATAGGTTCATATTCGTCAAATTCCAAATGGAAAATTTTAACGTGAAATAACCAAAAATGAACCCAATTTCGGGGAAAACTCATTACAAATTATTTAGTGTTTTAAAAAAGCTTCATTTTTGTTTAAAAAAAAAATCTAGCATCAAAATTAAACAAGTTACGCTCAAAATAAAGTTAGTCCCTTTTGGTTTTGGTAAAAAATCGAGAAAATCACCCCCTAATTAGTATCTTAAATGAACTTAATCGTTACGACTTTACAAGTTTCTGAACTCGTGTATATATTGTTTATATGATATGTAAGTTTCATGGGTTCAAAGTGCTTATTATTGAAAGGGCTCTAGTTAAAATGGGTTCAACGAGTTACTGATCACGAATGTATGCAAATTTAGAAACACTAAATCTTAGTCAATTTTTGTCTAACAGAAAAACAAAAAAATACATGATATTCAAAAAAGCAAATCTGACTTTTTTGTTTTTCGAAATTTTTGGTATCTCTAACAATTTTTAAGTTATTTTGAAAAAAATCATATTTTTCAAAATTTAAATTTTTTAAAAATCTTACTTTGAAACCAAATTTTTTCAAAAATAAGCACTTTGAATCGATGATACTTACAGATCATTAAACACAACATAAGTAAAATAATTCATGGAGCGGAAACGGTTAATTTCATTTAAGTTGCTAATTAGGGGGTGGTCGTCCCGATTTTTTTTTGCAAAAACAAAAGGGACCAACTTTATTTTAAGCGTAACTGGCTTAAATTTAATGCTAGAAACTGTTTGTAAAAACAGAAATAAAGCTTTTTTTAAACACTTTAAAAAAGTTATAATAGGTTTTCCCCAGAAAGTGCTTAATTTTTTGGATATTTCAAGTCGAAATATTCTATTTCAAATTTGGTGAATTTGAATCTATTTTTCATTGGCTATAACTCTGGTTCTACGAATTCAAGAGACCTAAAGAGTACACCATTATTTTTACTTTTTTATAGGCTATATTTTTCCTAAGAACGTTTTTTTCGACAAAATACTTACTTTTTGAGTTATTTGCGAAAAACCGTCTAAAAATGTGGTTATTTTGTTGAAAAATGAACATATTCACTCGCAAATAACTCGAAAAGTGTTGACTTGGCGAAAAAGCTCTATAGAACAAAAGTTACTTAAAATTAGTCAGTTTACCCATTTCCGGACTTATTTTGGACATATATTTTTTCACCCCCAAGATGAGGTGAAAGTCACCCCCAGGGCAAAAGCACACATCGGCACAATATCACTTTTTTTATTTGACATGTAAGGTATACGTATGCCAAATTTCATGTCAATCCAAGCGGTTCTTTAAAATTTAGAGCAAAAACCGTGAAAGAATGGACTATTTCGAGTTATAAGCAATTTAAAATTGAAAAAAACGAACAAGGGCGATTTTCAAGGCTTAATAATCCGGTTAGACGTTATTATTATGAAAGTCAGAAAGTGACTAAATCAAAGTTTAAACCCCCCCCCCCCTTACAAGATCCTGAAGAATTTTTTGTCATTTTGTCATTACTTTATAATTATCCTAAATTTACAATCAAGATTCAGTAGAAATAAAAAACCAAGACACGTTAAATGCTACTATACCTCGTTTTTTAAATAGGAGGAGTAATTCAAATTTACCACGCCGTAATGCTTGTTTGTAATTGGTCCAACCACAGTTTACCACAAGTTTACTCCACTAAATTATAAATATTTTTGAAAGATTTAAACGTAGAATGAAAGACTACGTTATTACTGAGGCCGAAAGTCCCTGAAAACTTCTATAATATTTATTTTAATAAGTTACAGGTGTGAAAATAAAAGAAAAAATTTAGTGTGATTTTTAACCTGGGAGCAGTCGCGCCGTTAGAAAAAATCTAACATTTTTTCCTTTTTCGTGATATTTCAATGAAAAATTTTGCCACATAACTTTCCACTCGTCAGTGCTTCGAGAAAGGTGTAGTAATGCGTGGGTTTTTTTCTTTTTTTTTTTTCATCTTCTTCTTCTCTTTTTGGAATTTATCGCTTTGGTGAGAATCAATTAGCTTTAATAATTGTTAGAAATAATATTTCTAACATAAGTAAATAAAAATACTGCAAACTTAAAATTTGTTGTAAATTCGTATTTAAATTCGTTTTGTTAGATAAAATCTAACGCGCGACCGATTCAGTGACAGAAAAGGGCGCGACTGTTCCCGGGTTAATAGTCTAAGAGCTAGTGAACCCTCCGACTAACGGTCGTCCTGTAAGGCTAGAAATTTTTCTAGTGATAATTCATAGCACACCAAGGCTAAAAACCATGACCTGGTAGGCATCAGCGGTGCACGCGTATCTACCAGGTGAATCGAAAAGTGCAAGTTTAGGGGGTAAAATAAACTTTCTCCTGCAAGGTTTAAATTTAAGTATGTGTTTGAGTGAGTCATTTAGAAGAAATGTGTACAATGACAGGCGATTCTGAAGATCATAAGACCTTGCCAGGCGAGGGGAAAGATTAGGGGTTTTTCCTAAAATTATTCTTTTTGCATCGAACAAATTTTTTTTAGGTTTTTTGAATCATTCCAAACAGAAAAGGTCTTTATTGATTTTTCTCTTAAGTTAATAGTTTTTGTTATATAAGCGATTGAAAATTTTGAAAATTGCGAAATCGGCCATTTTTAACCCTAAATCGGACATTTATCTAAAAATTTCAATATTGCCAAGGTACGTAAATATTCTTTAAACATTGATTGATGAAATCCGGAAGAGTTTTTTGCAATAAAATATCGAAATCCCCTTTGTTTTTTTAATTGCTAATCAAGCGGGCGCGACACTGTAGGATTTAGTGAGGACGTTTGAGTTAGCATAAATTCATTATCTCGAGAATGGGCAAATTTCAAGAGAAATCCTCAGACAGGTCGATTTTTATTTTTCAATTAGGACTTTTTAGCATATATATAATACTAGTGACGTCATCCATCTGGGCGTGATGACGTAATCGATGATTTTTTTAAATAAGAGTAGGTGTTGTGCGATAGCTCATTTGAAAGGTTATTTAATTCTCTATTCAGTAATATAAACATTAACATAATTATTTGTACAGGGTGCACAAAAAAAATTTTTCTTCTATTTGTCAAATTTAATCAAAGTTAAGGCTATCGGTACATAATTCACAAATATTTTACGGCTATCCCTACTTTTTCTGTCTTTACACGGCAAATTACGTGTAGTAAAATTCACACTGGTATGAATATGTAAACCTAGAATGTCATTCTACTTGAAAATGTTATCATTAACTTAAAGAGATGGCTTTTGAATGTTCTTGGATAACTGTTATGTGTAAAATTGCAAATTATTAATTCAGTTAATAAATGTGATAATTTTTCACTAAATATGTATTCAGTGATTGTAATAATTTATATATACAATACCCCTAATAACACAAAACATTCCAGGAATGTTCCTAGAAGGTACTCACAGGACATTGAAAACATTCCTGGAATGTCCACAAATGCACACGAATGTCCCTGGAAAGTCCCAGGAAAGTGCTGTGTCAGCATTTTAAATATTCTTAGAATGTTCTGTTGGAACATTCCATGAATGTCTACGAATGTTCTTTGGACATTCACAGTATATGTCTTAGACTGAATGTCTTGTTGGAACATTCCATGAATGTATACGAATGTTCTTTGGACATTCACAGTATATTTTTTAGACTGAATGTCTTGTTGGGACATTCCATGAATGTTCTTTGGACATTCACAGTATATTTTTTAGACTAAATGTCTTGTTGGAACATTCCATGAATGTCTACGAACGTTCTTTGAACATTCACAGTATATTTTTTAGACATTCTCTGAAATATATCGTCAGTAATGTGACAATACCTCCTATATCTTTTTTCATGAGGTTTGCAGGAGACGAAAAACATTTTTAATGTCACCTCCTGTTTTCATACGTAAGTTCTGACTTGTTTTGTAGTAAATAGATAGTTAAATTTACTGCAAAACAAGTCAAAAAATATATGAAAACAGGAGGTGGCCCAAACAAGTTTTTAGTCTATCTTACAAATCTCATGAAAAAACAGATAGGAGGTATTGTCACATCACTGACGATATGTGGCCATACCAAATAATACATCCTTGATAAATATAAACATTTTTATTGCAAAAAATTTTTTCATACATTTTTTTAATGTAATTTACTGATATTCCTATAAAAAAATGTGTCACATTTGCTTTGTAAACCTTTCTTTTGCCTTTCATAGCCACATATTCCATTTCCTTCCTGGTTTTTTGTAGACCACTTCTCTCAGCTGATTCTAAAAGAAAATAAAATAAATGGTAATTTTTCTATCCTTTACAATTAACAATTAGAAGAAATATTTACAGGTAATAATATGCATAAATAATAATAATAATAAATTAAATAATATTTAATAAAGAAAATAATAAAACATTTTGTATTTTGACAACGACGTCCGATGTGGAAGTAGAAACCATAATAAAGTTATTTTTTCAAGTAAATTGTGGCTTATTTCCCCATTAAAATAGTTACAATAATTACAAAAATGCCACAAAGAAATAGTTTTTTCACAAACAAATAAGTATTTTGTTTTATTATATTTATTGTTTTTATTATTTACTTTAACTTAAGATTATAACTTAATTCTTGTTTTCTATTTCTGATGTTTTTATTTATTTACATTCAATATTAATCTGTTTTCTTGTATAATCTACTTCGCAATAATTATGTGATATATTGGACTTAAAATGAATTCAAAAATTTTTTGTAATTGGGCAACAATGTCAACTTAGATCTCTGATGTAGATAATGAAGAGCAACGGTATCTACAGTTGGAAAAATGAAAGAATAGGGCTTTTCATCGATTGTCATTTGTTTCGAGCTTCTGTCATGTGTCACATAATATTAATATATCTACTTCATATGTCTTTGGTTTGTATTATTGTATATACCAATAACGTATGTCGTAGATATATTAATATTATGTGACACATGACAAAAGCTCGAAACAAATGACTGTGAATGAAAAGCCCTATACGCTGTGAGCTCGTACGTAGAAGGGATATTTACAAATTCTCGAGCGCCAGTAGTGACAAGTCTGTAAACGATTACTGGAAATTTGACATAAATGTCAAAGTGATTAATTTAAAATTAAAATTAAAAACATTAATTATAAAAAGTATTAGTTTGTCAAAGCTGTGTTATATATTTTTACCTTAAATATACAATACGTTTTAAATACTGAATTTAAGTTTTTTTAATGTTCCGTAATATCTAATTATAAATTAATATATTAATCTTACCGCCATCTATACGATAATTGTGAAAGTATCCGAAGTAAGAAATTCATATTTTATCAATAGAACGTCAAAATGATTAGAAAAATCTTAAAAAAATCGATTACAATTTAATTACTTTTTTGCGTTGTAAATATTAAGCGATAACAATTAAATAATAAATTTAAAAATAACCAGTGAAAGTTGATTAGTAATCCGCCAGGAGCGACACCAGCGAAGCTCACAGCGTATACCCATGAACGATCACATCAATCACTTATTTTGTATTTGCTATCTTTTTCTATTTTAGAACAAATAGAAAATGATATAAAAACCTTAAAAATAAAAAACTGGAGAAAAAAAGCACGAAACAGATCATAGTGGAGAAGAATCCTGGAACAGGCCAAGACCCAGAAAGGGCTGTCGAGCCAATGATGATGATGATGATTTTTCTATAACAAACGTTTGTGATTTATAGAAAAAGACAGCAAATAGGGCTTTTCATCGATTGTCATTTGTTTCAAGCTTCCGTCATGTGTCACATAATATTAATATATCTACGCCATACGTCTTGGATTTGTATTATTGTAAATACCAATAACGTATGACGTAGATATATTAATATTAAGTGACACATGACAGAAGCTCGAAACAAATGACTGTGAATGAAAAGCCCTATACAAAATAAGTGATTGATGTGATCGTTCATGGTTATAGGGCTTTTCATTCA